>NC_088686.1:150045181-150348211 GCF_028017835.1 Emys orbicularis
CCCAGCAGTGAGTAGCAGACTCCATGACAGGACTTCAATATATTATTAACAAGATTGATGGGGGGCCTCCCCTTCTTCCCTTTGCAACCTGTTTCCTATACCACCTATCAGTGAATATTGCCTTTTTAGTAGCCATTACATCACATCAAAAGGTAGGGGAGATTCAGGCCCTCAGGGCATGTCCCCGTCTACAGTATTTCATAAGGACATGGGTACTCTCAGGTCTTGTCCCAAGTTCCTGCCTAGAGTTGATTCAGAATTCCAGAGGAACCAATTTATCTGACTTTCATTTTTCTTCCACAAGTCTCACTCAACACAGATGAAGTTAAACTTTGCACACTTGATGCAGTAACAGCACTGTCTTTTTACATTGACCGAATCGTTCAGAGAAACACAGATTATTTGTGGCCTTTGCTGATAGGGTAAAGGGGCAACTTATGTTCTCTCAGATTGTCTAAAGTGGGTCTCCAGCTGTATAGGGACATGTTATGATTCAACCAGGTTAAATGCACCAAGTCTCATTAGAACTCACTCCACTACAGCTCAGGCAGCCTCTGCTGTCCCAGTCAGGCAGCCTAATACAGGCCAGCTGTGCTTGTTAGGTTGACCAAAGACTGGCTCCGCTGCAGACCCTGATTCCTGACAGTGCCCCCTGCCTCAAGGGCACTTACTTGGGGCCTGTTTTTTTCTGGGTACTTCCGATGAAACTCTCATAATAAGTCTGGGGTTTGGATGTTCTCTGCCAGTTACCAAGACTGCTTGTCCAGCCTGTAGCCTTTCCAGTCCACCAGGTACTGGAGCCTTTCCCTAACTTGTTGAGAGTTGAGGATTCAATGGACAAAATACTCCTCTTGTCTGCAGACTGTTATGGGTGGGCAGATTAGAGTGGTTTGGGTATGGGTTCCTGGTGTAAGGCTCTAAAAGTGAGATGTCAAGGATGAGTGTATCTTCAAGGACTTGGGCAGCTGTAACCTGAAGGTCACTGGGTTCATCTGTTCTATAATCTTGAAAGACTCAGATATTGGTAGTCTAGTTTGGTAGATCAGCTCAATTTAAGGTTCTGGGCAGAGAGCCCTATCTTCTCCCCCTACATCCAGATTAGCAGCAGCTTGACCATCTTGGTCTGGGGCTTCTTTAGGGGACTGCAGGTGTTCTTTGAGCTGCAAGTTAGGTGGGAGACCAAATCTGCAGCAGCTGCCGTACTGGGAAACTCACAGGTAAGTGTGAATGGAAGCAGGGGTGAAAGCCCTAACTTGCAAAGTATGGACTATTTTGCGTAGCACAGCAGGGGAAGCCAGTAACATTGGTGGTAACTCAGGAAGCAGTGAAGATGCTACTCCAAGATTTGATTGACCCTTTCCATTTGCCCATTAGTCTGGGTGATAGGTAGACAAGGTGAGAGACTTGATGCCAAGGAGTCTGAGAAATTCCTGACAAAATCAGGAGCTGAACTGAGGACTCTGGTCTGATAAAATGCCCATTGGTGACCTGTGGTAGCAGAAGATGTTTTCCATGAAGAGCCAAGACATCTCATGCAGTAGGAACAGTATAGAACGGGTTGAGGAGCTCTCTTCTTGTTAGGAGGTCAATGACAACCGGGATTATTGGGTGTCCCTTGGGAGTGTGGAAATTTACAGTGAGGTCCATTGATATAGTAGACCAAGCCTGCGGAGGTGTGGGCAAAGGCGGGAGGAGACCTAAGGGTCTTGAACTTGGGTTTTTGGTATGGGTACAGAGGTCGCAGGACCTTATATAATTCTTGATGAAAGCTTATTCTCTTGGCTAGCAGAAGCTCCTTGAAACTGGATCCCAGGTCTTGAATTGGCTAAAATGCCCTGCAGGCAGCAAATTGTGGCATTGTTTCAATACCTGAAGCCTAACTTATCCCTCCAGAACAGAAATACAACTCTTGTGGTAGAGGAGGCCATTTTGTAGTCAGAACTCTGACTCAGGTTGGGTACCCACATTGTTCAGAGTCTGTCGGATCTGGGTTGTGAATGTGTCGTTGGAGGGCAGGGAGTAGATGGAGAAAGTCAGACTGCTGTCAGTCATCTTGTTGACAAAGCTGGACATCTTGAGCATGGTGGCAGAGAATTCATCGCCTGCTTCAAGATATTGTCTTTGTGGGACAAGGCATCTATCTTCCCGTTTTTGTCACCAGGTGATAACTTACAACAGAGGCAAAGTGAGAAAAGAAGAGAGACCAGTGGATCTGGCAATGGTTAAAATGTCTAGCAATCCATAGGTATTCCAAGTTCTGGTGGTCTGTCAGGACTTTGAGCAGGAACTGGGCTACTTCTAGAGGTGTCATCATTCCTTGAAAGCTGCCTTAATAACCAATAGCCCCTTATCCCAAATATCATAATTTTCCCCCCACCAGGGTTAGCTTCTGAGAATAAAAGGTACAGGGGCGGAGTTGGTTGCAGGTGCCCATGTATTGAGATAGTATTGCACCCGTGGCAAAATTTGAGGCATCCGCCTCAATCGTAAATGGTTTAGCATGAATTGGTGCTGAGGTGAATGCCGATTTTAGTTGATCAAAAGCCAACTGAGCTGCTGTGGATGAGGTAAACTAGGCCACTGTTCGTAGGATCATCATTTTGGGTGCAACCAGTGTTAGAGAATCCTTTAATAAATTGCCTGAAGAGATTGGTGAACCCCAGGAATCATTGCATACATCCTTGGATATGGCCCAGTCGGATATTGCTGCCACCTTACGGGGGTCCAGGGTGAGTCCCTTGGGTGAGACAATAAATCCCAAGAATTCCATTGTATCCTTATCAAACTCACATTGCTCTTGATTTGCGTAGAGGTCTGGCAGAGTCTCTCCAAGACAATGCACATGTGATGATCATGGAGATCCTGACTTTCGGAGAAAATGAGGATGTCATCTAGAAAAATGACAACAAATTGGTCCAGCATGTCCCTGAAAATGTCATTAAAGAAATGCTGGAAGGTTGCAGGGAATGTTGCACAATGCAAAACAGCATGATCAGATGCTTGAAATGGCCAGCCCTGGTATGGAATGTAGTCTCCTACCCAGATCCTTACCAGGTTGTAAGCTCTGCAGAGGTCCAACTTTCCGAAAACCTTGCCAGAGCAGTCTTTCGAACAGCTCATTTATGAAAGGGGTACCAGTTTTCAGAGTGTGATCTTGTTCAGAGCATGTTAGTCCACACAGTTGGAAGATTCCTGACATTATCTAAATAGGACTCCCAGTAGCCTCAACCAAGCAAATGTTTGAGAGTCACCAAGAGTAGAATCCATGTGGCCAGTCTCTCAGAGAAGAAAGAATGGTAACTTACCCTACAGTAACTGCGTTTCTTTGACATGTATTGTCCACATGGATTCTATGACCTGCCCTCCTTTCCCACTATTATGGAGTTCTGTTTCTCTGGGATTCTGTATTGGTGATGGAATGGAGGGATGGGTGGGTGTGCTCTGCCCTCCTCTTTGTAGCACATCCCTTGCATATACATCTTAATAACATATTATGTATTCCTCACTGAAGGCGCTATCCTGAATTCCTTGTACTCCCAAACTTCCATTGGATTTGTGAGGAGTGCATGTGCCCACCCATGCACCCAAACAAAACACTTATAGCCTGGTTACTCAGGCTATGCGCTAGGGAGAGGATTGGCCTAGTGTGTATCTATGAAATGTTTTAATACAAACATTTAATATCTCATAGTAGTCCATATAATGCTATATAAATATAATCTGGCTAACAGATATCCATAGGTTTATTTATTATGAAGTTTTGGGTTGTCTGTTTCTTTGCAGCAGTATTCAGAAACTATATATTATAAATGCATAAGCACTTGTGACATTTTTTTCTGCAGAAAGAAGTACATGATTTGGAAGTTCGGTTAACTGGTGCCATTGAAAATGAGCAGAATTGTTTAAAACAGATTACAGCACTGAATGCAGAGCTTGAAAAAGAGATGTATGACTTTATTTTTAATTACATTACCTTTAAAGTTGTTGCTCCTTTTAATGTATATTTAAAATCTGTGATTTGTTTTCTTATGAAAAATGTAACATTTATTTTGTTACATACTAATTGCAGAAGGGTACAATGTATCTCTCACTTCACACTTGTCTCTGCTGTCTCTCCCTCTTATTGGTACCAGAGCACAAAGGGGGGGAAGCGTTAGGTATGGAAAGGGATTGTCTTCAGGAAGAACCATAGAAAACTGCTTAAACTGTAACAAATGTCAATTTTGAAGTTTGTAAAAAATAAATCAAGGTGCAACTGTTGCTGATACCTCAATTCCCCCCCCCCCCTTTCTGGTCCTCAGAGTATTTTTCAGTAATGTAAAAGCTGAATAGACTGCCACCCTCCTCTTCCCCCCCCACAACAGTGTTACTATATTTATCTGTGCATTTTAAAATTAGATTAATACTAGTATTCGTATTTACAGCTGGAGACCCACTTTAGACAATCTGAGAGATTATTAGTATTTATATTATGACTGAGGCCCCAGTCAGGATCAGGGCTCCACAAGCTGTGCACTGTAGAAATATCTAGAAGAATCCATAGTGACAGGCAACGATTTTATAGTCTTATTTCGAATCATAGAAATGGAGGACTGGAAGGAACCTAGATAGGTCATCTAGTCCAGTCCACTGCACTGAGGCAGGACTAAGTATTTTCTAGACCATCCGTGACAGGTGTTTGTCTAACCTGTTCTTAAAAAAACACCAGTGACTGAGATTCCACAACATCCCTACATAATTTGTTCCAATGCTTAACTACCCTTACAATTAGGAAATTTTTCCTAATGTCTAACCTATCAAGCAACCATTTATTTAAATATTTTTTGATGTTTTCTACATTTTCAAATATATTGATTTCACTTACAACACAATACAAAGTGTACAGTGCTCACTTAATATTTTTGATTACAAATATTTTTCAATTCACCTCATACAAGCACTATGGTACAATCTCTTTATTATGAAAGTGCAACTTACAAATGTAAATTTTTTTTGTTACATAAATGCACTCAAAAACAAAACAATGTAAAACTTTAGACCCTACAAGTCCACTCAGTCCTACTTCTTGTTCAGCCAATCGCTAAGACAAACAAGTTTGTTTACATTTACAGGAGATAATGCTGCCCACTTCTTATTTACAATGTCACCAGAAAGTGAGAATGGGCTTTCGCATGGCACTTTTGTAGCTGGCATTGCAAGGTATTTACACGCCAGATATGCTAAGCATTTGTGTACCCCTTCATGCTTTGGCCACCATTCCAGAGGGCATGCTGATGACGCTTGTTAAAAAAATAATGCGTTAATTAAATTTGTGACAAGTCCTTGGGGGAGTATTATATGTCTCCTGCTCTGTTTAACCTGCATTCTGCCATATATTTCATGTTATAACAGTCTGGGATGATGACTCAGCACATGTTCGTTTTAAGAAAACTTTCACTGCAAATATGACAAAATGCAAAGGAGGTACCAATGTGAAATTTCTAAAGATAGCTACAGCACTCGACCCAAGGTTTATGAATCTGAAGTACCTCCCAAAATGAGAGGGACAAGGTGTGAAGCATGCTTTCAGAAGTCTTAGAAGAGCAAAGCTCCGATGCGGAAACTACAGAACCTGAACCACCAAAAAAGAAAATCAACCTTCTGCTGATGGCATCTGACTCCGATTATGAAAATGAACATGCATCGGTCTTCACTGCTTTGGATCATTATCGAGCAGAACCTATTATCAGCATGGATGCATGTTCTCTGGAATGGTGGTTGAAGCGTGATGGGACATATGAATCTTTAGCGTCTCTGGCACATAAATATCTTGCAATGCTGGCTACAACAGTGCCATGCGAACAACTGTTCTCACTTTCAGGTGATATTTTAAACAAGAAGCGGGCGGCATTATCTCCTGCAAATGTAAACGAACTTGTTTGTCTGAGCAATTAGCTGAACAAGAAGTTGGGCTGAGTGGACATGTGGGCTCTAAAGTTTTACATTGTTTTATTTTTGAATGCAGTTTTTTTGTACATAATTCTGCATTTGTAAGTTCAACTTTCATGATAAAGAGATTGCACTACAGTACTTGTATTAGGTGAATTGAAAGACTATTTCTTTTGGGTTTTTTTTACAGTGCAAATAATTGTAAAGTGAGTAGTGTACACTCTGTATTCTGTTGTAATTGAAATCAGCATATTTGAAAATGTAGAAAACATTCAAAAATATTTAAATAAATGATTGCTTGATAGCTCTACTGCAAATACATCTCAGAATGATGTTCACTTTTTAAGACAAGATGTATTAAGTGCATGTAACAAATGGTGGGAGGAGCATAAAGATAACAGCAATAAAAACATATGGTTATATAGTCTAGCTGTGTACATAAGTTGGTAGTTCAAAGTCATTTTAAATGTATAGATTAGGTAGATATATCAGCGTGCTAAGCAGTTAGTAGAATCAGGGCCTGAGCGCACAGAGATTTGCATTCTGTACAGTCACTGAAAAATAATTGTACTCTAAGGCAAATCTGCCACCTGTTAATCCAGTCAGCGTGCAGGGATTTACATAACCAAAAACTAACTCTACAGTGGTGAGTCAACAATTTTTCAGTTAGCCTGTATTCAAGGAGCTTTGTCATGGTCTGATTTGAAAGGGAATTTGAGAATACAAATAAATTATTCCTCTTGTCTCCCAATTATTTTAATAGGCTGCAGAATGAGGAACTAAATATGAATTGCAATAAGCTTTTATTAGAAAAAGAACAAATAGCACAAAAGAAAAGTGATACTGTCACAGAGCTCAAGAAACTACAAGAAGTTCATAAGGCAAGTTGAGAAGTAAACTTACCTTCTTTTGGAAGACACTTCTTACTTAAAATAAAATGTGATAAAGCATATTGTATATCGAAATATGACACATGACCATTTTCATGATATTAATTAATTTTGAAACAACACAATTTTTGCATTTTAAAATACAAATGGTGAAATTCACCCAATGTAGAGGACCAGATGAAAGCGTATGCACTTCTTTGTGCTGTCTGTCACTGCACGGATTGAATTTCACTCAAAATAAATAATTGATTGCATGCATCTTTGTTTAGGATAACAGAAAGAAAGAAGAAAAGACTAAGAAACTAATAGAAAACCTTGAAGAAACAAACGGCCAGCTAAGGGAAGAAAAAACAAATATATAAGTAGCATATTCTCAGAAAAAGTCTTGATTCCTTTACCATTAGATTTTGGTGTTATCCTTTTTTATGTATAAATGTATGTAGGCATTGGCTTCTATGACTTCAGATTAATATATTTGTTTTCAAGCTGTATGTTAATGAAATAGGTCTTACTCTCTCTGTGGTGATTTTTGGGGCACCCAGGACTGAGAGTCACCTTGTTACCCTCCTTCCTGAAGAGGAGGAGGTAACAAAGGAGAGTCTTGCCTGTGATGGCTGGGTGGCCTGTCAGCCATGCAAGCACCCGCCTGCAGGCTCTGCCAGGCCCTTTCAGGTGTGCATGAATTCCTCTGGAGCATTTCCCTGTGATATCCAGTCCCTGACTCTGGTTACTCACAGAAATTCCAGATCCTCTGCTCCCAAAGGAGTAGCATACCCCAGTTTTACCTTAAACCCTCCTCCTGTATAAGATACAGCATTGTAATAAAACTAAATAAGGTCTACTTAAGAAAGGATAGCGATTCTACTAGAAATAAGAGTATTGGAAACAGATGGTTACAACTAAATCATAAAACACTAACCTAGGTCTACACTTGTTAATATTTACTTTTCCTATCTAATAAAGTAGGTCGTGTTTCCCCCCCTCTCCCCCCCAAAGTTCAGTATGTTGCAGAGCTGGCTGGCTTCAAAGGAACATGGCTCCAATTTTTCGTGAGATCAAGCACCGTCCTCAAGATGTCTTTTCAGTGAAAGAATACCAAGTGCCTTTCCCCTTCTGTGTTATACTGAAACAGTCTTTTGTCTTCATTCATAGACAGGGTGATTCTCTGTCTGTTGTAATGTTCCTTTTTTTTTTTACCTCCAAGTGGTTTTGATTGTTTGTGATTGTGTCTGATGGTTTTCCATTGAAAGTCTTGGGATGAAGCAAGGCTAGATTATTGAGCCCTGCATTACATCACTGGCTAACCAGGACAGAATGACAACTCCAACCTCCTCAAATGAGCCATTGTGGAGACATATTATCCTCTGGTGATGAACTTCTGCTTCAAGTCCATAAAGCATACTGTCCATACAGTTCATTAAATATTACCCACACATTCATCTTGTAATGCTCGAGTCTTGATAAGTCATGAGCTTTCTATAGGTACCTTATGTGTTACTTTTGGGTAAATATCCTGCAAGATGTGTGGTCTAGTGAGCTTGTCAGGTTTGAGGTGAGAATTGTTTGCAAAGAACAGGGGACCCTTTGTTTGTGTCACATTCTCATTTACATTAAGACTACTCTGGCAGTGTACAGAGCCATGAAACTGCTATGACAATAATTTACACCCACTTTGTATTTGTTAGTTATGTTCTTTTTGTAATTGCTGCACAGTTTATACCAAGAACTATACTGCATCATTCATTTTCATCTAAGACAGAAGTTTGGGTTTTCAGTTTTCTGAGAAAAACCCTTTAATTGTAGAGGAAATTTAAAGAAAATAGCATATACAAAGTTATTAGTTAAATGTGGAAAAAATGAGACATAACTATTATGGAGAAGAGGATTCCTATTAAATTTTACCATCTGAAATGTTGTATATTTTGACAAGTCTCATTGTTAATCTGCCTTCCATAATATGGATTTAGATATTATGGAGATAGATGCATTAAAATAATGTAGATAGAAAGATAAACTTATTGGATGCATAGGACTTTCTAGGTCTGTGAAAAATAAGTACAGCTCAGAAGTGAAAGTCTGGGCCACTGCCCTGTACCTTTTAGGGACATCTTCAAAGATTGGCATAAACCACCCTTAATATTAGCTATAAAGGAAGCTGCTTTTCTTGCCTTGAGCTAAGCTGTGATATTTTTTTTTTTTAGCAGCTGTGAAAGAAATCTTCAGTTTTAAATTAATTATTTACTAATACTTATTAATTTGGCATTTAGAAATGACTTGGAGTCTCTGAAGGAGAAGATGAAAAAGAAAGATGAAGAGGCTAAAACTAAACTGGATGAAAGTGAAGAAAATGTATGGGATATATACAATGCTACATCTTATTATGAAAAGCTATAGCAGTAAATGTCTGAGCCAAAAAAGGTATCCTTAGGAAACAGATGTAGGAGAGTAGGAAATAATAGCTGTGTAGGAAGGGGCCGGCTGTGATGCTTTCCACGAGTACCCAGGGTTGTGAGGCTTCTATCTACCCCTTAGAGTGAGGAAGTCTTGACTGTGCCTGTTGGGGATCAGCTCCCTGACTGCACTGGCCTCTGACAATGCAAACACTACCTTCCAGGCCTCCTCAGGCCTTGCACTCCCTCTGCAGGTTAGTGATAGGAACACACCAACCCCCAAGTCCTCCGACTGTCCCTCTGGACTGCCCAGCCCCTGTTCCACATTCACAGAACTCAGCTGTGCTACTCAAAAAGGAATAATACACACCAACTTATAGTTTTAATTCAGGATCACCAGTCCACTTAATATACAGCACTTAGATATATTTATAGTGAAAACAAGAATAAGTTTATTATCAAACAACAGAGATTTAAATGATACAAAATCAGAATATTGGAAACAAATGGTTGCAGAGAAAACCAAATCATAACATGCATTCTAGAGCTTACACTTTGTTGTCAGATGTTCGGCTGCGTGCATGTGTTCTTTCTGCATGCTGCTCTGGCTTTGGCCAGATAGCCAATACAGCAGGCTCTGATCGAACTGACCAATAACACAAGACTTGGTTTAGTAGCAAAGGCACCCGGCCAGGTTTATTGCCAACAAAGCACAGTGCTGATGCCCTTGCTCAATGTTTACAGGTTCACTAACACATGTATGCCTGTGACAATGGACCAGCTCAGTCAGTGGCGGGACTTTCCACTGTCCCCTAGGCCAGACAAAGGGTTAAAGCGAGGTATCCCAACATTTATAGACTAAGACAAACAACCTAGGGTAAACAACTTATCCATCACCTTACATGTTTCATGATGTTTATTATCTCCCCTTGTACTTTTTCCTGATGTTTCAGACAAAATATCACTATTCATTACTTTTGTCAAACCATTTTATCATGTGCTGGTTTGGGGTGTTCTTGTACTGGCCTGCTGGAACGTGTTTACATATTCAGTGTGTTTTAGCAATGGTAGCAATACTGGTGCCGAGTTCGTGTACCGGACACTGACTTCCAGGCAAGCATCTGCTTTTGACAGGGCTTAACTGTTGCTCACAGCATAACTTTTTCTGACTTTGGTTGAGACCTCAGGCCTTGCACTAGGCCTATGCTTCAGGCTCTCTCTTTCTACTACACACTTAACTACAGGACATTCCTCTGTCTCCTATAGGATAACTTACCCAAAGTCCTTTCCCTAGCATTTTCAACCAGGACCTTTCATACAATCAAGCTTGCTGGCACCTTGTCTTCACAGATTGAAGGATGCCAGAATGTCTCTGCATCACCAGCTGTACCAGACTATCCCTTTGATCTTCACCTCAAAACAGGGGTGTCCCCTAGCTGTTTACGTCTTACTGTTCATTTCATTCTGAAGTCTCCACAAGCTCTTTGTTAGCATTTGACTCAGTATATTAATAACTTATATTGTAAGACCTGCAATACACAGTGATCCATCAGGGGAAAATGTCTCCCACTTCCTGTCTGTAGAAGTTTGTCTCAAGGCACTGTACCTTTGAATGACCTGCCTTTAACTACAAGGCCTAGAGAATGTAATTTTCATCATGCATAACACCTCCCATGTTTTCCATATGTATGTCTCTGAATGATTATAATGACCAATGTGACCCATGGTTGTCTGGGGATTAGATGAGATTTTAATACTAGTATGTCTGGTGTGGAGGATTTTTATTTTCTTATTATTGTTTTCTGGTGCATAGAGATATATCTTGGAGCATGCCAAACAGTCTCTTATGAAGTTTTACTGTGAAATTAAATTAGATAAAGACACCCAGAACAAGGGATGGTTGCTTGTTTGTTCTGTAAATATAAATAAGTAGCAGAAGAAAACTAGCTGCATATTTTGGGGCAATTTGTGGTAAAATTTCTAATAATTTAGCCAGATTTTAAAATAATGTATTTCAGACTAGAAACATTGGAAGTGAAATTTCAAGAAAGGAAAAGCAACTGAAGATGCTAGAAAATAAGGTATGAGAGTATACTGTTATACTATGAACTAGAGAGAACTTCAAAAATTCTTTTCAGTTTTAAAGCATTAACTGCAGTATTTCATACACAATTTGTGAACAGAAAAGAGGTGATTATGGTTCCCTACTACACATTTTTGCTCTGCTCTAATTACAGCTTTTGATGGGCTGTCCTACTACAGTTTTACTTAGCTAGCAGTAGACTATCAAAACCATTACAGATTTAGTGCTCTAAATCCTGATTCAGCAAAACACTTAAGCTTGTATTTATGTCCCACTGAAATCGGTGGGATTTATGCATGTGATTATAGTTTAACACATGCTTAAATGTTGTACTAAATAGAGAGAGAGTTGAGCATGTGCTTAAGTGTTTTTACTGAGTTGTGGCCAAGAATAGTTCCAATGAGCATCAGTGAGGTTAATCACATTATTGAAGTTGAGTATGCTTAAGTGCCTTACTGAATTGGGACCTATGCAAAGACAAATGCAATTGTTCTTAAAATATCAATCAAATAAATTAACAAATTCTAAAAAATAAATTATTTTGCAATGATTCATTGTTTGAAATCTCTCTGTTTTTAGTTTAACAATTTAAAGAAACAGGTTGAAAATAAAACCAAATACAACGAAGAACTGCAGCAAGAGGTATGTAGACTTTTTAAAAGTTACAGGAACATGGAATACATAGAAATCCAACTGCATGTGTGTAGAGCAATACTGTTCAGTTTCTGGTAGGATTTTAAATAGATGAGGAGTCTTTGCAAATGTCTATGAGATTACATAACTGGTTCTCTTTTCTATGATAGTCTTAATTCAAGTCAAATCTAAAGAAAGTTTTGTCTTTACAATGGTTCTTTTTAATTGCAAAACTTGGCCTACTTTAGTGAAAAGCAATTGTAGAGAGAGTATATTTATAATGAATTCTGATTATTTTGTATTCGATACAAAGTGTCATCAGTATACTTTAAATAAATACTTGAGTTATGTCAATTATCCATCAGTAAGAGAAGAAAAATCTGAGCTCAGATTGTCCTCTCTTGTTAAAAGCCATGGGAGTAGACTTTTTATGAGGAAATCTCATTGAAGATTTTTTCACAGAGTTTCCCCCATCTCACCCTACAAGGGGGCAGAGTTGTCTCCTTGTAGAAAAGCCATCCAGAAACTTGGGCCATCTGCTTGGAGCCTCTGTATCACTGCATCAGGTCTGGCCCTCTGGAGATTCCTTTGTAGTGCAGCCTGGGGCTGTATTAATTTTTTCATAGAAGTTCCACAGGCAGGAGGCAGAGATGTTCTGCATCCTGCTTTTTCCTCCTTTCTTCCACCCATATCGCTCATGAACCTTGAACCATGTGGAGAGTTTTCCACAGTGTCCACAAAGGATAAAAAAGAGTTATTGAGGTACTTGAGCTCTCCTTCCACAGGGAGGACTTTTCCATGCACAAATCTTAGGGGGCCTGATATGGGATGTGGATTGTAAAAAATTTTTAGAAAAGGGAGAGGGTACTGGGATCAATCTTTAGCCCTAATTCTGACTGTTGTGTGCTGGTGAGGCAGTTCACAGTATGCAGAAAACTGCTGTAAATGGGCAGCTGAAGTTTACCCTGCCTCAATTTGCCCTGTGTGTTTTACTAATTTTAGCTGCTGAAGCAGCAAAGCAATTCTCCAGTATGTTAATAAAATAATGTAAATGTTTAAATGCATCCCTTTAGTCTTTATTTTGGTTTTAACAGAATAAAGTGTTGAAAAAGAAAATTGCAGCAGAAAGCAAGCAATCCAGTATTTATGAAGGGAAGGTAGGTGTATACTAAATATTTATTGTAAAAGTGAAAGACAAGTAGTTGAAGAACATGAGTCTGTCCTTCAGTCCCATTGAAGTCAATGAGATTACTTATGTGTTTAAAAATTAAGCAAGTTTAATTGTTTAATTGCTGGATTGGGGCCAAAATGTTCAGCATCTTGTTGTATCAAGCTATGATATATTGGAGGCTGTCAGCTCCCCATTGAAATCATTAGGAATTGAAGTTTCTCAGAATCTTACAGGAGATGCTCTGCACCTCACTGAATCAAACCTTTAATAAGAAATTTGTGAAATTGTATCCACTGTTTCTAGGACAAGATTTCAAGGGTAGTCAGACTTCTAGTGCTGCAAGCACCCATGCACGTATTATCTTTTTGGATCAGTTAATACTTTGAATTAGAAGTTGGCCTGACTTGCAATATTCAGATATAGCATTCCAGTACTACAATATCTGTGACCATATAAGAACCTTTATGGATAGATAAGCACATTTTTATTTAGATTTTAGTTTGGCTCATTGCAGAGATACAGGTCAGCAACAAAATTCAAATCCAAATAGGAGTTTGGGAGTTCAGGATCTCTCTTTACTTTTAATTTGGTCAGTTTCAGTTTTCCTGAAAAATAAAGTTATCCAGGGCTTGCTTCTTTATCATTCAGATCAAGGAAGTTGTCCCATTGACTTGACTAGGAGCAGGGTTAAACCACAAATGATTTGTTCATAAATGAGTATTTTCTGTGTGCATTGTAGTTGGTCAGGTCAGCCAGACCTGAAGAGGAACACTATGTAACTCAAAAGCTTGTCTCTTTCATCAGCAGAAGTTGGTCCAATAAAAGAGGTTACCTCCCCCACCTTATCTCTCTAATATCTGGGACCAACATGGCTACAACAACAATTTTAAAAATACATTTACATACTTTGACAGCAATATAACATTATTTGTGCTTTACTAAAATGAACAAAATAATATAAATGGTTTGTTTCTCCTTCTGAACTTCTTTTCTCTAGCATCTACTGAAAGTAGCACAAGACATGTCTCTATAGCCTAATTATTCATATGCATATTAGCTGGTTATATGTAATTTGTGTGATAATTTATTTCTGTCATAATATATGAGCTTTTGTTTAAATATTCTAAGTACTTAATTTTGAATAAACTAATTTTACTAGGGTGCACCCTTTTAATTCATGTCATGGTTTCACTGAAGTCAGTTCCCAGTCAAACATGCAAATTGTTGGCCTCTTCCAGGCATCTTGCCAGCAAAATCAGCAGTTCAAAAGAATGTTTTAACAAGTACAGTTCCTTTCATAGAGGTTTTTGTTAATAATAATAAAAACTTACTAAGACTAATGGGCCAGGAAAATTCCCTGTTCTTCAATCAATTCTATTATAAATGGAAATTATAAAAAAAACCACAGGACTAGTTCATTGACTGTGGCCGAAGACTACGCAGTACTGCTTAGGATGAGGATTGCAAAGGTGGCATGGGAGTCTAACTGTTGCAGAGCCCTGCTTTGCATAGCTAATCCCCTCCCCCCCAAGAACAGGAAGAGTACAAGAATGGAAGATTATTCTGTGGCTGCACAGCTCTGGGAGGAAGTCATACTGCCAGTGGATGAGTGTCCAGGGAATAGCAAGCATGGTCTTATTTCCTTGTGAATTTTAGGACATCATGTACACTTTGGGGGGCCCTGTCCTCTCAAGTAATCAGAAACCTCGCCCTCTGTAGGGGATGATGTCTTGGAGACAGTATTAGTTGAAACTCATTAAGTTCCACTTTTCCTTTTTCATATGTTTTTCAATTGGAGGGGGTGATTTAATTGAAATTGTTGTTGCTATTTTCCCAGTAATTAGGAAAAAATGTGAAAGGCCATAGCTCAGATCCTTGTTTAAAAAAATTTGAATCTTGAATAGAAGGTAAACTGTCCCAGTACAGAAGTTGATCCAATAAAAGATATTACCTCACTCATTTTGTATCTCCAGTACAGGGTAGGTAATAACCGCTTAAATGAATCAACATATATTAAAATTTACTCCTGAATGGTTAATTAAATGATTTTGTCTTGTTAAAAGGTGAATACATTACAACTAGAGCTCGAAAATGTAAATAGGCAACATAAGGAAACAATTGACAGCTACCAAAAAGAAATTGAGGCAAAAAACATAACAGAAGAAAAACTTCTTGAAAAGGTAAGAATTACTAAAATTGACTGTTTCTTTGGATTCATTTGAGTAATTTGATAATTTATCCAATGTTTAATGTGTTTTGTAAAGTTATTTAGGGCTGATCCTGAACTCCCTCCACATATTATTGTCCTGTGGACACCCGTGACCATATGGGGAAGCTGTCTATATACAATTTATGACTTCTGTGTGAGATCATGAATTGTATGTGAAACCCCAACCCTCAATTTGTAGTAAGTCAGTCAAGGGCTGGGAGAAGTTACAGATCAAACAAATTAAGTCATTAATGTGAATGAATCCCATTCAAATGGGACCATTTTTTGGACAAGGTGATGGCTGAAGCCTTGGAGAAACAGTTTTCTCTAACTTCTCTGCAAGGGGGTTTGAAAAGTGGAAAATTCCCAAAGAGCAAAACAAAGTACCAAGATGTTAGTGCTAGTTTTTAAAAACACAGAATCTGGGAGGGTAGGGTTAGACAGATGAAGAAAGCCTGGTGCAGGAGAGAGGAACAAAGACACAGTGTTTTGGAAGGAGAGAGGACTTTCTTGACTTTGGGGGACCAGCCAAGGTCAAAGGAAACCAGCATAAGGAAAGAGAGAGAGACTCCATGATTTGGAGGAGAAACTATAGGCAGCAGGAGGGGGCTCCTGGACACCCTAGAGGACTCTTACCAAATCCCAGAAAACACTCAGGAGGAAACTGAAACAGGTGAGGAAATTGAGACAGGGAATAGCATATAGATGTGTTTTATTTTGCATGATCTGAATTTCTTTTGTGCTAATATAAAAAGTAATTACTTTAGCAATTCCTTTTGCAAAGCCTATCTGTGTTTGCTTCAACTATCATGAGTCCCTGAAGAGAAACTAAACCAGAGAAACTAAACCACGAGGTTGGAGCTCTGAGAAGGTGTGTGAGTAAGCTACTGGGGAGCCTAGGGATGCCAGTGCTAGTTTTCAGGGCCTAGGAAGTTGAACCATGGAGTCTCAGCTTGCCAGATGGTTGTTAGCAGAATATTTGTAGCCTGAAAGTGTGCCTAGAGACCCAGAGTAAGAGACAGGGAATGCATGGACTTTGTTCAGATTCAGGAAGCATAAGAGCACATGGATCCAGCGTGGTGAGACCCAAACACAGCACCTGGTGAATGTCTAGTAGGGGGAGTTAGGCCAGGGCCATGACAAAGTCAGTGGAACTGCTTGTGTGTGAACTACACATACTGGTGATTATAGGCTTTCAGCTTTGAGTTCTTAAGTGAAAATGTTCATATTTGGGTCTCTAAAGTTAGGCACCTAAATAAAAATTAGGATTTAGCGCGTCAGTTTAGATATCCAAGTTTAAAAATGTAGGCCTTAGTTTGTTAAATTGCCTTTCAACTAATGTGCATTCTAGTACAGGAATTTTTAAAATAAAAAATATGTTATTTTTAAAACTAATTGCACAGTAATTTTTTGTGCTAGAAAGTACCAGACCGAAATAAAATGAAAGTGGAAAAAAACTATGATTTTAAAGTATCTGTTTTACAAATTTTTGCAGGGCAGCCAGGCATTTTTTAGTCTTCAGTACTGTAGATTATAATATCACAAAGAAGGAAATACTCCAAATCAATTGGTTCATTCCATCCATATTACTGTAATTGTTAGAATAACTTCAAAATGTATCTTGTGTGTTTCATTAAATGAATAGCTGTGGTTTCATATTTGATAAAATATAAAAATGGTCAGACAAGTCCATTGTGGAAAAAGCATTTCTTTTAATGTATATATAGTATTTTAACTTTTTATATATTTTTAGCTTTATTTTTTTTTACTTGATGCCACAAAATTTTGCCTGTTTACAGTTAAAGATAAACTGTGCAATAGTGCAAGCACTGCAAGTGAGCCATATAAAGAACAAAGTGGCTTTTGAGCTAATGGACTGTCATAAAAACTAAACTATATGTAGCGTTGGGGGTTTCATTAAAATATTGCATTCAATGCTGCTTACAAATTAGAAGAAAATACTGTTATTAACAGGTGGAAAAGATGAGGTTAATAGCTGATGAAGCAGTAATACTGCAGAAAGAAATTGATATTCGATGTCAGCACAAGATAGCTGAAATGGTAGCACTTATGGAAAAACACAAGGTAAAATGATTTTGCTAGTTGTATATGTACAATATATGACATTATGTCTGGAATCAGTAAAATTGCACAAACCACAAGTATTAGGAACTAGGAAATGGAGCTTTATTATAAGGACCTTGATCTAGGAAAATTAAGCTGGAGATATGATCAGTTTCTTAACATCTAACAAGAAATGCATCAATGACAGGAGGCATTTCTTCATTAACTTAACTCCTAAATAAGTAGCTAAGCAGAAATTATACTACTACTTGTAACAAAAGTATTTGGCAATCCCTAATACTGTAATACTAGTTGTGGCAGAGATGCAGCTCTCCTAGAGCTGCTTTGGGGGTTGCAAATATTGAGGTATTATATTTGCATACATTTTTATGGAAGAAGGGAAATACGGACCTTAATGATCATTTAGAATTCTGAATATTCCCATGTCTGTTCTGTGGGAAGGATACTGAAAGGATTTTCTGGCATTTCAGATTCCTTTTGGTCCCATTCTCCCACCCCAGGTTTTCTTTCAGTGTTAATTCGGACCCATTCTTGTAAGGCCTCTAACTTTTCAGTGGCCCTAGGTAGTTCAGTTTAACATATTTTAGTGAAGCACTCTTTTTAAATGGATATGTTCATAAATGTTACTTGCTTCAGTATAACCAGCCTTTACACACAGGTACATTTGATTCCCCACAGAGGACATAAAATGCTTTTAAATGGCCTCACAGAATATTATTGCATAGAGAAAAAGTGTGAGTATCATCTGTGGAAAGAGTTAAGATATGTATCATTGAAGCTTCAAACTAGTTTTGTGTCTAAAAAAGTTAGTAATCTTTTGTAACTTCTGAATAAAGAATGAATGCTAGCTGGTTTTAAGTGATAATTTTTGTTTATCACACTTATGCACATGACTCTTTGTATGCAGCATCAATATGATAAAATGGTTGAAGAAAAAGATACAGAATTAGAACTCTGTAAGATGAAAGAACAAGAACAAATGTCAGTAAAAAGATCCTTGGTAAGAGCTAAACCTTAATAGTGAATAACTATGAGAAAATTAAAAGAAACTGCTGCAGATGAGTGACATAACTAGATAACAATTTTTCCTTTTTTACTGTTTATTTTTTCTCTGTTTTAGATGTGTACTTTATATTCTGGAACTGTACAATGAAGGCTAGCCCCCCGATTTCTGTGTGCCATACTTGCTTATTATTGTTTTTATATGTGTTACAGTATAAAGTGTTTTAAATGAAATGTAAGCAAGTGTACTTTCCTGTCTACTTTTCTCCTGATGGCCTCTGAATGTTTTCACCACTCTATCTGATTAAGGAACTTTTGTATCAAACAGTGTGCCATTTTTTTCCTGGTAATAATATGCCACAAATAACATGAGAAAAACTGCTTGACTTGAATAGTCCTGTCCAAATATTAATAGATACATTTCTCAATAGTTCTTGATCTGTTGAAAAAAATAAAAACAACCTCCTAGCCTATGACTGCATTAACTTTTCTGTGCCCCTCCTTTACCTGGCAAAACCCCACTTTGGGGAATGTTCTGAGAGCAGTCACCAAGTCATTGAGAAGTCTCTGACAGTGTAGCCTCAGCTCCTCAACCCCCTCAAACCCAGTGAGGGGATTCTCATGGAGATTTCCTTATTACAGGACTTTTTCACACATATTTCCATGGGAAGGGGTTGATCCAAGTCTACAATTTAACTCATTCATGCTGAACATACCTGTTCCTTAGATAGGAAACTCCATTAGCTCAAAACATCCAACTTAACCATAGGCCTGTAAATGGCTTTGTGTTTGAAGGTACCCACAGTTAATTTTTAGAATTAATTCTGTCATTAAAATAATGTAAAGTTGAACAGTATAGTAGTATATGACAGATGCATTTATTTGAGTTTTTAAAAACTATTTTCTTTTTCAATTTAACAGAAAATTATTAACTCTTATCTGATTGTAATTTTTAGGAAATTGAGCTATCTCATGTGAAAAGTGAACTATTATCCCTTAAGGAGCAGCTTAAAATAGAGGTTGAAGAGAAGGTATGTCTTGTGGCATGACATTTAAAATTTTTTGGCTTAGCGTGTGGCTATATCATTTAGTGCTATGGAGGAAATTTGGGTTGATTCCTCTCTCTCAGGACTTGTGTACACTAAAGAGCCTTTGCGAGTATAGATTTTCTGGCAGAGCTATGCCAGCAAAGCCCCCTGTTGGAGACAGGATATGCTGGCAAAAGGAGTCCAGCTGGCATAGCACTCCCCCAAATAGCATTAACTATGCTGACAAAACCAACAAGGAGTCCAGTGGCACCTTAAAGACTAACAGATTTATTTGGGCATAAGCTTTTGTGGGTAAAAAAACACTTCTTCAGATGGTTCTTCTTCTTTTACCCACAAAAGCTTAGGCCCAAATAAATATGTTAGTTGTTAAGGTGCCACCAGACTCCTCGTTGGTTTTGTGGATACAGACTAACATGGCTACCCCTCTGATACTATGCTGACAAAGCACTCTTCTGTCAGTATAGTTATGTCTACACTGGGGGTTTTGCCACCATAGCTATGTCAGGTAGAGGGGTTCACTTTTTCACACTCCTAGCCCACATAGCAATGCTGGCAAAACTTTGTAGTGTAGACTAAGCCTCACTCTGCTCTCAAGAGCTTGATGTGCTCTGAAGTCAGCATGCTTAGCTGAATTTAAGTCAAATTCCCATTGACCTACATGGGTCCCGGATTTCACCTTTGGCCTCTGAAGTAATCCAGTTGCAACTCTACAGAAGTTTTCTATACAAGAGTACAGGCATATGAAAAATGAAATTATGTTTTGGACCCAGACATTTTAGCCTTTCCTTATCCAGATACAAACTGTTGGAGGAATGTTTGATGGTCTGAATCTTGGCATACGGATTGCTGAGCTTGTACCCTACCTTTTATTACAACTTCAAGCACTCTCATGGAATTTGTTGCTAAATGACTCATTCTAGCACAAGACCAGAACTGGCCAAACAATATGCAACAAATAATCTCATGAATTTAGCTTCTTTTTTAGTTCATGAATTATCTACAAACAGATTGCAATTTTTATTTATTTGCTCACTATTCGCAGTTGTTCAGTAGATTACTTGTGCAAATAAATTCTCTATTCATGTTGTGTAATTGTTAATGGACTGTTTAATGGGTCTGTTTATGTGCCTAAGTGCTTGCAGATTCAAGCCCTTAGTGAATAAAAGGGATCACAAATATTTGACAGAAAATTCATGAATACATTTTTGCTGTATTTACCTGACTCTGAAGAGGACAAAACTCCCTATGTGGCAGAACTCCATAGAAGTAAATGAATGAGAAACAGTCTGAAATAAAAAAAATCTTACTGCATAAATCAAAAACAAACAGTAATGAAAACTGGGTATGTAGGGACAGTAAGAGATGTATCCTTTCCCATATATAATTAAGATAAGTTCGTTAATTCTTATTTCCACTTTTTTAATATCTACTGAAGTCTGAAATTTAATTAAACGCTGCTTGTATATTGTTGTGTGTGTTTATAACTGAATGCTGAACATGTGTACTACTTCATTATTGTACAGAAGATATAGTCAGCTAAAATATTTGCAAATAGAGTATTTACTATATCTTACACTACTCTGTTTTTTAAACAGGAAAACCTTGCAAGAGAAGCTAAAGAAAATGCGGTTTCTGAAAAAGAAAAAAAGCATAAGGTGGCTTTTTAATTTGATTTTTATAAAATGTTATGATTTGTGTTAGCAGGCATGTATAATTAAACTAAGGTTTCATACTAACTGAAAACATTGGCAAGTTGGCATTTATTAATATGTTATTGATTTTTAATATATTTTCATTTATTATTATTTTTAGAAAATACAAACATCCTTTATGGAGACTCCTAAAACCAGTTTAAAGCTTGCCTCTGCATCAGTTAATTCAAAAAAAAATTCATCCCAGAATTTCACATCTTTTAGAGAGAACAAGTTGGAAAACAAAGAAATGTCTTCTTGGACACCTACTAAAAGTGTCTTGGTCACTCCATCATTAAAGGTCTGTTGCTTATTGGATAGTATATTATTTCCATGTTTTTGTTTTTATTTATTTTTTAAAATGTACCTTTCATTTTATTTTAAGGGCCCATGCCGATCTAATTGTCTCCGGAGTCACTTTTTCACTTTTGATTAAGGAAAGCATAGGTTAAAAAAATTTACAGTATTTTTCATGTGCGTATATTGGGGGATATTTAGGGAAAAACAAGTTTTTGAAAAGGGGAACAGGGCTCCAAGATTCTATTCCTGACTCCTGCTAGTTGTGTGATCGTGGACAGGTCAGTTCACTCATCTCTGCCTCAGTCTACCCATCAGTAAAATGGGGCTAGCAAAACCCAGGGCTGTTGTGAGGCTTTATTTAATTATTGTTACAAGAGTTTTTTGACAATCTTGGTGGAAAAGTGCTGTGTGTCCTGCACTGCAGAAATGTTTCTAGTAAGTAGCAAAATAAATAAATAAATAGATTGATTGCATGGCTATAATAGCATTACAGTGTTCATGGCTGTTCTATCATAGCCATAAAATAGGCTCTTTTTAAAATGTGAGAAACTCACATACAATTTTTACAGCATTTGAACTAATACAATTCAAATATGTAAATAACTAAGGTCAACTTTATGCTGAATAAATCTATAAGAATTTAAAATCAGCAATAAAGTGTACTATTTAGAAAAGAAATCTAAAACCCTTTTCTCCTCTTCTGACAAATTTATAATATATTAAATTTTACCATAATAATAATTAATAAATAATAAACATGAAGGAGAACAAAGTGGCTAAGATGGTAAGTGTTAGCGTACTGTCTTCTGTATAATTCTTTGTTAAATGTGTTAACTATGTATTCATATTGTATACATTATGAGGTAAATCCAGACCCTTCTTCTGTGGTCATGGTGTAGTTCTGCAGTACAAAGTGAGGAGCCCAGAGCCCTCTCCTGCCCACCCCCAGCCTCCCCACCCCAGCCTCAGGTCGCCTGAGCGCTCCCAACCCCGGAGCATTGGGCAGGTGGGAACTGTGGCCTCCAGCATCCCCAGTGCTGGGTGGCTGGTGGCATGACCCGGAGCGCCAGGCAGGCAGCATGGCTCCTAGCTCTCCCAACCCCAGAACGCTGGGGGCAAGCGGGCGGCACGGCCCCCAGCCCCAGAGTACCAGTCGAGTGGGCAGGCAGCGCGGCCCCCAGCCCCAGAGTGCCAGGCGGCGCACTCACAAAAGTAGTCCACCAGCCTCACTACTTAGATCTTGGTAGATACTTTCTAAAGCCAGTAATAACGGTTTCAGTCATTTTAAGACAACAGCCAAGGATCGCTCATGAGAAAGCCAGCAGGTTTTTCCAAGTTTTTTGAACTTCAGTCCTAGTGTATCTTCTATTTGTTTCCAAGATGTTCAGTCCTTTTGGACTCTTGCTGAAAAAAGAGTATAACAAAGCCATTCAATTTATGGCTTTTTAATGTCTTTTGAAGATTCTGCAGCTTGTATTAGCGCTAGCTGGACTAGATGGCCTCTTCAGTGTGTATAGGAGAGATTAGGGTTACACTTTTCTCTGAGTAAAGCTTGTACTCCACTGTGTCTTCCAGAGAAGTTTGTAGGTCCATCAAATGCACAAGCAGCCATCTGTTTGGGGTCCAATTTACAAGCATTTAACTCTTCTAAGATGTCACAGATACAGCTGATGTCTTCTATAACCTGAACATCTAGAATGCATCTACTGGCCTACCATGGACATCAAGATAACATATGCAACGACTTAATACTTGATGCCTATTTGCATTGGTGCATTCATCAGCCACGTATGCACATTTATTGAATATGGTGAGAGAGTTCTTCACTTTTTCAACTGCTGAGTCTTTCACTGTTGCAGTCCATGTTTCTAGACAGTCAGCTGAGTTTTTTGCAGAAAGATAGCGAGCATTTTCCAGTCTTATTCGGAACTAGTGTCCAACTTCAGGATTAATAAGTGACAATGCACTTAACATTGGCCTCCAGTTTGTAGTGTGTGGTATCTCTTGCTTAAATAGAAAGTATGATGCAACAGCCATGTTGGTTCACATAAACTGAGTTGTGTCTCCAACATTCTTAACAGCCTTATTAAGTACTTTTAAAACTGGGTTTGACAGTGACTGGCTCATAAGGCTTTCTGCATGTTGATGCGGTCCAGAGGCATGCTGTTTTGCAGCCTTTTCATGTAGGTTGTCAGTATTGGCTCTGCTGATCAGTCTGGCAAACCAACCTCCTCCACTTTTACTATATAAATCCATGATATGCCCACATCTTGAATACTGCGTGCGGTTCTGGTCACCCCATTTCAAAAAAGATATATTGGAATTGGAAAAGGTACAGAGAAGGGCAACAAAAATGATTAGGGGGTATGGAACAGATTCCATATGAGGAGAGATTAAAAAGACTGGGATTTTTCAGCTTGGAAAAGGGATGACTAAGAGGGGATATGATAGAGGCCTATAAAATCTTGACAGGTGTGGAGAAAATTAATAAGGAAGTGTTATTTACCCCTTCACTTAACACAAAAACTAGGGGTCACCCAATGAAATTAATAGGCAGCGAGTTTAAAATAAATAAAAGGAAGTACTTCTTCACACAATGCACAGTCACCTGTGGAACCTTTTGCCAGGGATGTTGTGAAGGCCAAAATTATAACAGGATTAAAAAAAATATAGATAAATTCATGGAGGTTAGGTCCATTAATAACTATTAGCCAGGATGGGCAGGTATGCAACACCGGGCTCTGAGTGTCCCTAGCCTCTGTTCGCCAGAAGCTGGGAATCGATGACAGGGGATGGATCACTCGATGATTCCCTGTTCTATTCGTTCCCGCTGAAGCACCTGCCATTGGCCACTGTCGGAAGACAGGTTCTTCTTCAAGGAGTGTCCCTATGGGTGCTCCATTTTAGGTGTTTGTGCGCCCCTGCACTTCTAGTAGGAGATTTGCAGTAGCTGTGCCCCAGTTGGCTGTGCACGTGCGGCAGCCGTCTCTCACCCAGGGCCGGCTCTAGGTTTTTTGCCGCCCCAAGCAAAAAAAATTTTGGCTGCCCCCCACCCAGCCCTGTGCTTCCCCCCGTGCCCCCCTGCTGCCCCAGTCCTGGGCTCTTCCTCCCACACCCGCACCCCCTGTCACCCCAGCTTTGGGTTCTCCCCTTTCTCCCCCACCAGTGCCCTCCCCCCCACCCGCACCCCCCTCCCACCCCAGCCCTGGGCTCTCACACACCCCCACCCACACCCCCTGCTGCCCCAGCCCTGGGCTATCCCCCCCCCCCCACACACCTGCACCCTCCTGCTGCCCCAGCCCTGGGTCACTGGTAACTTGCTCCCAGGGCAGGTCATCAGCATCCTGCTCATGACACTAGCAGGGGCGGAGGCTGCATCCACCCGACTCCTTCCCGGCGCCCAGGGGGGCTCTGACTCCGCCCGCTCCCCCCTCACCTCCAGCCGGTATGACGCTGGCAGGGTCAGGGTAAGCAGCGGGGCTCCCAGGCCGCGCCTCAGCCCAGGGTCCCTCCAGCCGGGACTCCTGCCTTCAGGACCGGCCGGGAATTGGGAGGCAGAGCCAGGGGGACCGCCCCGGCAGGGGGCTGAGGAGCCAGGGCAGGGCAGCCTCAGAGGGAGTGGCCGGCGGGGAACGGAGCCTCTGAGAGTGGGACGTGGGCCCCGCACGGCAGCGCCCCAGGCACCTTTCCCCTCTGTGGCCCCTCTGCTGCTCCTGGGCGCCCTGCCACAGCCTCTGGGTGGCTCGGGCCATTTGGCCCAGCCCCGCTGCGGCACTTGCAGGCGGCTCCGTGCGCCCCGCGGGGCGGCCCCCAGACCAAGTGTCCCGTGCTCCACGTGTCAGATCCCGCTTTGGCCACCCGCTGCGGCTCTTCCACCTGGACTTAGGCATCAGCTTGGAGGCCGAGACAGCATCTACCTGGGTGAGCGCCTGCAGGGCTGCCCCCCCCGCAAAAACAAACCAACCAACCAAACAAACAAAAAAAGGATGGCCCGAATGCCGCCCCTGCAAATGTGCCGCCCCAAGCACCTGCTTGCTTTGCTGGTGCATAGAGCCGGCTCTGCTCTCACCACTCCGAGCAGCTATCCAGCCTGTATGGACAACCACCCCCTGTTCTTTCTCTACTGCCATTGGCTTTGGTCGGAACAACAACAGCGCCCTCAAAAACCTTGCTATTCCTTTAGTTCAACCCTTGTAGTTTTATCCTTTCTTTATTTACTTCTTCCTTCATTTTTTCTCTATTGAAAAAAAACCTCCCCCCATTTCCCCCTCCTCCGGCGGAAATCTGCCTCACAGCCCAGAGGCACTTGGAAGGGACTATTCCCATTCCTTCTTTGTGAACAGCCTCTTTGACATGCCTGGTTCTCCAGGTTTTAAACTCTGCCTGACCTGTAGACTGTCAATACCAGTCTCAGATGGTCACTCGCAGTGTGTCCGTTGTCTGGTAGAGCGAGACATCGCACAGAAGTGCCACCACTTTAAAAAGCTGACAGCGAGGACTAGAAAAGCTAGGGATCTCCAGTTAAAACTTATGATGATGGAGAAATCCCTTCGACCTGCTTCTGATCCTGAGCACAGGACCCCTTCCTGCTAGCACTCACCCGCGGCGGCATCGGACATGGGTTCATCTTCAAAAACAGCTGCAAAGGACCCAGTCCCGCAGAAAGCCACAAAAAAGCGGTCTCACTCCTCGCCTCAGCAAGAATCACCTCAGTAAAGGCGATTGCTGATCACCAAATCTGTTCCAGTACCATCGGCACCCAGATCTCCGGACCGAGAGGCACTGGGATGGCCCAAGGAGCAAAAGACCCCCCCGCAGTCTAGCTCTAAGACAGGCACACTTAACAAAGCTAAGCCTGCTACCTTGGCACCGAGCAGCGCAATGGTGCCACCTCCTGCACCAATACATTGCAGCAAGTCTACAGCACTGGCGGCAATCACAATGATTTCGAACCAAAGCTTTCCTCCTCTGTTGGCACCGAGCCTACCCATGCTGCAGCAGTTTGTTAGCCAGGCAGACCTCTTCATCATGTCTACTCCAGGAACGCCTCTCTTTGTTACTGACTGTAACCCATGGTACTAATACACCTGCTGGCTCAGCCCCTCCTCTCTCCAGCGATGAGGAGGAGGAAGTAGGGGAAGGAATGTACACCCCTCACCATTCCTCGCCCAAACCTGGACCCTCACAACAGCAAGACATAGCGTGGCAACCTCCGCAATGGGTGCACCCCCCATGGTCCTCCTACCGAACTGGCCATATTGGGACCCATGGGCGTTATACAGAACCCAGAACATGCAGCCCTCCAACCCATCCAGGTCCAGAACACCAAGATCACAGAGATCACCTTCACCTTCTGCCCCAGCCTCCCCAGAAGCTCTCGAGGAGGAAGCAGAAGCAATTGAAGACCACCAGACGGTGACACCATCCCACCCACCCACATCTCCTCTTCGTTTCCTGACGAAACAATAATGCCTCCTCCACCCACATCAGGCGATGACTTTAAATCCTTCCAGGAATTATTTAAACGAGTGGCTGACTCCCTCGACCTTCCCTTGGCAGAGCTGCCAGAGACACAGCATAAACTGACAGATGTTCTCCATACATTTCCTACTGCCAAGATTGCACTACCCATCAATGCTGCTATCATGGACCCGGCAAAAACTGTCTGGCAGACACCAGCTCCACCTTCTTGTAAAAGATCAGACAAGAAGTACTACGTCCTAGCTAAGGGAGCCGAGTTTTTGTTCACCCCCCGTACCCCTAATTCATTGGTGGGGGAGGCGGTTATTCAAAGGGGAAAAACAACATCTGGCTAGGACCACCCCTTATGATAAAGATTGGAAACGCCTAGACCTCTTTGGCAGGGTAGCCTGTTCCTCAGCGACCCTTCAGTTTCACATAGCAAACTATTCTGCGTTACTGGCCAAGTACACACGCAACATTTTTGCACAAATGACAACTTTTATTGAACATCTTCCAACAGATAAAAAATAACAATATAAAGGTAACATAACAGAAGGCTCCCTCATTGCCAGAACAGCCTTACAGGCTTCCTTGGACTCTGCTGACAAGGCAGCGCGCTCCATCGCCACATCCATAGTCATGTGGAGGACGTCCTAGCTCCACCCTTCCCCAAGGAAATTCAGGCGACAGTAGAGGACTTACCTTTCGAAGGTCAAAAACTGTTCGCGGAAGGCACAGATGCAACCTTACACACACTCAAGGATTCCCATGCCACATTAAAAACCCTAGGAATATATGCCCCTTAGAACAAAAAGAAACATGGTAGATTTTATACCCAACGCTTCCCCGTATGCCCAACCTCAAAGAGATTATGACCAGCGCTGCAAACAACGTCAGATGAGATGCCAACAAGCCCCAGAGCAATCATCGACGTCTCAACCATCCACTTCCAGACAAGCATTTTGAAGTGTTGGTTGAGGACACGAGAGCCCCACATACTCCACTGCAGGTCTAAGCA
Organism: Emys orbicularis; assembly: GCF_028017835.1. Taxonomy (NCBI): domain Eukaryota; kingdom Metazoa; phylum Chordata; order Testudines; family Emydidae; genus Emys; species Emys orbicularis. Next base: position 150,073,094 of record NC_088686.1, read on the forward strand.
CTTAGACCTGATTATCCGTGATTTCAGTTCTAATGGTCACTTAACAAACCAAAAGACTCTCTATGGAGCTGTAACAGGGTCAGCACCCACCTTTCGTGGGCATCCCCTTTTCTTTGGCCAATAGTGCCTGCAAACACCGTTCTTTTCATGGAGGGGCACCCATCTCTCATGGATGGCCTCCTTTCTCTTGGTTAGGTTTGAGCCTGCTTTTCTTTTTTGGTCTTACATCAGGCTGGCGCCTGCCCTCACAAACACCCCCCTGGCCGCTGGTTCTCTTGGCTGGTCTTCGGCAGCTCAACTCTCCGGCCAAGCCGCACACGCTGTCCCCCCTTCTGGGGTATACAGTCCAAGTTTCTCAGCCCTGGTATGGGGCTGTAGCTCTAAGGCTTCTTCCCTGAGGCACTGCCTTTTTCAACCACCCAGCTGGGGCCCATCTTGGTAACCTCAGCTGGTGTCCTTTTCAGCAGCCCTCCCAGCCTGAAACCAGACCAGCACAGTCCATCTTGGTACTCTCTCCTGATCTGGCCAAGTCCTGAGCTCAGTCCCCTGGGCTCAGCCTGCCCGCACTGACCTTTTCACCACATGCTGCTACTCTATCCAGCCAGCCAGGCACCTGGTCTTTGGCAGCCTTCGCTGGGCTCAAATCTGTCTGGTGAGCTCTCTGCTTGTCTATTAAACCCTAAGCACTGATCTGTCCACATAACCTCATTGCTTCCAGCCCAGCTCCTCTCATTCCTTGTTTTCCTGGTATCCCCTTGTAGCAGGGTGCTGGTGCAAAAGCACCCAATTAGCCCCTGCCCGGTCAGCTCCAATCAAGGGAAGCAGATTGGAGCTGATGGAAAAATCCTGATGCCGGCCTGAGGATTGTCAACACCTGCTGGCCTGACAAGCCTAGGGCTATAAAGGCTGGGAGGGAGCCAGAAGGCAGGGGGCAGCCAGGGAGAAGTCAGTCAGGAAGGGAACTGGAGGCCTCCTAGCTGAAGGCTGACTGCCTGTAAAGGAGGTGACTAATCCTGTAAAGCTTGTATATAGATAGACATTGGTGATGGGATAACCTTAAGTAAATAAAGACACGGGTGTTGCACAACCCTGAAACTTCTCTGAGCCTTATAGGGGGCCACAAGCGGGCCCCAGGAAGAGGGGCAGGTCATGGACCCTGTTACACCTCTCCATAACAATCCCTGCAGGGAACATGGGCCCTCTGACTCCAGTTCCACTTATTATGATTAATCGTCCCTATTTTGCACAACATTTTAATATAATAATTAAAAAACAAATAATTGATACCAAGACCCCTACCCTGTATCCCCTGAACCAGAGGTTGCTAGCACATAGTCGAGTTGGAGTCTTGTCTTTACCACAGAATCTGCTGGTTGCATAGTCTTTGAGATAGTTTGGTCTCCTCAAGAGGCAACCACACCAGAAGTGACCTATCTCTGTCTTCCTGTTATCAAGTCTAGCAAACCCGCTCTCTCTTTCGAGTCTCTGCCCGCTTGGTGTGGCCTCCGGATGGTTCTCTGTCATTGCATTATGTGATAATTTATGTATTTCTGTAGGCTTGCTCTTGGTGTTGTGTCTCCTGGTTCACAAATGGCTCTTGTTCTTCAGATCACTTGTCCCTCTGGCATAGTCACCTCATATGACCTTCGTGCCACTGTGCCCCTCACAACTCCTTTAGTCCACTCTGTCTCGCTAATGTCTGTGTCCTTACAGGAGTACCTGTTATGGAGGAGAGTCCAGGAAAACATGGGCCCTCTGACTGCAGTTCCACAAATCACGATACAACTCAGACTTTGTACTCTGCTCTGGGTTTGGTCCTCCATTTATGAAATTAGTGTAACAACATAATCTTAAATATTTTGGGTTTTTTTCTCCCCCAGACATATACTGTGAAGACTCCTCCAAAATATAAATTGCAAAGAGAAAGCATGAATCCACTTTCAGAAGAAGACATGAAGAAAAAAAGAAAAGTGCTTTTAGAGCTGGATACTCACTCAGATAGCTCAGAACACAATGACCTCCTGGTAAAAATTTCAAAATGAATAGCATCTATCACTGTTTATTCTGTCTGCACTCTTTGCTGTATCTCAGAATGTGTGTCCACCATTCAGGATATCATATACTGTACAAAATAAAAATATGTATGTGTGTGTATATTTAAGAAGTAACTTAGATTGTTAGTTTATGTGTACATAATCAATAACTCTAGAATATGATCAGGGCACGTCTACAGAAACATTATTATATATTCAGTTAATCATTGCAATTGCACTAAATAATATCTCTGGCATTTAACTGAATGTTGTTGAATTCATCAGGATGTATAGTAATTTTTAACATTATTTTTCATGACTGAATGTTAATAAATAAGGTAGCATAGAAAACATATATAGTTTATTATGTCTTTGATTATGTAACTTTCTTTTTAATTTAAGAGCATAGTTTCAGAGGAAGAAATGTTTAAAAAGCTGTACAAAAATTGTCCTCAAGCTTCTCGCTTATGTGTCATGACACCAAAAAAGGTATCTTCTTAACTTTACTTCAGATCAGACTACATACTTGAAAGATTTGGTTACAAAAATAAATGGATAGTTTTATTTTTGTTCTTAGATATCAACTCTGTCAACCATAAAATCTACTGGTGCTGCACTGAAACTTACAGCTATGAAAAAGATGCGAGAGACTGGATGGACTGCAGTTTCTAAAATGGACAGGAAAAAAAAAATGAAAGAAGCTGAAAAACTCTTTGCCTAAAATTAAAACTGAGCAATCAGTTAGGAATTTTCTGTTCATATAAAATCTTTTACAGTAGAATTTATTAATCCTACACAGTTAGCACTTGCAGCATATTACTGGTTTAGGGTTAAATCCTGGAAGTGCTATGTTTGTGGAACTCCTGTTGATTTCATTGTGGTTACTTTGTTCCACCACAGCCTCGTCCTCTGGAGGACTCTTCACATTGGGTTTACACCATCATAAAACAACATAAACCTGGGAATAAATTTGGCCCATTTATGTTTTGAAAATTGATAGAAAAAAATAATGTATGGTGTGTTAAAATGGAAAAATATGTTGCAAAATTGTTTGAAGTCATTTCAATAACATCCGTTTTTGTTCTTTTAAAGTTTACTGTCACTTTTGCAGTATCTTATCCATAAGAGTATTGTTTTATTATTATTGATATTGTTGAACTACATTCATTTAATTGAATACTTATATTTGAATTCACTTCTTCTTTTTTGTTCTTTTGATGTATTCTTTACAAATATTCTTTTAAAGTAGTTGGTTGAGGTATTAGCCTGGTTTTCAGTTTGTAACAGTATTGAAACATTTAAGTGTTGAACTTCTAACAATATTGATTCAAATCTTATTTCTTTTGCTTTTTGGGAATCTAGTTTTATAATAAATGCCATATGTAAACTTGTTCTTTCAGATTACTGAAAACACACTTTCCAAATGTCATTAAACGGTTAATCTGAAAAAAGTTCGAGAAAGTGTTAGGCTAAATAACAAGGAGTCCGGTGGCACCTTAAAGACTAACAGATTTATTTGGGCATAAGCTTTCGTGGGTAAAAAACCTCACTTCTTCAGATGCATGGAGTGAAAATTACAGATGCAGGCATTATATAATGACACATGAAGAGAAGGGAGTTACCTCACAAGTGGAGAACCAGTGTTGACAGGGCCAATTCGATCAGGGTGGATGTAGTCCACTCCCAATAATAGATGAGGAGGTGTCAATTCCAGGAGAGGCACCTCCTGGCTAAATGCTTACCTATAAAATGATGAGCTCATCAGTAGTCAAGTTAGCACCAAACAGGTCTTAAAGCAAAAATGTTGTTCATATTCAGGTAGCAGAGAATTATCCTAATTTGATCTCTGAATGTAAATAGATCCACAAATATCAAGGAAAATAAAAATCTTTGGATGAAACCTTGGCCCCATAGAAGTTAATTGCAAAACTCCCATTGACTTCACTGGGACCAGGATTTCACTCGTGTCTAGAAATTATTATTATTAGTTTTTTTTGTTTGTATTATCATAGCACCTAGGATCATTAGTCATGAACTAGGACTCCATTGTGCCAGGCAGTGTGCAAACACAGAACAAAAAGATGATCCCTGCTCCAAATAGTTTATAATCTAAGTATAAGATAAGAAATAGATGGAGAAAAGCAAACAAACAGGTGAGTACATGGTCAACATGATAGACGGTGGTCTCAGCACATCAGCAACCTAATTGTTGTCAGGGTTTTTTTGTATTGCTTGTTTGGGGGTTTTTTTGTATTGCCTAAAAAGGGAGTTTAAGGAAGGCTTGAAAAGATAATTCAATAGTTTTGTGGATGTTTATGGGGAGTTCCCCCCCAACTGAGGAGCAGAATGGGAGAAAGCATAGAGGTGCTTGTTTGAAAATTTAACAAGTGGGTTATGGAGGCTGATATCATAGGTTGATCAGAGGCGGGAACCAACATCTCAATAGTGGATGAGAGATAAGTACATAAGAATCGCCATACTGGGTCACACCAATGGTCCATTTTAGCTCAGTCTTCTGTCTTCTGACAGTGGCCAGTGCCAGATGCTTCAGAGAGAGTGAACAAGGCAGAGCAGTTTATTGAGTGATCCATCCCCTGTTGTCCGGTCCTAGCTTCTAGCAACTAAAGGTTTAGGGACACCCAGAGCACGGGGCTGAATTCCTGAACATCTTGGTTAATAACCATTGATGGACCTATCCCCCATGAATTTATCTAATTCTTTTTTGAACCCAGCTGTACTTTTGGCCTTCATAGCATCCCTTGGTAACAAGTTCCACAGATTGACTCTGCATTGTGTGAAGAAGTACTTCCTTATGTTTTTTTTAAAACCAGTTGCCTGGTTCTTGTGTTGACCCTTGATTCTTGTGTTATGTGAAGAGGTAAATAACACTTCCTTATTCACTTTCTGCACACCATTCATGATTTTATAGACTTCTATCATATCCCCCCTTAATCATCTCTTTTACAAGCTGAACAGTCCCAGTCTTTTGAATCTCTTCTCAGATGGAAGCTGTTCCATACCCGTACTCATTTTTGTTGCCCTTCTTTGTACTTTTTCCAATTCTAATATATCTTCTTTGAGATGGGATGACCAGAACTGCATGCAGTATTTAAGGTATGGGTGTACCATGGATTGATAAAGTGGCATTATGATATTTTCTGTCTTACTATCTATCCCTTTCCTAATGATTCCTAACATTGTTAGCTTTTTTGACTGCTGCTGCTGCACATCAAGCAAATGGCTTCAGAAAACTATCCACAATGACTCCAAGATGTCTTTCTTGAGTGGTAACAGCTAATTTAGAACCCATCATTTTTGTATGTATAGTTGGGATTATGTTTTCCAATGTGCATTTCTTTGCATTTATCAACACTGAATTTCATCTGCCATTTTGTTGCCCATGCACCCAGGTTTATGAGATCCCTTTGTAATTCTTTGCAGTCAGCTTTGGACTTCACTATCTTGAGTAATTTTGTATTATCTGCAAAAATAACAGGAGTACTTGTGGCACCTTAGAGACTAATTTGTTAGTCTCTAAGGTGCCACAAGTACTCCTGTTATTTTTGCGGATACAGACTAACACGGCTGCTACTCTGGAACTTTGTATTATCTGCAAACTTTGCCACTTCCCTTGTAGGGTGGTAATAGGCTGTGAAGTGTAGACAAGTAGCCTTTCTTTGATGCTTTAGAGAAGGAGGAGCCAATGGAGGCATGCAAAGAGAGAGTTGACATGGTGAAAGTGAAGGGTTAGGAAAATGATCTTTGTAGAAGCATTCTGAATGCATATGAGCAGGGCAAGGCCAGAGAGAAGGCTCTTGCAGTAATTGTGATGTAAGATGATGAGAGCCGAGACAAGAGTTTTAGCTGTGAGGGTGAATAGGAAAGGCTGTGTCTTAGGGCTTGTCTACATTGGCAATTTCCAGCGCTCCAACTTTCTCGCTCAGGTCTCGTGGAGGTGGTTTTTTTAGAGCGCTGGGAGAGCTCTCTTCCAGTGCTGCGCTGCGATTATACAAGCCATGTTAAAGCGCTGCCGCGGCAGCACTTTAGTGTTGCCAGTGTAGACTAGCTCTTAGAAATGTTATGCAGAAAGAATCTGCAAGTTTAGACATAGCCTTGTTTTGAGGACCTAGAGCCAGGTTTGAATCAAATACAACACATGGGTTATGGATCTGAGTGGCAGGCAAGATACTACTGATGTCTTCAGTTAATCGAAACTCCCATTGACTTCACTGGGATCATCATTTCACTCTGTGTCTAGAAATTAGGCTGCAAACTTTGGTCCTGATATATTGCCTATTGAGCAATGACGCTTATGTCATTATAACTGTTCCAGTGCATAAAGCTAAAGCAGATAAACATTTAACAGAAGGGGATTTAAAAGATGTACAGTATCTTCAGAATGTTGTGACTGGAATGTAGGGAGTGTCCCAGCTTCTGAGTAGTCATTTGCAGACATGTTTTTTTTTTTTTTACAGGAACGTAGTGACTTGACACACACACAATATTGTGTTCTATTCTAATTTTTTTCAGTATGTATATTTTTAACAGATATATTAGAAGGCAATTCACAGACCCTCTTATAACACAGACAGCAGCTGTTTCCTAGAGACTAATCTCTCTAAATACTGTAAAACTCTCTGTTTTAACCTTTGCCAAATACATTAATTAATTTTGTAGAGCCATGTATGTGGGCTGTGACTCAAAATGAACTATTCCCCTGCAATCAGTTAGTTTGTTGACAGTCAAAACCACCTATGGATATGGGTATTAGTATTGATACATCTGTAGCTGCTTTGCAACAAAAAATTAATTCCTCCACCCCCCCTTAAATATAAGATGTGAAATCCTGGCCCCATTAATTTTGCCATTGACTTTAATGCGGCCCAGATTTCACCCAGGGCTCCAAGTATCTGCTATTAATTACCATTTCATTTCAAAACAGACAACTGATAGTTTTGAGTGCTGCCATTTTTGATCTATTCAACAACAGAGGTATCTAAATTCAGAGACCATTCTAAAATGTGAACCTTAATTACTCACTGAGCTTGCTAGGGAACTAAGAATAATGGTTGGCCTGTCTCTTTTATGACCCAGTTATAAATCCATGCATTTAATAATTTTGCAGCAGTAAGACTTAAAATCCATGTTTAACCTTTACTAATCATTTTATGTTTTTGTTATATCCCTGCATACCTTGGGTGAGTCACTTCACCTCTCTGTGATTCAGTTTCCCCATTATTAATATGCGGATAACAATACTTGCCTCCTTTGGGAAGTGGATTGAGGTCTATTGATTAAGAGCGAGTATAATTATTAATATTATAATAAAATGATACTTAAAAATTAATATTACAACTAATTAAAGAGATTGCTCTATACTACTATCATTATTACTACATTATAAGTGTTGTTGTGGTGACTGAAATCTATCAAAGGTTGGGGAAAGTCCTTTATAATTTTCCCCAGATAAAATTTCAAGTCTGAACTTCCCAGGTCTGGCGCCAAATGGTAAGTATTCAGCTTGAAGCTCATCATCGTCCAGTACAGTCATATTGGGGTTATAAACCCTTGGTGCATCATATAGTCCTCCTGATATCATCAGTGTGTCATCTGGAGTAGTGTATATGTCATCTGTAAAATATTGAAAGCATTATTAAACATTATTAAAGTACTATGGGGAGAAATGTAGCATATTCAAGCAAATCACAAGGTCTAAAATCTTCACTGGGCAAAGATGTTGTCACGTTGTACTACTATTTTGTGTATCTGTGGATTGACTGTATTTGTTAAAGTAAAAATGGAAATATAAACAAGCATCATTGTTCCAGGCACTAATCCAAATAGCATAGGAGGCAAATGAAAAATAGCAAATGAAAAATTAGCGAATCTACTACTTTATAATCTGTGTTTTGGTTTGTACATTCTTCAAGTAGTAAAGTGGTAGAAATTATCTGTTTCTAACAAATTGTGAAGCTGATCAGAGTATTAATAAAATAACCTTAAATAAAAGAATAGAAGTACCAGAAAACACTGAAAGAATGCCAGGTTGTTTTGGGTGAGTGGCATTAAAAAAGAGGGGGGTATGATAAATGTAGAAGTACTTTGACAAATCTTCACATGTTTTAACAGGGAATATTTTCTCAGTCAAGACCTGAGTGAAAGACCACCCAGATGTGTCATTTTAACACAGGATTTTATTAAATCCTTAATTGTCAGCCAGTTGCTCTTTCAATAGTCCATGAAAGATGTTATAGTAAGTACAAAAAATATTACTATTATTACATGGGAATGTGGGTTTATTTGTAACCATTTAGTCAGGAAAATAGAATATTTTTAGAAGTTATAATTTATAATATTGAAGCATTTAACTATTGAAGCATTGATGCATTTACCTGTGCATTTTTATTTAAGTTTTTAGACTAAATTCTGCTTGGTTATCCCAGATCCACGTTATGTGTCCAGTCCCATTCAATTCAAGAAAATTGTGTTATTCTACCATTATCTGCAAGAAGTATAAGCAGCACAAGCATATCTCTAGCTGTCATTTTCTCAATGCTTGTATGTATTAGCTATACAAAGAACTATTTGGATGATTCTCTGTCAATGGCTTTTTAATTCAAATTTATATTAGTGATTCTGTTGACATCAATTTATTAGGCATATTTGTGATTCACCTCCTTTAACTCAGCTAATTTATACCTGAAGTACGTACACATTATACATTTGTTATACTACATTTTATTTTGTGAACTTAATCCACCTAACCAGTTCTCGGGAGGATATAGCCTTTCAGCACCTGATCTCTAAAGCATCTCACCAACTAGAGATAGGCACAGTTTGAAAACTATAACCTCATTGTACCTGCAGATACTAAATAATTACTTGTTTTCAGTAAGTGACCCTAATTACTAATGAAAAATTCTGATAAAATGAATTATCAAATTTATTATCCAAAAATAAGTGCTGGTGTTGAAAGTGTAGTCTCATTTGCATTTGTCACCACTGCTATAGTCAGTAGAAGACAAAACAATGATACAAAACAAGGACTAGAGATAAAAAGAGCATTGAGAGGGAAATCTTTCTTAATTGTTCTGGGGACTTTCTCACTAATTGTAAGCTAAACAAATAAATATATTGGAAGATTTCCAGATTTATTTGTAGGATAGTGTGCCAGTACAAAGGATTCTTTGGCTTGTTACAATGTCATCAGCAGCTCTGAAGATTCTTTCTAATTATACACTGTGGCAAGATTAACAAGCAGATTTTTGCCAAAACGGTCACTGGCTGTCTTTTCAGTTCCCACTTCATTTAAAGTTATGGAACTATAAAACTTCCATTAATGAAATATGCTCCAGTGGATGTAAGCCAAGATTCTGTAACAAAAAGCCCCTGGTACCCATATGCTTTCTTGCTTTCATAAATGGCAAATATTATTTGCTGCTGTTCCTCCTGCTGTGGAAGCACTGGTGCTAATGTTGACACTGGGTGAGGTGTGCGTGTCATGCATTCTCTGGCCCTGTCTTTACTGCTGAAAAAGTTGTTTTACCTTGGGGTAACTAAAGCTATCTTGATATAAACACACAGTAAAAATGGGGCACTTTGGTTTTACTGCAAGGTAAACTAGGTGAGGTCAATGCCAGATTGGGGTATAATGCTAACCTCTCTAGTTTATCTTGCAGTAAAACTAAAGTGCTCGTTTTTTATTGTTTCTCTAGTCTGAATTTGACTAGCTGTTTTAAGCATCTAAAGATGCAGATACTTGCCTAATGGTGTTTTTTATTTAAAGCGCCTAGGCAGGTTAGATGTGTAAATACCTTTGAAAATCTGGCCCTATGTGTTTAAGGATTTTTCATTGTTGCTATTTCATTTAACATAATTTCATTTAAACATAAAACACACACATAAATAAATATTAAGTATAATAATATACATTCTGGGTCAAATTCCAGTTTCAAAACCCGCCTGCCTAATTGTCCACAACAGTTGTAATTGGAAAAGATGGTAAGTTCTCACTTCCTGCCCAAAAGTCACATCTTCAGCAGGTGTAAATTGGTGTATTTCCACTGAAATAATTGGAATGATACTGCTTTACAACCACTGAAGATCTGGCACTTAGACCATTGTGTAGCACTACTTTACCCAGTGGTTCTCAACCCGTGGCCCACGGGCTGCTTGCAGCCCAGTCAGCACACAGCTGCAGCCCGTGTGACACCCTCAGGGCTATACAGGTAGTATATGTATCAGGGGTCGGCAACCTTTCAGAAGTGGTGTGCCGAGTCTTCATTTATTCACTCTAATTTAAGGTTTTGCGTGCCAGTAATACATTTTAACATTTTTAGAAGGTCTCTTTCTATAAGTCTATAATATATAATTAAACTATTGTTGTATGCAAAGTAAATAAGGTTTTAAAATGTTTAAGAAGCTTCATTTAAAATTAAATTAAAATGCAGAGCCCCCCGGACCGGTGGCCGGGACCCGGGCAGTGTGAATGCCACTGAAAATCAGCTCACGTGCCACCTTTGGCATGCGTGCCATAGGTTGCCTACCCCTGATATATATTGTGTGGATGCAGCCCACATAAGACATAGAGAGCTGCATATGTGGCCCACAGTGGTAAATAGGTTGAGAACCACTGCTTTACACTGTTAAAAAGTTACCACCTTCTTCCTCAGGGGTTGCTGCATTTCATTACTGGGGGAAGTGGTTGTCTTGAATAAACAATTTGTAATGTGCACATGTAGAATGCACGTTTGTTATATGATACATCTTATTAAAAATATGCCAACCTGTTTCAGAAGAGGTGTCATATAGTGGGTGATGGGAATACTGAGCTCTTCTCTTCCTGTACTTATCAAGACTGCATATGACAATTGCTAGAACAGCAAATGTGAGGATGCTGCTGAAAATAATGATCAGAATGGCCTCTGAATTCCTTAGATGAATTCCTCCTGTTTCAATAAAATAATTTAGAAAGTTGTTCTTATTTCACAGCTACAAAAACAACAAATCTCAATCTTTAGGTTTCAATATGGCAATACAGAAGGTTTTCATGTGCTAAGTATTAAAGAGACAGATTCAAATTCTAACCTCTCCCTTAAAAAACCTCCCTAAAATAGACTTGAACTGCCTTAACCTCCAAGTTGCCATGGGACAACCCAACAGCAACACACCCAAGATGCTATGTTTATTCAAATGAGTCTTGTAGTAAAGTCTGGTTATTTTATTATTATTGTGGTGAATTTTCAAAGTAAATGTTTCAGTTTGGGTTTGACCCTCCCAGGTTTACTGTAAATATATGAAAGCAGATCAAAGATATAGCACATGGTCAAAATTTATAAAATCAGGGTACCTAAAGTTAGTCAACTAAATCCATACTTAGGTGCCTAAATTAAATTGACCTGATTTTCACAGCGGCTGAGGACCTGCAGCTTGCATTGAAGGCAATAGGAATTGTGGGTGGTGAGCCCTCTAAAAATCAGGTCATTTTGACGTAAGGGCCTAAATAAGGATATAGTTATCTAACGTTAAACCACCACACTTTAAAATGTTGGCTTACGTGATTATTTGTCTTTGTTATGTTGCTAGCATAGATCCCCAATACCTGTTCCATCAACCTGTGTCTACTTTTCAGGAGGCATGGGTGGCCCTCTTTCTCATACTCCTTGACACCTTGGCTCAGTATGTTGCTTTGTTTCTGTCCTTTCCTGTCTCTGCTTTCCACCTTCTCATCTTGAATTTTTTCTTTTCTGTGTAATTTTCAATCTTTGGTTTTCCACTAAATTTTTTTCCCCTTCCCCTCCCAGGAAGACTCCTTCTCCTCAAGTCCTCCACTCAACAGAAGTCACATACTTTTGGGTGTCCAATGGTAGCTCTTGCAGCTGAGCTGAGTTCATGGGAACAGAGAAGAGAAACTTGAGCTGATGGTCTGTTCCCAGGACCTGAGGCCCTGAACACGTAAGCTGGGCGGGAATGTTGGTGCCCGGAAAGCAGCTAACGCTGGATACTTGTTGACACATTTGTTGTGTGTACATGATGAACCCCAATGCCTGATGCCATTGCTTCTTTCCAACAACTAGGTGCACACAGTGAACTAGTCTGACACCACAGGTTAGGAAATGCTGCCATAGAATCTAATGACACCTACCTGAAGCGTGTGTTATAGGAACTGAATCCAAAGCTTTGCTAGTATTTAGTTGTGTGGCTGTAGAAGACTGAGCTGTTGGTTTCAATGTGATTGCAGACATTCTGGGATTAGAATCTTTATCAGTTGCTCGATTAAAGGTTGAAACTGTAGGTGATGTCACAACAGTGTTGAATCTAATAGTAATATCTGAAGGGCTGCTAGTGTCTGTGTTGAGGGGGTGTAGAGTGCTTCGTGCAAAATGTGACAAAGTTGTTAAAGCCAATGAACTAGTTATCTTTGCTGTCACGGCAATTGTATTCCCACTGGAACTTATATTCTGCACTGTGGTTGTATTAACTGCTTCTTTATCTGAAATGGTGGTCATTACAGTACTTCTAGATATGGTTGTATTTCCAGATTCATTGGATGCTGCTTCTGTTTGCATGTCTTCATTCCCGGGGGGAGTCTGATCTGAAGCCTGAACAGAAAACATCACTACTGTATGACAAATCAAAAGGAGCTTGACACACACACGTTGTGTTCCATCCATTATGGCTTCTCACTCTTCCTGCTCAGCTGAAGATTTACCCTTCTCTGTGCAAATATACAAACAAACAAAGCCATGAAGATAAGCAAAATAGATTAACTTAGTATCAGTGGGCTAGTTCCTGCAGGAGTTTTGGGTGATGGCTGTGACAGTAGCTGGGCTTTATTACTTGGGATTTGAGGGCTTGCTTGTCTACGCAGGGACACTCAGGAAAGTAAAGATGAATTAAGGTAGTAAAGTTAAAATTAATTAAGGTGTGAAGTTAAAACAAATATTCTGCAATATTCACTTAAAATTAACTGTTTCTGCAAATTTTCTTGTCAGTAATATTCACTGTTACCACTGAACTTATTTTCTAGATTTGCAGAAAACAAGGGTGGGCGGGGTGAGGGGGGGGGGGAGAAGGGAGGGGAGGGTTGAAGGAAAACAAAGTTGAAGGAAATTTTGTTACAAGTGTGAACGAATATTAATGGAAAATTGTTTGCAATACTCAGCTAGTTTCTGTGTTTACCATGGGTTCCTGTTAAAATATTTAACTGTCAATCACTGTAGTTTCTATTATTATCACCTACAAGCCTTTTTTTAAGCATGGAAAATTGGAACATTACCTATTATTGCAAAATTATTAGCTTGCTTTTATTGCTTTAGCCCAGAATGCCAGTATTTTGGGATTTAGATATCAGGGTTTTTTTTGTTTGTTTATTTGTTAAACAATAGAATAAACTAGAGTTGATAGAGTACCTGACACAACACTACACACTGTAAGTCAAACCAGCAAGTTGTCTTAATAACTGCAAAGAAACCCCAAATTTACAAACTCCAAGTGAAATATCAAACACTTTTGGAACTTAAAACTAAAGTGCAAACCAAGCATGTCCAAGTACTTCCGGGTGACTCGTAGCTGTGAGCCGACATTAATGACGCAGTTACATTCCACACACTTTGTATTCTCTGCCTTAGTGTTAAAAATAAGTGGAATTTTTAAATGCCTTACGTAAATATCAAATCAGAACAAATTTTACCAAAATAATACTTTCAGAACTCACCTAGCCTATGAAACACGGTGGCACTTGTACCTGCAGGTAGTTCTGAGTAACATACACTGTCTTAGCATGTTCCTGTTTATTCAGACTCTGGAATACACTCCTTGGAGGGCAGGGTGAAACACTGAGGTGTCTCTATGGTAACCAATGGAGTTGCAGTGGAGTTTCGAGATTAGTCAGGGATAACTGCACTAGGGTTGGGTTCACCTGTCTATGAATCTATCCAGGTCACATTACAGGGAGGTGTGTGTGTCACGCTAGCAGTTACCAATAACTTAATTTCACAATAGTTTTTAAAAAGCAGCTTTTGCAGACCTAGAGACAATTTTAGACGGTTGTAAAGAATATATGTAGCAATCCCTTCAAATGTTTTCCCTCAGAAGTGGTGTAGGTGTTTAAATCTTCTTGCTAATAGCAATACCATTCTCTGATCAGAAGCAGTGAGTTTTAGAAAACCTATCCGACATGCATGATAATTACAGTAAAGGACAAATTAAACCCAGAACAAAGATAATACTCAATGCAACTTCTAAATACAAAAGGACTAAAAAAAATTAAGGTATAGGAAATAAATGAAAGTAATAAAACAAGACCCAGGAAAAGTGAAGCTCCATTATCACTAGACTCCAGGGGCTCTTTCCTTCTTGTGGGTGTCAGTATTATACCCAATTCTTGACTGCCCATTTCTTCAGCTAAAGCAGATTTCTCGGCTTTCTCTTTGTCTCTAATTGCCTGTGTTTTTGGAGTCGCATTTCTTGGAGATCAACAGTAAAAATTCAGAATTGGGGAAGGATGTGAATTTGATGATCTGCAATGTCTTTTCCATCTTTCACACCTATGTTACTCTGAAGAAGGTGCAGAGATGAAAATCCAGATTCTCATTTACACTAAGATCACTTTATATCATTGATAGCATGAAGGGGCTTTAAGATGGGAATAAATTATATTTAGTATAAAAGAAAATCAGTCTCAGAATCTTTAGGTGAGCTGGTGCTTATAGGTTGGAAGTAAAAAGCAAATCTGACTGCATGTTCTCTTATTTAATGTGACACATTGTGGTACATGGAAAGATAATAGGCTAAGTTCTGCTCTCACTGATCCTGAAGCCAAAGGAACAACTCTGGGTTTAGGACAGTGTCAGTGGTAGTAGGTTTTTGCCCAGTGTGAGTGTCCTGTTTTCAAGGCCAGGTTTCTTCTCTTTATCCATCTCATATGCTAGCTCTCTGGGAGAAACACAAGTTTATCACAGAGCATGAAGCCTTTTGGGGGGCAGGTTTCATCCATATATCTACCTTGGATTCGGGCACTAAATCAGCCCTTTTCATTCTGAAAAACCCTCCTGCAAAAAGGCCACTGCTCTTGGCTCACTCTCTCAGAGTAGCGCTATTTATATCTTGGATGCAAAAGAAAAGGAAAAATGAACTTACCAGTAGAATCCCCTTCCTGATTTAAGAGAACATCCCTTACCTGTGCTAGAATAAAGTACTAAATATCCTCAAGCCTATTAACTGACTGAACATAATAATTGTTTTGGCAACACTCACAGGTAGGTAAATCATTAACATGCCATTGTGCATTCATAGTACAAGTGGGAAAGAGGACCTTTTGTTTTCCCAGGTAGTTCAGGTCAAACTGCAGCACCTGAAAAGCAGTGGGTAAAAAAATCATATTTGGATAGATTTGGATACATAAAGGGCTGACATACACCTCTACCCCGATATAACGCGACTCGATATAACACGAATTTGGATATAACACGGCAAAGCAGTGCTCTGGGGGCGGGGGAGGACTGCGCACTCCGGTGGATCAAAGCAAGTTCGATGTAATGTGGTTTCACCTATAAGACGGTAAGATTTTTTGGCTCCCAAGGACAGCGTTATATCGAGGTAGAGATGTACTACAAAATGACTGTCAAATTTTCACTGTCACAATGTCACTTGACAACTCACATATCAGATTGTAATTAAAACAACTTGTGAACAGCAGTCCAGTTGAAATAAACACATGAAATCCAGAATGGCCAAAGCAGAAAATATTTTGCCACGTTTGTTAACAACTACATTTAGCAAAGCAGGTTGAAGATAAGTTTGGAAAGTTACTTATTTTATAATAAAACCCAATTTGAATAAAAGTTGGTATTTTTATTTTACAGAGACAGTAATATGTTTCCTACCATTGTATTAATTTTTAGACAAAGTTTTTCAAATAAATGTTGGTATTTGCATTTCAGTTCAGAATAGTTTATAGGGCATAGATAACCTAAAAATGGAGCATACCTAAATTGTCACAGAGGGAAATGCATAGAGTGCTTCCAAAGCTCTAAGACACCCACTTTCCATTGTTCAACAGCTTGTTTTTTAGTTTGTTAAAAGGCAACAAAATTAAAGGGAAATTTGTTTACACATTGTGCAACTAATTTGTAGAACTTAATGCCACAATATGTCATTGAAACCAAGATCTTAGCAGCATAAAAAAGGATTAGACATTTATATGGATACAGAGCACATCCACAGTTGCATTACATGGGTTAAGAACAACCATAGTGGGTCAGACCAATGGTCCATCTAGCCCAGTATCCTGTCTTCTTACAGTGGCCAATGCCAGGTACTTCAAAGGGAATGAATAGAACAGGTAATCATCAAGTGATCCATCCTGTGTCGCACATTCCCAGCTTCTGGCAAACAGAGGTTAGGGACACTTCAGAGCATGATTTTGCATCCTCGCCCATCCTGGCTAATGGCCATTGATGGACTTAACCTCCATGATGTTCTTTTTTGAACCCTGTTCTAGTCTTGGCCTTCACAACATCCTCTGGCAAAGAGTTCCACAGGTTGACTGTGAATTAGATATACTTCCTTTTGATTTACTAATGTGGATTAGGAAGAAACTTCACATATGGGCAGGTTTCTCCCTAATTACCCGCCAAGTGGTTTCTTGCACATTCCTCTGTAACATTTGGCGTTGGTCACTGTCAGAGATGGGACTGGACTATATGGACCCCGGTCTGATCCAGTCTGGAAATTCTTGTGTTTTCTAATCCATTGAAACATGTAATTGCCCTTTTTAAACCGATATTATTCTATTCCCTTTGTAAGGAATCAGCATAAATAATAAGGCTGAGTAGTGTGAGTATGAGATACTGACTAGACAGAGAATGTGTGCAGACAGAGAGTTGGAAATTAATGGAAGTATCACTCAGGGACATCACAGATTAACAATTCTACAATAAAGAAATGTTGTAATCTTAGGAGTCAAGAAGCCTCTCTGAGGGGAATTTTGCTCTTTTTCACATTGTGATGGGATGTATGCCCCCCACAGTTAGTGAAATGGTTAACGTGGGTCTGCAAGGCTAATCAATCCATGTTGTTGCAACTGAAGGGTGGGCCAGACCCAATTACAGATGTGTTCCAACTTCAGAATGAGTTAGGTGGTTAATATAAAGAGAGGAAGCACAGACTAGAAGGAGGCTTCAAGGATAAATTCTGCAGTGTTTCTTTGCAAGATTCCCAGTTGTATCTCAAGGCAAGACAGCAGATAGAAGGGTAAGAGGCAATCCTGGCCTCCAATACCTGTATCTGCCTCTTGATTTCTAGTTCTGAAGGAGAGATGAACATTCATTGGTACTTCCAGCTTGTCCTTCAGAAAGGGGTGTAGTGTCCTCTCCTTCCCAAATACATGTGCACACAAAATACCCAAAGATAGGACACATTCCACTGAAGTTCAATGGCTTTTATGAAAAGAGGGGGTCAAACTGCAAGTACCTTGAGATTAGTGCATAAGAGCAATAGAACTTCACAGGCTCAGCCTTCTCTCTGGACAGATTAATGTGCAGCAAGAATGTTTTATTGATAGCAGATCTAAATACATACTAAAATTAAAGTTGTGATCAGTGATGAAAAGTTGGGTAGACAAGGCTAAAACCTCAGTTCCAGTCATTCTGGCTGCACACTGTGCTGTTCTGTATAAACAACAATAATTAAGCAGATTATGTTGTATTTTCAATATCTAAATGGAGATAGTTATCATATGCTATGCAACGAAGAGAGAGTATTAGTGTTGAAATCCTTGGCTGGTAAGGAAATACTGCAGCTAATCCTGGAAGCGGAGGAGCAGAACTGTGATCTGTGAATCTTTGATTACAAAAGACTAGAGCTAGAAGGAAACATTAGAAGAGATTACTCTGAGAGCCTGCGATGGACAAATGGACTTTGAAAATTCATCAGCCACAAACATTTTAAATGTGAAAGCTAATGTGTCTATCTCTTTGCTAGGATCTTATTTCCCTTTGTCACTGGAGCTCTGCATTGGGATGGTACTGGCAACGATTCCCCCACCATAACTGTGATCCTGTTCCTGACATTTTTCTTCTGCTCAACCACCTAAACTATCTCAATACTTTGGGATCTAGCTGCCTTGTTGCTAAATGTTGGCTTTGTCTCCAATTCCAGTATTATCTGCAAACATGGATATTTTTTTAATTCCAAAACCCAGAATCTTACCTATAATAGTAAGAACAGATTTACTCACACTGATTTTGGGCTAGCCCACTCATAACACCTACAAAGTTTTCTGTCACTGCTTCCTCTTGTTAAGCTAGCTTTCCATCTGCCTCCTTCCTCCCACTTGCTATTCTCTTTCCCGACTCTATCTTGACATTAGGCATTGGTCTCTGTTGTAGATCCTTGTCAAATGATTCAGTGAATGCCAATGTATGTATAGAATGTCTCTGGCCTACCAGAATCTCTCTGACAATCCTGCATACCAAACCAAATATTTTTATCCCTTATTTGGTTCCTTCCATTGTGATCACCCATAACATTTCTTGTGTAGCAGCAGCACAGAGGCTTTCACTTCATGAAAGTGTAAATTACTGATGTCAGAGAACTAATTGTTTTGGTTAGCAGAAAGGCTAGAGATAAATAATTCACAGTGTGACTGACTGTCACTGAATGCAGCTGAGAGCTCGAGGGCTGCAGTGGCACATTGAGAATCTGTATAACTGAGCAGGCAGCAGGTCAACAGTGGGTCAGGAGGAGAAATGGATCTACAGGAGTCTTAAGAGTAAACTCTGGACTCTACTGGACTATTCAGGGAGATGCTTGCAAAAGCAGCCTTGTGAACTTAAGGAAATGCTCTTAGACCAGCAGGAATCAGAGAGGCAGTCAGCCAGGGATCTAGCTGCAGTGAGAGGAGCCCCAAGTTTAGAGAGAGGCCCAGGGTGAAAGGGAACTACACAGTCCAGTGCACAAGGGAAGGCTGCACACCATCAGTTTAATGGCTCATGTAAGTCACTGGAGAAAACAGCAGACTTATATCCTGTCTGATGAGGCCTCAGGTACCTCAATGGTACAGGCAGAGAATTGAGCCCAATGGTAGCAAGGGTGAAAAAGTCACTAGTCGGTACATTGCGTTGCAATGAACAAATGTACCACAGAAATACCACCAGGCACAGTGATGAATTATGCTCCACTGCTCTTCATACACCATGGCCGGCTCTGTGCAATGGCTCCCTGTAGCACTGAATTTATTCATGGAGTTCAAGGTCATCTAGTTTGTCCTGTGTAACACAGGGCAAAGAATTTCACCAAATTATCCCTGTATGGAGACCAATAACGTGTTTGGCATCCATTCTTGATACAAAGACATCAAGAGATGAAGAATCCACCACTTTCCTTGGTAGTTTGTTCCAATGGTTAATCATTCTCCCCTTTAAAAATGTATGCCTATTTTTAATTTGAATTGTTCTGGCTTTAGCTTTGAGCCATCAAATCACCTCCATACTCCTACTCATTGCTCCTGTTTCTACATCCAAGGGTCACGTTAGACTTTTTTGCCACAGTGTCAAACTGACAGCTTAGGTTGCATTGTTTGTCCACTGTCTCCTTTTCAGAGTCATTGCTTTCCAGGAACAGTCCCCCATTCTGTAGGAGACATTTGCTCCTAGATTTCTGACCTTGCATCTGGCTATATTAAAACACATTTGTTGGAAAGGGACCAACTTTCCAAATGATCCAGATCATGCTGTATGACTGCCCTGTCTTCATTGTTATTTGCCATTCCACCAATTTTTGTGTAATCTGCAAATTTTATCAGTAATGGTTCTTTTTACTTTTACTTCCAGATCATTGATGAAACTGTTGAAAGCAGTAGCCTTAGAACAAATCCATTTGTAACCTCTCTAGAAACATCCTCCATTTGAGGGCGATACTCAACTGACAACTGTTGTTAGTGTTGCTAGTGCTGCTGTTCTTGGAGCATCTGTGTATTCTGCACCAGCGTAGATTGTTGATTCAGCACACCTCAGTGTTACTCCTAAAGAAGGCCTGTAGGCTCGGTTCAATGGCGAAGGCTCAGCAAAGGTTTATTGTCAACAAAGCACGGTATCAGAGCCCCACATACCAAGCTGCAGGTTCACTAATGCATTTTCTGCACTTTATTACTTCCAATTTAAATTGATTGCTACTTGATTTCCCTTTTTCCATTTGTTTATATATTTCTAATTGCTGCCTTTATTTCCCCTCTTAACCAGGATGGGCTTTTAACCCGTTTTCCTCTTTTGTGATTGTAGAATTGTGGCTCTTTTGGACATGTAATGAACTCTTCTTAAGCAACTACCAATTTTCATTCATATTTTTGTGTCTAAAGGTTTTCTCCCAGTCAGTTTCACTCATAATATTCTTCAGCTTTGGAAAATTATCCCTTTTGAAGTACTTAGCATATACCTTTCTGGTTGGGTCTGTCCTCTGCTCATACTAAATGTAAACAGCACGTAATGTGGTGAGGGCACATTCATTCCTTATCCTTAAGGGTTCCTTATGTCAGGACCAGCAGATACAAGCACAACCCCAACAGCCTGGGGTCCTATATGTAAAGGACGTTGAGATCTGTGGGTAAAAGGCACTAGTTGCTCCCCAACTGCACTCTTTGCAGGTATGCTGTGAAGGTGACAGATGTCAGTGTTTTGACTTGTGCAGGACTGGAAGAGGGACTCTAGATAGGACAGGTGTCTATGAAGTTTTTGCATCTCACTGGATTTTATCTCCCCCTTACCACATTTTGGAGGAAATATGTTTTCTCTTGCATTGACCTTTTCTGTCCTTCCTGGATCTCAGTAGAAACTCCAGTGTCCTTGTGCATGCTTGTAAATATTAGATTTTCTCAGGCAGGAAGTTATTCCCTGAGACTAAAGTTTTATGCACATACACTCACATGTATAAAATATATGTACCCACACAAACAGTATATCTAGTTACATTTTAATTATATCAGGATAAGAAAGAGTTAAATAGTAATAGGAGCAAAATATCAGTATTATAATTTTACTGCTGAGGCAGCATGGACAGATGTTACTGAGAGTACAGTTAATACTACACTCATACCCTTAAGCCAGAAAGAGTCATACCTAATTCCTGGCAGGTTATATAAAGAAACCCATTATTAGAGACCCCTGGGAAATGAAGGGGGAGGAGTAAAAAGTGTTTTTTCTGACATTATGGTATAACTGAAGGACTACCCCAGGACAAAGAGACATGTGCTGCAGTCTGAAGTCATGGCAGTGAGGTAACCTAATGTGCCAGTGAGTGGAGAAGCTTGGCACTAGTCTGGGCTAACTGGATCCCTCCTGCCCAACTCACCATGTGCTCACCAAAGTCAAGTTAATCTTAATTGTATTGTATTTCTCATGTCCATGTAAATGGAGAACTGGGCTGTTGCTATGTGATATGTTATGGATCAGATTCATGAAAACTTAACGGCAGCTAGTGGTTACTGAGGATGTGTTTGGGATGCTAACAGTGGAGTAAGAACCAGCAAAGCTCTAAGGACAAAATAAATGAGATGGGAAGGCAGGTTGGCTACTGATGAAGCAGGAGAGCGCAACAGCCCTACTATAAGTGAGAATGCACACGTCTCATCGAGGCCAAGTCACATGCAGCCACGCAACCCCCTTAGCCACCCAGACTGCTTCCCCAGGATCTGTCCAGTCTCCACTGGGACCTGAGCACTCCCATTTCTAGACATTCTTCAGACATAGTTATTCTGTATGGTGCTTCTAGCTATGCTGCATATAGCTGTTTATAGAGACTTGATTCCCATTGGATATGACTAACTTCTGAGTCATTTATTGCCATCAATCTTTTGCAAAATAGGTTCAATGCCCAAATAATTTCTGTATCTACTTGTGTGGGTAGATTAAAACTCCTCCTCCCATGTGAAATGGTGGAGTGACTGAGGGAATTTTTTCAAATTAACTACAGTTTGAATCTTATTAATTTTGGACTAGATTCACAAAAGGACTTAGGCATCTAACTGCCATTTTAGGCAACTATATTCCAGAATGAAGCCCCACTGGGATTCACAAACCCCATGATCTGCCATTGAAGCCAGTAGGTGTCACAACTTACTTGGCACCTAAATTTTTGCAGTAAGCATTCTCTATGTGCCTACATTTCTGCATGTGCACTGCAGCCCCACCCCAGGCCTCTGGATACCTAGGCCCCAGAATGATGCATGAGCTGGGGGAATATAGGCATTCCTCTGCCAAAGTTGCCTGTGGGGATTGATCCATTAAGTGTGGTCATAGCTCATCTACTAAGTTGGACCTCTATAGGGGAGCTTATGTAAAATGGCTGGGTGGCAGAGAGGACCTCCCTTCTAACTTTCAGCTCGCTGGTTAGAGTACTCAACTGGGATGTTGTGAGATGCGCCCCGCCCCCCAGTTCAAGTCCCCCCTCTACCTGAGAAGAGATTTGAACAGGGTTGTACTACCATTCAGGTGAGTGCCTACACACAAGGCAAGGGGATATTCTGATGTGGGTCTCCATCAGTCTCTGCTGTTGAAGCTGTTCCATTGTGAATAAATAATTTTAAAAAGTCATTGGAACAGGGAGACTGGATCCTGGGTCTCCCAAGTAGCGCTCTAACCATCAGGATAGAGAGTCATTCTCATGCTTGAGATCTTTCTTGCTCTGGCCGAGTGACTCATTATTTATTTATAGTAGAACAGGTTCAACAGGACAGACTGAAGGAGCCCCCCATATCAGAATATCCCATATATAGCAGGTGAGTGGGGCACTCACCTGAGAGATGGCAGATCCTTTCTCACCTCAGGTGGAGATAGGGCTTGAGCTGGAAATCTTTCATATCCCAGGTGAATACCCTAACCACTTGCTAAAAGTTATGAGGGAGTGTCTCCTTGCAAAAATGGTGTAGTCACCTAACCACAAGAGAGAGTTTGCAGCTGAAAATCCCAAGCAAAGCGGGGTGCTGAACTTCCTGAGTGGAGCAGAGCTTAGGACACCTCCCTCTTCTTGGAATCTCCCATTGGCTAATTGAGATGGGGAACTGCCTAGCATGCTAGCTTTTGCGAATCCCATTCTGGGATGCCTGTCTCTCCCCATTCATTGTACAGGGAGCCCCAGTGCCTGACTTAGACTTCATTAATCCCAGTGATTTTCTAGGCACCTGAAAGTTAGATGTGGTGATGCTGAGTGCCATCATGCCTAAGTTTCTTCGTGAATCTAGCCCTTTCTGTGCATGCTACTGCCTCTCTTTGTTATGTCTATCTGGTTTCTGGTCACACTGCAGCCAGTGGGAGCCAGAATTAAGTCCTTCTCCAAAATAAACAATTAGGGAAAAATAACCATCTGTAATTCCTATAGCAGCCCTCAGTTCTAAGCATCCAGGTTGGCTATATGTCCATGGTAGTCTTTTTGTTGTGATGTTACTGTCCTGTGTAGTCACTAAACTCATCAATAAAATCTTTTTTAAAGCAACATTTGGTTTAAAAGTCTGAGAGGAAAATGAGTGTTAAAGTAATTAGATTTCCAGTCCCAGTTTCCATGTGAGGATATAATTGGAACATTTGTTCCAATTACATTTGCTTTATAGTTCAGTATGAATTTTCAATAGATAGGTTTGAGATAAGAAAGCAGCAATTCAAATGCAATTATATAAACAGTACGCTCAGCCTGGTATTAGCTTGGAGAGTATAAAGCACAGTGAGAGCTTGTGCTAGGTCACAGCCTCTCCAACTCCACAATGCAGACTCAGGCTCCTGTATTGAGGAAAGATTCAGCTGCCAACAGGTTGGTCTTTGCAGGTTCAGCATTGTTGCAGCTACTGGGTGTTGTAAACTGGACAACATAATGGCTTTGGCTGGGGAAACTAGACGCTGAGAGAATTCAGAGGGTGATGTCCATAAATTTGTAGACACTGTCAGTTCAACTTTGGAGGCTGTTGAGCAGACCTTGGAGCTAATAAGAGCTTCATTCTAGGGCTCCCTCAGCATGTATGGGAAAGGTCAGCAGCTCTGGTAGATGGTTGATTGATTTGAACTCTTTACTGATCTGTCATTTGTTGTCATTTACAAGAATGTTACTTAATTACTGGCAGTGTGCATATCTCGCCAGCTCCAGTCAGTGGGCCTCTATTAAAACAGCCAATTGGAGTGTCAGAAATGTGATGATGTAGTCTGTCTACACAGCCATTTCTTTTCATTCTGTCACCATTTTATAGGACTCGCTTTCTTTAAAGCCAATGGGATTATTTTAGGTTTTGTGTTTGAACTCTAGAGCTCATTGTTTCTTTCATGTGTCACATTTCTTAGATCCTTTAGTAGGGAGGGTTGGGGAAACTTCCTGCTATTTTATTGTATCAGCATTTTAGGACTCATTAACAGAAAGCTCCATGTAATGGGATTTAATAGGAGGAAGTGAACATGAGATTTGCCTCATTGTTCCGTGTTTTGGCACCCTGCCTCTGGCAGCAGTCAGTACTATTTCAAATAAAGGACTGAGGGTAGTGGAACTTTGTCAGGTTCTTGTTAGATATAATTTAATTGTCTTTCCCTTTTGTGAATAATATAACTGGTTCCGCAGTGGCTTTTCAGAACATGGCAGAAGGTCACATCTAATGCTTTCTCCTTTGATATTTTGTCTTTTCATCTAGCATGAGTCCCATCTTTCTGATGTCCCTTCTCTTTGGCCTGACTTTTGGGCAGGCAATGTCTTTTTGTGCACCCACTGAGTATATCATCCACGTGGAGAAGAGAGAATGTGCCTACTGCCTGGCCATCAACACAACCATCTGTGCTGGATTCTGCATGACACGGGTACCAGGCGCTATTCTGTTCTAGGCGGGTGCTTCTATTGTGCCCACTGCTGTGGTATGAACATCTGAGCTCACTCATTACTTCCTCTAGAAAATCAGTGGGACAAACCATTTATCTCTTACTTTATTTACGATAGAAAATCACACACTTGCCACATTTGGCAAATCATTCAGACACAGAGGCGATGGGGGGAGGGAGGAGAAGCCATCTGATGGATCTGGTGCCTATAGCAAAAATGTTGTAGTAGAAGATTGGCGGCTTCTTCTCCTATGAATCTGGGGGTTAGGATGGAAAAGAGGTTCTTCTCCCACTTAATGAGGGACAGAATTTTTTTAAATTACTAAGCGAATTGTTTCAGTAACTTCTGCCTCATGTGTGCAGCTGGTAAGTCAATGCACTGATCACAGTGATGGCAGTACAGTGTGGGGAGAGAGGTGTCTCTTATATAGGCAGGTCCCGTGCTACCCTTAGAGCCAGCACCTAAAATTCTACCCTTAAACCAATAGGCAGTCAGTGCAGGTCACGGAGCTCTGGTGTCACTCGTGGGTTTACCTCTGAGCCAGGCAGCAGGTGCAGCATAATGTGGAAATCTTCATAGAGATGTGGAGACTATTCACATGCAGATTTTCAGTGAGGGATCTCAGTAGAATAGTGGTTCCCAAACTGGGGTTCGTGAACCCCTGGGTGTTCGCGAAATGTTACAGGGGGTTCTCAGGAAAAAATTCCCTAATGGCAGACAGAGCTGTCCCTAGGGACCCCGGGCAGCATGGGGCCGGCAGCCCGGAGCCCCTGGACTTCCAAGAGCTAAGCAGATCAAAGCAAGCCTATCTATCACACTGAGGAGATTTAAACTTCAAGACTCCTTATAAGAAATGGAAAGGGAGGTGGATATTTTTTGCTGTTTTTAAAATTAAATAGGCAGCTAGTCTTGTTTTTAAAATGATTATAAAGAACAAGTTTAAGCTTTGTTGTAACGTGTGTTGTTTGCGTGGACTGCTCAAGACCTGAATGCTTGTGTAGGAGGAACTCTTTGAGTTGGCTTCTTAAATACCTTCATGCTGGTTCACATCTGATGCTCCTTGATGAAACATAGGAGCCTTGTCTTATAACAAGCTTATTCAAAGTGATACAAGCTACGAAAGTGAGATCTTGGAAGAGTGTTGCCGTTTTCATAATGTAATCAAAATACTGTAATGATAAATAATAATTAATAATAGTGTGTAATAAGCATGTCATAAAAACAAATTGTGTATTTCCAAGATCATTGCTTTTATAATTTATACTCAGGAAATATTCATTTTTAGGAGGCGGTTCGTGAGACCTGACATTTTAGTGAAAGGGGTTCACAGGTTGTTAAAGTTTGGGAACCACTGCAGTAGAACTACACTAGAAATGCAGCCATTACAGTCTGCAGGGAAAGATAACTGCCTTCTGAACACAATCAGAATGACTCAGGGAGGTCTTGAGTCACTAGGTCACTTGTGTATCCTTCAGTAAAACAGAATAACAACATCTCTTTTTTTTTTGTAGGACAGCAATGGTAAGAAGCTGCTCCTCAAAAGCGCCCTGTCCCAGGATGTGTGCACGTATAAAGACATGGTGTACAGAACAGTGGTACTCCCTGGCTGCCCACGACACATCGTCCCCTATTACTCTTACCCAGTGGCGACGAACTGCAAGTGTGGTAAATGTAACACTGATTACAGTGACTGCATTCATGAGACAGTCAGGACAGACTATTGCACTAAACCACAAAAGTCCTATAATGTGTGAGCTTATTACTGAATGAGGTAGAAATGTACCTTCTGCCCCACAGCTAGCTAGTGGCTATCTATAACTGAATCATGAATAAAATTGTATTTCACAACAGAACTGCAAGTTGGTCTGTAGCATTTTTTAATGTAAAGGAATCCTAGCAAATTTACTGTTGTATCACCCTGATAGGACAAAGCAACTGCAACACTGGAGGGCACTGGTGGAAGTGAAGGGAGGCAAAAAGGATAAAAATAATTGGTGTGCAGGGAGGAGTTAGGCATTGCTAGGGGGATGCGCCCTGGCCTATTGGATGATGTTCTAAGATGTGGTGATGCTGCTGTGTCATCTCCAGGCTCAACACCTGATTGTGATTATTTATTTTGGATCTGTTCCATGCCCTTTCGTGCCTTCTAGACTGGGTCACTGCAGTGTGCTCATTTCCTCTTTGCTCTCAGGTGCTGACATCCATGTATACAGCTTAATACTGTCTGTCTGAGAGATGCCTCTCCCCATGTGTAGTGTCCTTGGGTGCGCAAGCTATATGTCCGTGGCTTTAAACATCTGGGGCTGGGACTTCCAGAATCAAGGACTTTGCATTGAAAACCCCCCTTCCCCACTTGACTGAAGGAGCCTGAGTTTGTTGAGTTTTATGGCTTATCTGTAATTTATGTTGAAGGGTAAAGGGACTGGGGGCAAGTTGAACCTTCTGTTTGAGTTTTGTTTGTAAAGATTATATGAAATGTGGTTCGGACATATTGGGCTTGGTCACTTTAAAAAAATAAATAAAATAGGTGGCACGTGGTCCTCTCCCAATGTACGTTAAGTGGAATTACACATGCCTTGCTCCTCAATTTGGAGTCTACACTCACTCTGTGCACAGTAAGTGGCAGCCTTCTTTTAGGTGCTGAGCAGGCATGGGTGAAGAGTCTGTGCCCACTCGTAGGGAAGTAAGAGTAGGTGAATGAATGAATTTTTGCCTCACTATGAACCCCTGCAGATGTGAAACTGCAACAGGTGGCTCAATGGTAAGCTATAAATAAAACAGACCAAACACGCCGTGACAGGGCTAGGTAGTTTCTAGCAGGTGGTTCACAGCAGGGGAAAAAAGCTGCAGAACCCACTTATGGAATTTTACATCCCTAGCATTCACACATCTATTTTATTAACAGAATTGGAGAAGTCAGAGATGGAAGAGGGCCATTCTGTCCCTTCTCTCCTCTGCCCAAGCCAATCTCACTCCTTTCACTTATCCAAGGACTGTGGGAGGGCCACGCAGGGCTGCAGCAAAGAAAAAATATGCCTCATAAATACAGAAGGATCACTAGCTTTTACTGCAAGGTGGTATGGCAGGCACAGGGTACAGATGGCTTCTACAAAGTTGCCATTAATGTCATAGAGGGCTTCAAGCTTTCCTTGCACTATATACATTTAAATTGCAGACTGCACACAGTGGATTTGGGGAAGGGGCCAAAGATACTGACCAGTTTATTCCTCTGCAAACAACAAAGAAAAAACTGGGATCAGCCATTACATGAGCTCACTGCCAAGGAAAAGAACTGGCTAAATATAATCAAAGGTAATATTTTAACATGGTTAAAAACTCTTGATTCAGTTTTATCCTCAGGTGCAGCTCCTAGCAAATTCAGTGGTTGCACTGTATGTTTGTTTGAGGGAAGAACTGGTCTTTTATTGCTGAGAAGTTCAAGTATGGAGTGAGTTATGCTAACAAGTTCAAGTAGCACCTATGTCTCTGCTGAACAATTAGGGTTTATGAGCATACAAAATCCATTCAGGGCTCACTCTAGAACCCATATTGTAAGTCATAAGTAGGCCTTGTACAGGATGAATTTCATACTGAGTGCCTATCTAGGATAGTTTGCCTACTATGCATGTATGGTCTGAAATGGCTTCTGTTTTTAGCAGTCACCAAAGCAACCACCTTCTTTACAAGGAAATGCTCCAAGTTGTAAACTATGACTTTTTATAAGCCATAGCCTTCTGTTCCCAATTAATTGTAAAGAGTGAATTAATGAAACAGCATTGATGGAACAGAGAACAAAGAGAAATACCAAGACAGACCTTTCTAGTCCGGTAGCTGGATAATCAAGTGCAGCTAATAGAGAAAGACTTGGCTCCAAACCCATTAGAAAATGTGTTGTTCATGTTCCCTTCATTAAATATATATATATATATTCCTTCAACAGCATGTCCTTAACCTCCATGTAAGACTGAAGTCTTTAACCTGTCCCATTAAATTCCACCACCTACTGAAGTTCCAAATCAACTACCCCTAATGTCTGATCACGCTACCCTCTGAAAAGTACACAACATTCAGTAAAGCAGCAATGGTCGTTTCACATATAGAGATTTATATCTCTTAGAACCCTTAGCACTGGGAGCCATTCTCATACACTAACAATATGCAGACTCCTGTACTGCACTGGTTGTTGGTGTCACAAGTCTGACTCTTGGTGCAAAAGGATAATAGGAAATGCCATGAAAAGGAGACGTACAGCATCCCCAAGCTGGGGTGCAACACTGAGCAGCAGCCCAGGGGATACGTTGTCCCAACTTTCCATTAACTTTAGTTGATTAGTAACAGTGTATTCAGAGAACCCCAGATTCACTTAGAATGTAAGTAAATCAATCTGA
The DNA here is from genome assembly GCF_028017835.1 of Emys orbicularis. NCBI lineage: Eukaryota > Metazoa > Chordata > Testudines > Emydidae > Emys > Emys orbicularis. Next base: position 150,102,357 of record NC_088686.1, read on the forward strand.
GTTGCCATTTGTTTCTTGGGTCCTCTCTATATCGATGATTCTTGCAGGTTCTGTTCCAACATGTCCATGGCATGAGGAGTTAGGATGAAAATCTGCCATATTGGGAAAGCTCAGCAAGGAACTCCCCTACTCCAATAAAGTAAATGACTTGGGATACCAAAGAGAGGAGCAATGACTAATGCTCTGCAGCCAGCCCCTCTCAGGAAGGCAGAGGGACCCTCCTTCCATCATATTTTCCTGAAAATAGAAGACAATATATATTGTTTTTGTTACCAGGCTCTCAAACATGTCATTTAACACAGAACGTTTTTCCCTATACACATTCAGCTTTCATGAAAGAGAGAGAAAAAACACAAATGTAAACTTGTGGCAGCAGCATGTCTATCTAATTCAGAACTAATGCTTCACAATCAATTAAAAGCTAAGAATATATTCTAATGGTAGGAGTCCTTAGATCACTGGCAAGACAGACTTCCAACCCCATGCCACTGCACTGAAATCAGTGGAATTTAGAAACCTAAATGCCTTTGATCTAGGTGAAAGTGTATTGACATTTATATCATGGTAGTCAGCTAAGAATGGCTCCCACTTGTATAGCTCACCAGTGCCATTTCCCTCATGGGTGCACACAGCTGTCGATACCTAGGTGGCAACAATACAATGATGAAGGATATCACCACATTTTTGTTGGTGATATGATGTTTGAGCCGAGGCAGTTCATATACAGGCAGTGGCTGATTCTCAGTACTTCTGCACTGAGGGACAAGACTGTTATTACTTGTGTTTTATCAAATAAGAAAAATGAATTCACATTCAGCAAAAAATATCCCATTTATAAATGAATTGGAATATTAACTCCCTGGCTGTCTGCCTAGTGCTACAAAACTAGTTCACCATTAAGAACTCACTGATCTCCACAATTACACAAAATGACTCAAAGCCACAAAGAGTACAATTTTCAAGGCTGCCCAAGTCACACAAACCCCTAATTAGTCACTTTTGAAAAATATTGCCCATCATCATTCTTCATTTGTTACCTTACACAGTCAACTAGTCCGCTGTAGCTGTCCTCACTTGTTCCTTTGGTTAGTGACTGGAGCCGTGTCTTTATTATTGGAAAATCAAAATGTTCTATGGTAAAGCATAGTGTTGACTTGAACAGATTTATACAGGCAGGGCCAGGAAAGGACCCCTGAATGCTCTTTGAAGACACACATCTTGTCAGTTATCCATACTAAGACTTTTCTTGCTTTATTTTAGTAGACAGCAGAGACCAGAATGATCTCCTCTGCCCCATACCCAGAAAGATGAAGGCAAGTGTGTTAAATGCTGTTTGACTCCCCTTCTAGCCTAAAAAAAGTGCCACGTATTTCCACTGACCTGGTTGAACACTGAACAGTTATTTGTATTGTACAAGAACATACGGACTGCAACATTGATCAGACCATTGGTCTGTCCAGTCTTGCCTTCTGCAATAGCCAACACTTAATGCTTCAAAAAAGGCAAAAAGACTATAATACACCTACCAAGATATTCCTCCTCCTTTCCAAACCAATAGGAAGTTTCATTCATGTCTGTGTGAAGTAGCATATATTGACCTTTAATTTCCATTGAGCTTTCCTGGAGCCATCAGCATTCTTTGTTGGGACATCCTAACAGCACTCAAGGACTGTTTTTAAGGTCCCATTGATACAGCCACCCTCCTCAAAAACACCTCTTCACTACTCTATGGTACAGCTGTTGAGGTGCCTATCTCAAAGCACAGACACGAAGGGGATTGTTCTTCAAGTGACGGTCCCTATGTGGATTCCAAACGTGTTATAAAAAGCCTCTTACCATCACACGGATTGACACAGACTGCTGCCACAGAGCCAGCCACATAACCAGCTAGAAATAACTGATAAAATGGGGCTCTGTCATCCAGAGACTCCTGTCCGCCTCTGTTCAAATGTGCAAATAATGGAAAGTAGATGATGGAGAAGGAAACATCCCTGAGAAAAGAAGACACCATGTTTACATAACACCCCTTGATCAGCAGTTCTCACCAATGAAAGGAGAAAATGAGAAATGTACCATTACCACCTCAATAAAATGGCTCCAAGACCCCTGTAGAGTCCCTTAATGCCTTGCGTATGCAGAAGTGCATCTGCTATGTGTGTAGCAGATAATCTGTTTGTAAGTGCAGCAGGTCCAATGTTGTATGCTCTAGTCAGGGGAGAGCTGACAGCTACACGTTTGCAGCCAGAACTTGAACAGTGGATTCCACTCACAAGCTGTTGAGATGCTGAAATGAAGCCGGAAATGTCAAGCTTACTTATTTCCTGGCACTCTTCCTGAAGTTTCAGATCTAGTTCTTCATCCTCAGTTCAGATGAGGCTGGAGAATCTGGTCATGGCCACCACCCAAATCACCTTCTTACAAGAACTGGCCTGCACTCAAGAAGTCTCATACCAAAGCTGCTACTTCTCGCTGATCTTTCCCAACCACTGAACGGTGCTCCTACCTGACAAGACATTGCCAATTCTATATTACCACACCCAATCAGCCACAACAGACTGACAGAAGATCAGTACAAGATTCCTCTTTGTCCTCCATTCCCCTGGGGCCAAAGTGTTGTACAGTACAAAGATTGATCTGCACTGATTGTTGCTCTCAGGCAGTGAGAGCTAAAACCTGAAATAATATTAACAGCTCCATCATTCATGACTTCAGAGATCTGTGTGTAAATGAAAATGTGGCTCTTTAGCACAGACACATTAGCACCCAGAAATTGACACTCAAAGCCAAGCACATTGTAAATGAGGGGGGTAAGTGCTCAATTACCTACTCTCCCTGATTCCTGTAGTTGGATTTTCAGCATCTCCATGGGAGTGGTGATGATGACCTGGCATGTTCCAGCACCCACAGCCTGCCACCATCTCTCTGGATATGGTCAGTCCCGTTCTAAAATGGAGACAAAAAGATTATGGTATAGCAATCTCTGTTTAGACCACAAATCATACAGGAGCAACAGAATACCTCACTGCCAATCTCATCATCTGTAACCTTATTCCAGTGCAGAGTCTAAAAGGTAGTAACTTCTTCCAATCAACAAGTTAATTACCTAGCACTATACCCAACACTGTGCTGCATCTGCTACTTAACATCTTGGGCAGCATAAGGTGCTGTATATAACTAGCAGTTTTGTTAAACAGCTGAGTTACTTTCAGTTCTATTCAAAGCAAGGGGGGAAAGTTAAGATTAATAAAACTGGCAGAAAAAGCCATGTCTACCCTATGAGAAGTTTTCTTCATTTTCCTCCACCATACACGTTTTATGCTTCTAGCTGCTGTGTAATGATGGCCAAACATTACAAGTGTGTTTGCAACCTAACAGGCTATTGTAATATTAAATTGTTATGAACATATTAGTTCAGTTTTTAAAACTTTACTAATTTTGTGCCCTTCTGTACACGTTCAGAGTTCGAGAGAAGCTGGCCTCCATTTATTTCAGCGGGACTACCTGATGTGGGACTGCCTTGGTCTTACCTCTGGAAGTAAGGTAAGACCAAGGCAGATAATCTGTTCCACTGTAATGAACTAGTAACAGCCAAAGCAGAAGTCAAGTGTAAGAAGCCCTCAATGATAGGGGGATTTGGGTACTAACCTGGGCTGTTGGAACCTGTGGGTCAATTCCTCCCGCTCTGGGGCAGGGAGTTGAGCGAGCTTTTTCTCTTGAAATTGTTGTAATTAACTATTAACTGGGCCAAGCATAATTTGAGAAGCCCTGTGTGGTACAGTGGTTAGAGTACTCTACGTGGGGGTGGAAGCTCCAGGTTCAATTCCTCCTTGTGAGAAATACCCTTTTCTCTTGACGCTCTTCCACTGTAATTAACTATGAATTGGGCCAAAGGACACTTCCCAAAAGAGATGCCTTCTGTGGTGTAGTGGTTGGGGCTCTTGTATGGGCTATTAGAGTACCTGGTTCAATCCTTGCTGTGAGCAAGGGCTTTACAATGTGTATCAGCTGCCTGTGGGGCTGTTTTATTTAAATATTCCTTGAGCTACATTAAAAAAGAAATCACTCTCTTGTCCCCCGTGGCTAGGCTACCCACCCAGGCAGTGGGAGACCCCAGGCCCATTCTTAACCGGCTGAGCGAGGTGTTGGAATAAGCTCTTGCACTTTTGAGGTCAGCAGCCTATCAAGCAATTCTGAGCCTTTCACTGGCCCAATTCATAGTTCATTAAACCGGAACAGCTTCAAGCAGCTGGGCATTCCCTGTCGAAAGCCCTTCTCCTCGGCCAGCAGAGGTGGCAATTGAACCAGTGTGTTCAACTGCCCAGCAGAGCTACCCTAACTACCATTCTGTAGCAGGCTTCTTGTGCTTTGCTATTGCTTCACACAAGTCATACAACTGAAGTGGAACAGCGTCAAAAAGAGCAGCCCACACCAGCCTATCCTTTAGCTCAGCAATTAAGGCACTCGCTTGAGAGATGCCAGACCCCCTTTTACAGACTTTCTGCTCATCAAGCAGATGGGGGAAGTGACCCATGGTCTCCCACATCAGGTCCCTAATCACTGGGATGGGGGCAGACAGCAGGCTTCTGCTGCCTTCCCCCCACTGGTTTTGTATGGTGTTGAGGTGTCTATGGGTGTGTGAGAGGCACTGTGGAGCTCCCTTTCCTCTGCACACCTGCAGGGGTGGGTGTGGAGAGAAGAGCTCTAAACTCCGTCTCCACCCACTTCTCTGGGCGCTCAGCTGCTGTGTTCAGCCATCTTTTCCCATGCCACTGAAAGCTGAAGTGGATTCACATCCACTGGCCGCATAAGGCACAATGTCCATTCCCAGCTCCAAGAACAGAGCAATATTTTGGGCACATCAGTGCAACCTGAGTCCAAGCTCCACAGTAGCATCCTGTTTGCTTTGCATGAGCAACATACAAGAACATGAGTGACTCTGTTTGCTTGTGATCTGCTTTGAATTCTGGTATTGCAGCATGGGTGCCAGGCCCTACTCTCACTGCTCGTGCAATGTCATGAAACTCACCAGCAAGGTGACAGGCTCTGCTTACACATCACAGTCCAGTCATCAAGGAGACTGTTTGCAATGTTAGATTTATTCTTTGACTTTGAATGCTTCGATTAAACCCTACCCCCTATGTAGACATACCCTATCACAGTGGGTCTCAAACTTTTTTACTGGTGACCCCTTTCACATCACAAGCCTCTGAGTGTGACCCCCTGCCAATAAATTAAACACACTTTTTAATATATTTAACACCACTATAAATGCTGGATCCAAGTGGGGCTTGGGGTGGAGGTTGACAGCTTGTAACCCCCCCATGTAATGACCTTGTGACCCCCTGAGGGGTCCTGACCCCCCAGTTTGAGAACCCCTGCCCTATCATTTCAGTTACATCAGCTGGCTCCAGTACCAACACACTGTATCAAAGGCAAAGCCACTGGGCCGAAGTATTGTGTCTTCTCGCCAGGCTCTGCCCAGTCCCCTCCCACACTGTTGCCTGGAGTTTATTGGCAAAGGCTTAGGCCTGCTCTGCTCTAGAGAAGGTATCCAGGGATAACTGTCAGTTGGGCTGTAATTATTTGACCCCTGTAGCTACACTGGATTGAGCCCTAGTGTGCGTGCAAGTTTATCAGTCCCAAGGTGTTGGCTAGCCACACAGCTCGTTTTGCTTCCTAAACCAGACTAAAAACGTTTTTAGAAGGTCTCTTTCTATAAGTCTATAATATATAACTAAACTATTGTTGTATGTAAAGTAAATAAGGTTTTTAAAATGTTTAAGAAGCTTCATTTAAGATTAAATTAAAATGCAGAGCCCCCCGGACCGGTGGCCAGGACCTGGGCAGTGTGAGTGCCACTGAAAATCAGCTCGCATGCCACCTTTGGCACATGTGCCATAGGTTGCCTACCCCTGGTTAATACACTTAAGCAGCATGGGTCACACACATGTGAGAGAGAACTCGGAATTTGCCCAACACTGAAACAAATGACATTAATGGCTTGTAAAATGGTTGCAATAAAAACCAGTACATTTTGTTGGATAATTTTTCATTTGCCACACTAAAGATCTGTAAAATTCATTTACTTTGCCAAATACCAGCAATACGTAGCACAAATCAGATTATCTAACAAACTCCTTTATTTTGGCTCCTCACCACTATCCAGCCTTAGTGGGTGGGAGAAATTATTTTAAATGTTAGATTAAAAGCTATAACAACCCATTAAAACTTTTAGAATCTATCCCAAATTAAAGGCAACCTTCCATTGCTGGAAAGGTGAGACTGGATGTTTTTGTTAAACATCCATAGTGTCAAGATTCCTTGTTGGGAATCCAATATACAGTGGGAACTCTCCCAATATCGATGAGCCTTTAAAACAGATGTTTGGCAGAGAAAGAATTTATATCGAAGTTAAGGGAAAAATTCTTTACTGAGAAAGTAAACACCTAAAGCTAGGCAGTGTCTACAGATAGGAAAAAAATGGAACTACGCCTGTTTACAATGGTAAGCACCACTTCAAAACCATTAAACGTTCCATTGTGGCTTGACCAGATTGACTAGCCTTCAAAATTCACAGGAGCCAAGGTGTGCATTATGAAAAACACAGATGCTACAAAAAACAGTCTACTTTGCCTAGATAGTAGCAGTAAAAGTCACTGAGGGAAAATAATTAGGATGTCTGCCTTTATATTTTTCTTAAATTCCATATTAAAATGCTGGCTTTTGTGTTAAGGGATCATTTATTGCTTAGTCTCCATTCACATGCTCTGAAAGCTTCTTTTCCTTGGCAAAGATTTCTGCACTATGTGGTTTTGGCTCCTAAAAACTAAACTCTCTTGAAGTAGATTTATCAGAGGGGAACATTCTTTAGGTATAGTGAACCTGTGAACAAAAAGTAGCTACCTTAAGAACTAACTTTCCAATTTGATAAAAGTGGATTTATAGAGGATCCTGGCATACCCATCTCCCTCTCTAACACATCCCAATCCTGGATGTGAATCCTTCCCTGGACATGAACTGATAGAAAGGCATGGTCTATGCAGTACATAAAGGACCCTCATATACTACTTGGCAGAGTCAAAACCCTTGCTGTAGTGAGTGTGTCCTTAAACTTTAATTGGCCTCCTCTTAGGTATGGATATCATGATTACATTCGATATATTAGGCCTCTCACAAATCCAGACGAGACCTGAAAACTGGATCCCTCAGCTGCTTTTAACTAACTTTTAACAGCTGCTTTTAACTAACTGCTCTGTGCCCATAACTGAGTTCCTTGCTTGCCAACTGGCTACCAGCACTTGCACATCAGAGCATGGAAACAATAGAAAGTTTGGATAAAATGTATAATAACAATAACAACAATTTAAAAAACGCTCTAAAAACTTCCAGTCTTATGAGATTTTTTTCTAGTGGTTGGTATTGTTCCACTCTTATGTCCTGAAGATAAAGGGCCAACTTTTCAAAAGTGGCCTCTAATGTTGGGTACCCAGCTTTAGACATGTTGGGTCTGATTTTCATAGCTTCTGAGTACCTGCAACTCCGATTGATATTAATACCTCTGAAATACTGGTCCATGGTGTATGATGTTGGGAACCCAAAACATTGTGAAAATGTTGGTGAAAAAGAATGAGAATCACTGTGATTATGTGTTACAGAGTTACCTATAACTAGCTACGAAACAGGAAAAAGTCTTACCTCTGTACATCCCGAAATAGCCCTCTGAACGCAGTGTCTTAACAAGACAATCCAGCCTGACCAGACAAAACACAGTAATTTGAATTCATCTGTCAAAGATTTAAACATAGCCTATAAACTTTTGGCGAGTATCCATATATTTAGTTATTCCAGTTATTAATATTAAAAGCGGAAATTCCAAAGGAAAAACTAATCCATCATTAAAGGAAGCTGCATCCTCATGAAAGAGTTTACACAGCCAAGCCTGTGTCATCTGAGCACAAAAGTGCCTGTTTCATGAGACGCTTAACTTGCTGACACCAGGGCTTTGGCAGCAACAGAAAATGAGAGTCTCAGCACAAAAAGATTAAAAAAACGGAAGGTGCATACCAAACTACTGCAGTGCAGCCACATGTTTGATGTAGAAGCACCTGTGACGGGTCAATACGGGAGGCAACAAATTAGGAAGGCAACAAAGTCTAATGCAGGGGTCTCAAACTCAAATGACCATGAGGGCCACATGAGGACTAGTACATTGGCCCGAGGGCCGCATTACTGACACCTCCCCCGCCCCGCCGCCCTCGGCCCCGCCCCACTCCACCCCTTCCATGAGGCCCCGCCCCTGCCCTGCCTCTTCCCACCCCTTCCCTGCCCCCATTCCAACCCCTTCCCGGAGGGGTGTGGGGTGTGGTGGGGGCTCAGGGCAGGGAGTTGGGGTGTGGGGTGCAGGAGGGGTGAGGGGTACAGCAAGGGGTCAGGGTGCAGGATGCAGCAGGGGGCTCACGGCAGGGGGTTGGGGTGCAAGAGGGGTGCAGGGTGCGGCGGGGGATCAGGGCAGGGGGTTGGGGTGCAAGAGGAGTGTGGGGTGCGGCAGGGGGCTCAAGGCAGGGGGTCAGGGTGCAGGAGGCATGTGAGGTGAGGCAGGGGGTTCAGGGCAGGGGGTCGGGGTGCAGGGTGCAGCAGGGGGCTCGGGGCAGGGGTCAGGGTTCAAGAGGGGTGCAGGGTACGGCAGGGGGTTGGGGCGCAGGAGGGATGCGGCATGGGGCTCAGGGCAGTGAGTTGGGATGCAGGAGGGGTGCGGGATGAGGCAGGGGGTCAGGGTGCAGGGTATGGCAGGGGGTCGGGGAGCAGGAGGGGTGCGGCATGGGGCTCAGGGCAGGGGGTTGGGATGCAGGAAGGGTGGGGGGTGAGGCAGGAGGTCGGGGTGCAGGGTGCGGCAGGGGGCTCAGGGCAGGGGTCAGGGTGCAGGGTACGACGGGGGTCAGGGTGCAGGAGGGGTGCGGCATGGGGCTCAGGGCAGTGGGTTGGGATGCAGGAAGGGTGAGGGGTGAGGCAGGGGGTAGGGGTGCAGGGTATGGCAGGGAGTCGGGGTGCAGGGTGCGGCAGGGGGTTCGACTGCAGGAGGGGTTCGGGGGGTAGGATCTGGCCCGGCATGTACCAGGGGCAGGGCAGACTCCCTGCCTGCCCACCCTGCCCCCGCAAGAGGCTGGAACGTGGGGAAGGGGGGGCGGAGGGGCTGTGCGTTTCTGTTGCTTGAGGCACCGCCTCCAGCAGCTCCCATTGGCCGCGGATCCCCGTTCCCGGCCAATGGGAGCTGCTGGGGGCGCTGCCTAAAGTAACAGCCACACACAGCCCCTCCGTCCCCCCTTCCCCACGTTCCAGCCTCTTCCCGGAGCTACACAGGGCAGGCAGGGAGCTTGCCCTGCCCCCGGTGCATGTCCGGCCGCCGCTCTGGTAAACACTGGGGGAGGGCGGGGGGCTGTGAGGGGCTCGGGGGCCGCAGAAAATCACCCCGCGGGCCGCGTGTTTGAGACCCCTGGTCTAATGAATACCCAGCATGACACTAATATAGTGGTGTGTCCCCCTTTGCTTAACTAAATTATGAATTTCAAAAGAGGCTAAATGTTAACACAGTTTCTAACATTTCTTGAAAGGGCTTGTATTCCACAAACTTCTTGTTGGTGGCAGTGTCTCCGGCATACACATACAAACTCTGCTGTCTTCAGAATTCATTTCCAAAGTTCACTTACATGCTTTTGTATGCTTGCTGTCCTCTCCTCTGGTTCTGTAACCTGGTTTTAGTCAGATCAGTTGGAAAAACAGAGGTAACAGTGATCCCTGCAACTCCCCCATTGATGAGTTTAGCAGGCAGACTGAACAAGCGAAAGTGCATGTGAAATGAAAGCAAATGAAGCAAGAATCTTTATTTCCCAAAGCTCGCCTGTGCTATGTAAAACCAACAAGTCTCCTTAATACCTTTTCACGCTGAACTGGAAAAGCTCAGCATCTACTTAGAGTTACTTAACATAATCTCAGACTCCCTTTCAACTTGAACTAGTGTTTGGAATGGTGTTGGTTTTGCATTGCACATACAGCCCTTGTTCAGTCATTACTACTATCACAATCAGTCTGCTCTGAAGCTCTCTCTATTCCTTATTTAGATTTAGTGCTACACTTCCTCTGCAGATAGCTTACATAACCATATACAAAAACCAAAGCAGTTCTGAACACTTTATGTGGAACCTCCAGACAAAGCTGAATTCTCTGAATAAGTGCAAAAAAATGTCAATTTTAAATAGTACTATTGTCAGACCTTTGCACTTTGTAGAGACATGATTTTGCAGACTATATCCACAACATCCACTAGCATATTATAGAACATTTTAGTTACAAATGAAAATTTGTCAAAATAAATGAAAAAAAGACATTTTTCGATCTATTTGATTTTGATGTATCCTGATCATTTAAAGTATGCTTGTTGGCTTACTCGCTAATTTCCAAACTCTAGCAAAGGATCTCACAGTTTTTAGCGTGAATTAGTGAGGTTCTATTGTACCCACACAGGAACACACCTAATACTTTCAGCAGTCCTGCTTTTTAACATTCCAGAACCATGAGACCTACCCAATGTGTTTCTCAGCCATTTTCTTTGAAATTCACCAAATGAAAAGTGTTTGCACTTTTTGGTCACTCAATACAGATGCTGCTGGAGAGAAGTTGGTTGTTAAACAGAAAATCCCAAGTAGTCTCTGTGAAGTAAAATGAAGCTTTAAAACCTTCTGGTTGTTCTATATACAACCCAGCGTTACCTCACTGGCTGTATGAGAATAAAGCTATTTCAAGCAGCTCCATCCCACTCAAATTCCGTGTGCAGGGAACGTGTAACTAATCAGCACCCGCCCCCGCTGCAGAGGGACAGCTTATCAGTGGACACAAGGGGGGGCACGTGACCTCCCCATGTGACTCCTCCCCGCCCCCTCCATGCTCTCCCTGTCCCCTCCAACACCTCCCTTACCCATCTAAAATTTTACAGATGCAGATGTTTAACAGATGCAGTTGTAAAATGATGCTTTGGGCCCCTGGTGCCACCTGTACTTCCAGGTGTCATTGAGGATCCAGCAGCATCCCAAATTGAAAACTTCTTAAATGAAAGAAGGATGGGAAGGACAATCACCCCACTTTCCCTTAACACACTATCAGTGCCTCCCTTATGTCCAAACTAAGCTTCTGCCAGCTTACCTTTATCTAAGGGTATGTCTTCACTACCAACGTTAAAGCGCTGCCATGGCAGCGCTTCAACGTGGCTGTGTAGTCGCGGCACCAGTGCTGGAAGAGAGCTGTAAGCACGCCCCCCTCCCCCCGAGGGAAGTAGCTTCCAGCGCTGGTGCACTGTCTACACTGCCACTTTACAGCACTGAAACGTGCATCACTCAGGGGTGTATTTTTTCACACCTAGAGCGAGAACGTTTCAGCGCTGTAAAGTGGCAGTGTAGACAAGGCCTAAGTATTGCTCTCTGCCAGGCACTAGGAAAGCAAAGATGCTGTGCCATCTGGGTTTGATGGAAAAGAGGCATAGAACTGTGTGTGCCATGTGCATCTTGATAGAACTACAACCCAAATTGTTTTATTATTTTCCTCAGCATGACATACAGGAGGGGCAATCAAAATCAACCTGGCAGACTGTGCATGACAACTGTCTCTGGACAGATAAGCAATTGATCAAAATCACATTCTCTGATCTCTTGGGGGCAAATCCTGTTCCCACTGAAATCAAAAGAAGTTTTGCTGTTGAGTTCAATGGGAACAGGCTTTGACATTTGGAGAGGAAAGAACAAAACCACTCAGGCAAGGGCTATCTTGCTTATAACATAGTATCAAAGGCTGCTGACTCATATGAGAAAGTCCGCAGACATCTGATCTTTGTCCATTGCAAGGGAGAAATCAGCAATCAATGAGGCTAGAACAGTCTTTGTACCATATCCAACTCGTAAGTCCATCTGCAAAGGATCAAGGAAATATGAAGGCTCAAGATTACCTTAGAGTCCTCAGTCCCTTGGTTAGAATGCTCCCATCAGTAGATGTTCATAGTTCAGAGGCTGGAGCAGGAAAGAGGCAAAATGGAGATGTTTCCAGGCCAGGGCCTTTTAGCTTCTGCCAGTAAAGGAAAATCTGTTCTCACTGTGAAAGATGGTGTTTGGAGTCACATGGGCAAGTTACATGTCCATCACCCCCACCCATATTCTAGTTAGAATGTTCACAAAAAGCCCATTAAGTGTAGACAGGCGTTTTCCAGGGACCATTATGAGCTAAGTGTTCCTTAGTGGGCCATTCAACTTGACTTGTCCCTTCATGTGTTGGCTAAATACCTTGTGGGCGTTACCACAGGAGCAAACATGTAGTAAACATAGTTAATATTCATAACTTCAGATACCAAGATGAATACACATGCATACAAATAGCATAATCATAAGTACCAGCTATTTCCCGTACATGACTATTCCCAAAAGAGATTCTGAAAAATCATACCACATACCTGAGACCCTATGTGACAGCACCATGCCCCACTGGAGTTTCGTTATCTGTTATGTAACAACAGAGATGGAGCCTAAAAGGGCAAGGTTAATTTTTAGCTGTTCAGGTGTGACTGCACCTTTAGTCAGTGAGGGGATACTGGCTAGCACACATTCAGGTTAATGGGCTTCAGTGTTCCTTTGCAGTAAACGTTTTAATATTCATAAATCTAGTATGTGCTGAGGTGGTTTAAAGCATAACACAGGTTTTTAGGTTTGCAAATCTGTGAACCTCTGCCTCTTTGAGATTTTATTATTATTATTTTTTTTGCTGGTCATAAAAGGGTATCTTCTCCGCCCTCTGCTCATGAGGTTATATATGTGTCTTGTAGCACTCTTCTGAACACCAGTTGGAAGGAATTTTTTTTAAAGTGTGGACTGATTCTTTTCTCTTAGAAGGCATGTAATTTTTTCAGGTACACACTGATTAACACAGAAAACAATTGGGGCTGTTAATTTTCTAGGGAATTTGAAGAAAGTTTAAGTTCAGCTATATTTTCCAGTACAGTGATGAAATGGGTGTTTGTATAGACAAACATCAACATGCTTTACTACTCACTTTCCCCGCAAATGTGTAGTATTTCAGTCTGTTTATATGGAATATGGGAGTTAGGTGAGGAGCCATTTCAGCATATGTATAACTTATTAAAAGACAAATTTTAAGTAGAACTGTATCCTAAACTACATTACAGTATTGTACCCAATCATTGCATTTCAATGGGAGATTCAACTTCCTTTATAGGAACAGAACAGACTCCTGAAACTCTTACCACAAAAGTGGTCCATAGTCATGCAAATAGTCCCATTTGTCTTCAATGGGATTGATCGAATGATTAAGGGTTTACAGGATTAGGTTCCAAGTTTGTAAATTGTTCTGGATGAAACTGACAATGCCTGAGCTCTCAGATCAAGAGCTTCATTCGAATAAAGGTGGGCAGATGTGTGATAAGTCAGCTCCGTTGCTAAGATGAGGAACATATTTTCAGCAAAGTTCTTGGCAGATTCCTGAGGCAGCTGGTTGAATCCTGTCAGTTTCCAGCATTATAATCTTCACTTATTGTTCTCTCACCCACAAAGCCGGAAAATGAGGCATTTATTTTCTTTGTTTTGTTGCTCCAGTTCCAGTTAACAAAAGGCATGTTAGACTAGTTTGGCTGCAAAGAAGAATTTTATGTACACTGGGGACAACACCTGATTCCTGTCAAGCTGCAGAACTGGGCTGACATCAGAATCCAAACATCCTCTGGTTAGTGCAAGCAGAGGCATTCCTCTAATGATTTGGACTTGATGTGATGCAGTTTGGATGTCATGGATAATTCAGACTAATGGGGAGAAACAGAATCAAAAACACAGTTTAAACACCTTCTGTCCCCCCCACCCCTCCTGAGGACTCCTGACCAACTTAACAGCACAATACATATGCTAACAAACTTAAACAAAGCCTTTGTTTAAGTTTGTTAGCGTATATATCGTGCTGTTAAAGCCATATAAAGAATGAATGCCCTCCCTAGCCGCGTTCTGCTCCAAATCTTTCCGGTACCCGTACCCGCTAAAAATCTCTTGCCAGTACTGCATACTGGAGGGTACCACCCTACTTGCACTACTGCAGCTTGTCCCCAGTTAATGCCAATGAAGGTCTGCATGTGGTGTCCCAGGAAGCTGTAACAAGTTTGGAGGGGACACAGAAGTAGCGGCTAACACCCTCTGGCAGATCACACTAGCAGGGGCTGCACCCCACCCACCCCAGGGGCAATAACAGCACCCCGGCCCCCTGGGATTCGGTCACGCGCCCAACAGAAACTCGCTTTCGCCTTCACTGCCAGCCCCACCCGGATACTGTGCACATGCGCAGTACGGCCGATGGATGGCGCTGCCCGGGGTGAACTAGAATAGGGGAGAGCTTCCATTAGCGGAGGTAGGGGTATGAGTGACAGGCGCAGTAGCCAATAACGTGCGGGAGGGTAGGCGCCATCTCCTCCGGTCCTAACATACTAGAAACAGCGTCCTGCTCTCGAGCTCACTCACTCGCTTCGGCATCGTCCGGTCCCGTCCTCGCTGGCGCCGCCGGCTGAGAGCATCGCGCCCTGCTGACAGGAGCTGGACCTGCCACAGGGGTGCGCGGTGATTGGCCACAGCCGCCACTAGAGCTAGCCAATGCGGACCGGGTGCCGCTTTTTGCCCCACCCATTGCCCATGGTAGCGGCTGGGACTAGTTCCCCCCTTATGGCGGCGGAGAGTGGCGCGTCCTTCCTGTGGTCAGTATCCGTGACTCTGGGTACGTCTACACTTACCTCCGGGTCCGACGGCAGGCAATCGATGTTCTGGGATCGATCCCGGAAGTGCTCGCCGTCGACGCCGGTACTCCAGCTCGGTGAGAGGAGTACGCGGCATCGACGGGGGAGCCTGCCTGCAGCGTCTGGACCCGCGGTAAGTTCGGACTAAGGTACTTCGAATTCAGCTACGTTATTAAAGTAGCTGAATTTGCATACCTTAGTCCGAAGTAGGGGGTTAGTGTGGACCAGGCCTCTGTCTGGCGCCAGGCGCTAAAGAGGGAGCGAGCGGAGAGAGCCCATAGCCACGCCCCAGTCCCTTCAGCGCCGGGCAGAGAGACCCCGCCCATAACTCCCCTTTCCCTCCACGTCGGGCCGAGATAGCCCATAACGCTCCCACGTCCCCTCAGCACAGAGTAGAGACCCCGTAATGCCCCGCCCCTGCGTGCGGGGCACAGAGACCCCGTAACCAACTGCCCGGCCCCCTCAGCACCGGACAGAGAGACCCCGAACCCCCTTCCATGCGGGGCACAGAGACCCCGTAACCAACTGCCCGGCCCCTCAGTACCGGACAGAAAGACCCCGAATCCCCTTCCATGCTGGGCACAGAGACCCCGTAACCAACTGCCCAGTCCCTCAGTGCAGAGTAGAGAGACCCCAAACCCCCCTCCATGCTGGGCAAAGAGACCCCGTAACCAACTGCCCGGTCCCTCAGCGCAGAGTAGAGAGACGCCATAACGCCCAGCCCTTTCCTGTCCGACTGAGAGACCCCGTGGCTCCCCTTACTTCAGTGTGCCTAGCAGCGTGGGCCCATAACCCCCTCACTGCGCCCAATGCCAGGCCGGGCTCGTCCCAGCTCACTTTCCCACAGTCTGTACGGTGACCAGACGTCCTGATAAAATCGGGACCGTCCCGATATTTAGGTGTTTGTCCCGCGTCCTGACCGATGTTGGGTCGGGACGCAATTTGTCCCAATATTTCGCTTCGCCGGCAGCACTGGTGTTTTTTTTTTTTTCTCCACTGGCAGCACTCTGCTTTTTTTTTCTGCTCCGCCAGCGGACCCCCATGTGTCCTGATATTTACTTCCTCTCATTCTGGTCACCCTAACAGTCTGTCACCAACCTGGCTCTCTTGTTCCCAGCACTCAGTCAGGCATTCTCACAGGGAAAAGGCTGGGCTTGTTACCTCAGGCTGGGGATGGGTAAGAGGGGACACGGTAAATATACACACAGAAATGTGGTCTAGCACAGCAGTTCTCAAACTGGGTTGTGACCCCATTTCACCAGGGCTGGTGTTAGGCTGGCTGGGGCCTGGGGCCAAAGCTGAAGCCTGAGCCCCACTGCCCAGGGCTGAAGCCTGAGAACTACCACCTCAGGTTATAGGCCATCTGCCCTGGGATGAAGCCCTTGGGCTTTGGCCCCTCCTGCCTGGAACAGTGGGACACGGGTGGGCTCAGGCTTCAGTCCCCCTCTCCTGGGGTCGTGTAGTAATTTTCGTTGTCAGAAGGGGGTCGTGGTGCAATGAAGTTTGAGAACCCCTGGTCTACAGAAAGCAGCTCAGGAACTTGTTCTCTGTCTCCTAATATAAGAACAAGGGGACAGTCAAACAGAAACGAGACAAATCAAAAGGATGAAATAACTTTTCACCCAGCGCATACTTAAACTGTGGAACTCATTGTCAAAGGAAGTTATCAAGGCCAGAAACCAACTGAGATTCAAAGAGATTGGACATTTATATGGATAACATATATCCAGAGTTACAGTAGTTGATGCTAACCAATTTTGGAAGGGGTGTTCACCCTCATGCTTCAAGGCTTAAGCCAATCTCTAACTATTAGAGGACACCTAACATAGGGGACCGAATATCCCAAATTTGTAGAATGCGGAGTATCTATCGTATCTTCCTCTGAAACTAGTGTAGTTTAGTGTCAGAGACAAAATACTACACTAGATGGCCCATAGGTCTGACCCAGTCTGACAATTCCTGTGTTCCTATGACTCATTCACACACTCAAGAAAGAGATCTTGGAGTCATTGTGGCTAGTTCTCTGAAAACATCCACTCAGTCAAAAAAGCGAATGGAATGTTGGGAATCATTACGAAAGGGATAGAAAATAAGACAGAAAATATATTGCCACTATATAAATCCACGGTATGCCCACATCTTGAATACTGTGTACCAGGGACATGGAACAGCTGCCATACGAGGAGAGATTAATAAGACTGGGATATTTCAACTTGGAAAAGAGACGACTAAGGGGGGATATGATAGAGGTCTATAAAATCATGACTGGTGTGGAGAAAGTAAATAAAGAAGTGTTCTTTACTCCTCATAACACAAGAACTAGAGGTCACCAAATGAAATTAATAGGTAGCAGGTTTAAAACAAAAGGAAGTATTTTTTCACACAACACATGGTCAATCTGTGGAACTCCTTGCCAGAGGATGATGTGAAGGCCAAGACTAGAACAGGGTTCAAAAAAGAACTAGATAAGTTCATGGAGGATAGGTCCATCAATGGCTATTAGCCAGGATGGGCAGGGATGGTGTCCCTAGTCTCTGTTTGCCAGAAGCTGGGAATAAGCGATGGGATGGATCACTTAATGACCACCTGTTCTATTCATTCCCTCTGGGGCACCTAGCATTGGCCACTGTTGGAAGACAGGATACTGGGCTAGATGGACCTTTGGTCTGACCCAGTATGGCCATTCTTATGTTCATTCTCTCCCCCTCTGACTAGTTGTTCATTTGTACACTTGTTTCTGATTCACTCATGCAGCTGGACACTGATTCTCTGATTCACCCAGGCATTTGTTTAGACATTAATTCTTTCCAGTTTGCACCCATTTCTGCTTTTTGCGCGACCACTTGGTAGCAGTTCATTGTGAAGCCAGCAGCTGCTGAGGCTATGCTCTGCCATGCTGTCTTGGCTGAGGATTCACTGACTGCACTCCATGTCCTGCATGGCACTGACTGCAGCTGCTCCTGTGGCAAGGGTGCTATCCAGGGCCGGCTCCAGGCACCAGCGCAGCAAGCAGGTGCTTGGGGTGGCCAACGGAAAGGGGCGGCACGCCCTGCTCTTCGGCAGCGGGTCCCTCTGTTTCTCTCGGAAGGAAGGACCTGCTGCCAAAGAATGAAGGGGCGGCGGTCGAGCTGCCGCCGAAGTGCCGCCAATCGTGGCTTTTTTTTTTTTTGGCCGCTTGGGGCGGCAAAAACGCTGAAGCCGGCCCTGGTGCTACCCTATGCAGGCTCTGGGCTAGTGTCATATGCACACATGGTACATGGATCATCTAGGAAACAGAGGCTCAATTTAGCTCATTGGGGCAGGGAATGTCTTCTATGTAAAAGACCACTGCTCATCCCTGTGTGAAGAGCTCAGTCCTTATCCTAGCACCAGTTCCCACCTTCTTTTCAGATCCTTCTGAAAACACAGTTCTTTCCCAAGGCTCCCAAATGTCACAATCTCATGCCATTGCTACATCACCTCACCACATTTCTGAGGTTATCTCTATGCTTAGAGTCCTAGTATCTGTGTGCTCTTGGCAGCTCAGGCAGGGGAACCAGGTCTCTGTATATTGTACAGGGCCAAGCATATTCTCAACAACTAACAAATAGTAAGGGTGCTATCTACATCATTAATAGTTATCTGGAGCCAATGGGGCTGCTTGTAAAAACTGTTATTTTTACAATGATTTATTACTTATAACAAATACATTTGCCATTAACCGGGTCAAATCTACCAAAATGTCTTAAAATTCACTCTTTTATTCCATACCCAATTCACTCTGTTGCAGGACAGTATCTTGAACCTGAAGTGGCACAGACAGGCTGATCTAGTAGATCGTGTCTATGTCTAAATTCATTCCATAGTCAACAGTTACAAACTACTCCTGAGGTTTTCGATGACAAAGTTACTCTGCAGTCATGGATGAGTGGCAAGTCTCCATCTCTTGATTTTTCAGGCTAAAGGAAGTATTCTATTGCTTTTGTAGGGTGATGTTGATGTTAAAATACTATAAATACTTGGGCCTGAATGGGCAGAGATTGGTTGAGCCACTAGAAAGGGAGGAAGCAACTAATCTCAAGATATGATGGGAGAATGATAGCATAAATGGTCCTGCAATTCCTAACAGGGTTGGAAATGGAGTAGTTTTTGTGAGTGTTGCTCATTTAGTCCCTCTTGGAGCGGCGCAGTACAGCTGCCGCCGAAGTGCCGCCGATCACGGCTTTATCTTTTTTCTCCTTTTCTTCTTTTCCTTTGCCGCTTGGGGCAGCAAAAAAGCTGGAGCCGGCCCTGTGTGTGTGTTGTTCTTTTGAAGCTTGTTTGTGATTAAAAGGGGGCAGAACAAGTTGGTGTTAAGAAATGGGCATTTTACAGCAGAAAGTGTTATTGGGAAGTGTGTGTGACAGTGTGTTGCATGTTTGCTTCTGTGAACTCTGAGAAACCTCTACAGGGAACTGGGGGTGAGGAGGAATAATAGCATCGTTGCCTATGATTGCTTGGCTTTCCAGCAGAAACATTTTCAGAAATGGTCACACAACAGAGCAGTTCAGAAAAAAGGAAAAAGCGTTGGGAACAAGGGGAGTGGGAGGAGGATAGAACGGTGCACTTCCAACAGTGTTTTCATATGCGTGTATGTGTCACAGATGAATATTCTTTGTGTTACTTGAATGTTTTTAGATTATGATTTCAGAAAAGCAAATTGTGGGGAGTTAAGACATCAAATCTAGCATGTAAGGTGCAGTAGTAGGCAGGATTAAAAACCACCATGATGGGATAAGGCTTAGGACACCATAATTAAGGTATAACAGACTATGGTACAAATCCTCTGAAAAAGAAACATTCAAGGAACAAGAAGTGGCCAGTTTGGCTTCATGAAAGATTGACTCTAAGAACCAAATTTTTTAAATAGTGAGTCAGGGCTGCAGGGAAAAGATAAGCACTGCAAAAAAATGGTACCTTTTTAATTATAAGGGGAATAAGAACAGCTTCTACAAATATTAAAGAGAATGAAGCTCAATTAGTAAAGGGGGAGGATGAAATTATTGGAAACTCAATAATGGCTGATACTGAAACGCAACTTAAAAAGGAGCAGTTAACAATACACAAAATATAAAGAAGTTTGAAAAATTAGTAAGGCAGGTCCAGTAAAAATAACTATAAAGAGAAGAAAAGGGAATACTTGGTAAAATCACAGTTGTAAAAATCTGCCTGTCCAGATTATATATGTCCTAGGATAGCAAGGGGCAGAGGCGTAGCGAGCGCCCTCCGTACCCTCCGACCGGAGGGGGCCCCGCAAGGAAGGGGGCCCCTAAAAGTGGCAAAATAAATACCGCATTCCAGTTTCTGCATTGTAAGGGGCCCCGCCCGGACATATGTTCGGAGGGGGCCACCGTTCGGAGGGGGCCACGTTCTTTGTTGCTACGGCCCTGGCAAGGGGAATAGCCAGCGAATTTATTGCACCCTTGGCTGCTTTTGAAAAATCATGACTAACTAATGAGACACTGGAAGACTTAGAGCAAACGCTCTAAAGTAAGGGTAAATGGATACAGAAGTTAGAGGAAGTGGGAACAACTAGTAAGGAGACCAGGTTATGATTGTCCATGTCCTGATAACACAAATTTTAATGAGACTAGTTAGTTTCTATAATGATTTATACACATATATGCACATGTTCTGAAACTATATAGCCAAACCATTGTAGCACTTGAAATCACCAGGGTGGGGAGGAGAGGGGGCTCAGAAGGCATTTGAATGAGGGGAGAATGGTGGTCTCGCAGACTAGCTGAGGAAAGGTGTTCCATGTGTAGGGGTGACATGGAATACAGTACAGAGAGTTGTTTGGTGGGGAAGCAGCCATATGACATGTTAAGCAATAAGTAGCATGGTGTGTGTGTTGGGGGTGTGTGTTCTAAAAATTAAACCTTAGCATAAAATTGAATAGTAAAGCATTTGATACTGTCTCTTAAAATATCATTTCAAATGAATTCAGACTGGTTTGGCTAAGAACACTCAGGGGAATGAAAACCTATTTAAAAGGAAAAAAAGTAATGTGAAATGACAAAGGCCAGTATTGAACTGTGTGTTGGGGTACCACAAGGACTAACGTTAGGCCTATTCCTATATAATATCTTCAGTAAGGATTTGGAGGAGGAATTAAACAGCATGCTAATGAAATTCACAGATAATCCCAAACTGGGACAAGTTACAAATATTAATGAGGACAGTAAAAATATAAGTAGGGCATGAGGGCAGAAAATTTTAGGAGGTTCTGTCCTATCCAGACCAGTGAGGGGCTAGGTGCCTTCAATGCTCTCCTGCTGTGACTCACAGCCTGGACACCGATAGCCATTAGACAAGCGAGTACTAAGAGTCTGTGTGCTAAGCAGGCTGCTAGACTCAGGGAGCTGTTGTTACATCCCAGCCATACTGGTATCCACCAGCCTCGGTTACTACTATCCAAGTAACTTCAAACACATTTCCAGGCCTGAATTTTCCCCAAACCATGTGCCCTGAAATGTCCAATCCTTTCCTGGACCATTCAGAAGGTTTGTTTGCACCTTTAAAAAGTCAGTACCCAACAGCTTGCCACATTAACTGGCGTTAACAATCACTTCAATTCATATACAGCATATTAATAAGTTTATTAATAACAGGACATAGGGTAAGTCATGTCAAGTAAAAGAAATAAAGGTAGAGAAGATTACAAGCAAATAAAAGCAAAAAACATGCTTCTAAAAGTCTAAAACAATCTAGCAAAGTACAGCCTTTGTTTAAGATGGTTTCATTCACCAATCACTCTTGGTCCAGCATGGCTGACTGTCTCTCAGTCAGGATCTTCCACAGATGCACAGGGTGCTGGTTCCCCTTATCTTCATAGGTGAAAGATAACTTGGGTTCTTTGCTCCTTTCTTTTATAGTTCCGTGAACTTTTGAAATGGATTCTTCTGAAAGTTGCCCCCCCAAAATAAAGTTTATTCAAGTTCAACATGGAGTTTGGTGGTGAAGGAAGTTCCATGCTGGTTTCTTCCCCTGCTGGTATTTGCTAAAATGCAAATTGATCTGTTCCTGCCCTCTCTGATGCAAATAAATGGCCACTTGACATGTCATTGCTAATCAACTGTGGTTACATCTGCTGGAGGTGTCAGCTTGTCCTTTGCCTGAGAGGAACCTGTTTACCCTGCCTGACTTGCCTGCTAAACATATTTAGTTTCACATTTCCTTCATATTTGTATGTCCCTTGGGCATTTACCATACATATACCACACAAGAATATTAATGATCAGTATGCTATTAGTTTTCCAATGATACCTTACATGATATGTATCAGATTCAGTTTATGACAATCAATTGGAACTGAAACTCGCTAACAGCAGTGATCCCCTGGCCCTCTTGCATGGGGATACATACAGATAGGGTCACAGGCTCCCCTTGGATGAATGCAGCTAATACACTGGACGGGGGCGGGGGGGGGGGAGGAATGATTCAAAATACATATTTCAATGAGAGGGAAAAACATGGAAAGCAATACTGATGAGAGGAGCTAGGGGAGATAGTGACAGATAATTAGATCTGAGTTTGCAATGTGATATGGTTGCAAAAAAGCCCCAATTTTGGGCCATATACATAATCATCCTGTCATGAAGCAGGGAGGTGACCTTCTTTATACAGGTCTAGTGTGACCGACCACACCTGGTATACTGCATTCAGATCTGGTCACCACATGATCGAATACTCCACAAACTGCAGGGAGTTCAGAGAAGAGCAAGCTTCCTGAGGCATGAAAGAAGGCTGACTCCCACTTCCAACTGGCCAATATTGCCAGTCCCCATTGTCCATTTCTTATCTTTTCAAACAAGCATCTTCATGCTTTCTCCGGTTCTGCCCCTCACGCTTGGGAGGAGCTACCTGTAAACACTGCAAAGCTACCGCATTATCCCCCTCCAAATCCCTCAAAACTTCTGTTTGCCATGCTGGCTACAAAAACACTTGACAATGAATACTCCTGCCTAGCATGCTAACCAATATTGTCTCACTGTTTCCTTGTACTCCTACATCTGTCTGTATCCTTCTGTTGCCTTCTGTTTTATACTTAGATTGTAAACGCTCTGGGCCAAGGCCTATCTTTTTGTTCTGTTTGTACAGCACCTAGCATAATGGGGGTCCTGCTACATCACTAAGGCATGGTGGTAATACAAATAAATAATGTGTGAAAAGAATGAGCCCAATTCAGATGGACCTCAATTCCAGGATTTATTTAATACATATCCCTTCCCTATACAACTTTGTTCCTTGTGTTCATCTACAATACTGAAAAGCCACTGAGCATGGTTCAAACTATGAGAGCTTTATTGGGCTGTGGTTTGATCGAGACAGGACGGGGATCACAGAGTAAATGGGAATGTTCAGCAACCAATGTGAGTGTGGAAAGACCTGGAGAATGGGGCCAGGATATGAAAGGGAAGGGAAAGAACTAGGAAAAAGTGTATAAAGACAAAGAGAGAGTTTATCACAGCAGTTTTTCCCCCCAGAGATCTTTGTGCCCTTCAGTTACTATGATGCTGGGTTACAGCAGAAAAACATGCTTTGCAGTTAGACGGACACCCCACCACTGTTAAATACACAGCTGGCGCTTAGTGTCTTGGGTTCTCGGCTGGTGTACTGCTGTCTGATTTGTTACCGAGAAACAAGGCATAGGATGTTCTGGCTTGCAAGGTGCATAGAATGAGGGCAAAGGGGCTCAGCGTGGTGGCGAGGGCTATTTCCAGTGCATCACTGGCAGCAGTGTTTGGAATTTTGTTCTTCACACAAGAACTGTGGGGGTCCCACAGCTGGAAGTTTCCCAAGCAGGATGAAATATATATTGTGTGTATGTGAATGACAGGCCCAGTTAGAACTCCTCTGAGGCCACAAAAACTTGGACTTCAAAGACTTGTTTCCTCCACTTCTCTTTTATTTCAGGTTATTTTTTATTAGAACCTTTAAATTCAGTACAGAAAAGTCGATAAAAGCCAGTTCAGAACATGTCAAATGAAAACTAGTTTCAGCAACAGCACAATCACCTGACCAACATTTACAACTCAGGGAAACTCTCATACAGACAAATGCTCTTGCCCTCATAGGCTCTACAACAATAACATGATGTCCCAGTCCTGCCTAATGTTAGCACTTGGAATACAGGAAGAAGCATTGGATATTGGAAATGGGTGGCTCAGACAATCCTGGTCTAGCAGGGAGGAGCATTGTAATGCACCAACACAGAAGGGGAAAGGATTTGATGGTGAGCTGTGTTTATAATGTACATTTTATAAGAATAAAATTTAAAGGAGTTAGTCTCCCAAAGGCCACAAAAAGTGGGTTTAAAAGGGTTCAGATAACAGCTGTTTCTTTTTCAGTAGGGATAGAATATATTTTGCCATGAAACAATCCCACTTGTTTCCAGTGGGACGACTGGAAATGAAACACAGCTCTTTATTGCGTGGATATTCCAGGGATCTACTCCACTCAGGTCCTGCTTGGCCCCAGAAGGCTACCAAAACTAGTCAAATTCTGCCCTCAAATATGCACATGTGGCTCCTACAGAGGTCAATGAGAATTTCAGGAGCTCAGTACAATTAAAAAAATGTTAGACAATTATATGAATAATGAGAATAATAAGCCAATTGATGGGAATAGGAAGAAACTTCCCCTACTGGCTGCTGCTTGCTACAGATGTTTCTGGCCCCTTCCTCTGAAGCAGCTGGTACTGGCCACTGTCAGAGACAGGATACTGGTCTAGCAGGAGCCCTGATCTTATCGGCGCCTTGGATGTTCTCGTGCATGTATGTATCTGAGGACAGAATTGGGTTGAGTGAATTCAGTCCTGATGTGCTGATTTTCTAGCACAGACTATATTTTTTGGTGGTTTTGATTCAGATGCCATAGAAAGTTTCCTTCTCACAGCCAGATGGAGCATGTTGGGAAGAGTGCTGGGCCATCTGGCAGAAGTGCAGAGCTTGGGAATAAAATGAGAGTGCCAGATTTAAACCAAAGGGGAAGCAGCACAATGAATGGGGAATATTTCCACAGAAACTGGGGGTACTTTTCTTCCCAGATGTCAGGGTTGGATTTATAGCTCAACCACAACTGAACTATAAACAGGATTGCTCAGTCTAGCCACAGAAATGCCGAGGAAGGGTCTAATTAGTTATTGCAAAGCACTACAGAAGAATACTAATAATTATTATAAGGGGCAGAGAGAATAGTAATTTCACCTTCTGTTGCTAGTAACCACTGGATAAGAGTAAAATGTCCTTCAAATGCTAATACAGGATAGAGGAAACTGTTACTAATGCAGTAATATACTGTCTACAAAACAACAGCATGAAATGGCGAGATGGGAAGGCCACACTGTTAAAGGCACTGATAGACATTTTAAATATGCTGCTTCCTGGCC
Source organism: Emys orbicularis (assembly GCF_028017835.1). NCBI lineage: Eukaryota > Metazoa > Chordata > Testudines > Emydidae > Emys > Emys orbicularis. The sequence continues at coordinate 150,127,586 of NC_088686.1, forward strand.
TGATGCACAATCATAATCCAGAGAATTAAACCAATAACTGGTATCATTATGTTCCTGATCTTCAGTACAAAGTGCATCCAATATTCCTGCATAGCACTGGAACCCAGAGTACACATAACTGTTACGTATATAAATATGAACACACTGTATAGAAAAAAAAAACTATTTCATTAGAAAGCAAGGTGATTCAAGTCTGAATTTATTGAAATATATTTTCTTACTGGCACTCTTCTCTGTTTCTAAAAGGCACTTCGAGGTAAACAAGCAAGAAAGGTTTCTGCAAGCACCAGTCCTTGTACTGGTGCATCTCAAAAGCAGAAGTGGGCATCTCCAGACTGACTCCATGTTGCTGTAAGTGAAAAAGGAAGCAAACTCTGGCTATTTATTACTGTTCTGGTGCCAAACAAGATTCAGTGATTTTTTTTAAAAATGGCAAGGGTGTTTGTGTGTGTTTAAAAAAAATACTCATTCCAGAGTGTGGGTGAGAGAGATGGATCTGCCTGTACGGCAAATGCCCTCCCGCATGGGATGCAGTGAGCATTACAGTTATCTGTACTATCCAGACCATGAGACCCGATAAGGCCAGCAATGTACAGACTGGCCTTTCACAAAGGAACAGTGCCAATAAGGTTAGGTCTTAGTTAATAAAAGATCAATAATGCCATCATGTCTGTCTAATGTGTTATTTACAGCCTGCTGGTCTGCAAAGACCTTTTCATTTGACCGGCAAAGGCTAAGACAACTGCTTCTGTATAGCTATGTCTATTTTTTGCCAGCCTTCTCTTTATAGGGTATTTCCCAGCTCCACATAACTGCCACAGGGCTCTATGCCTTGTCTCGAGACTCATACGCTCTCCTAAAAGTGAACTATTTTGTCAGGCCCTGAAGTTCTGGCCATAGGCTCGTGCAGTACCCTCCTCAGTCCCTACCTTTACACAAGGTGTTTCCACAGGACTCTCCTCCAGTGAGGTCACTGCAGAAGGATGCAAACCTAGCTCTCTTCCTTGGAGCCAGCTACACTGTCTCCATGTTGGCTTGGGGAGCCTGAGGCTAAGCCCAGAAATTCCTGGCATGGCAGTATGGTGCATGCCCAGCTGCTTTACTTTTAGTGGAACACAGCTGCCTTAGGATATCAATGGCCATTCAAATGCTGCTCATGAGAAATCACAAATGGCAAATGTAAAGGGCAGGCAGGTCTGACACTCAAATATTATTAAATGAATTGTAGAAAAGGTATAACACTAGAATGATTTCCACAACCAAAATAAGCTTGAGGTGGTATAAATATGAGGTTCCTTGGGACTGTGAGGGCAGCACACTCTGGGGTACATGTATTACATACAAACACATGCACTTAGGTTCATGCAGTGCTTGAATTAATGCTCTGATATAGCAAATATTTCTTGAAGTCCTATATCCTTCCAGTATGTTTCAATGGAGCAAAGACTCTATTATAGTGAATGCACCATATTGTTGGAGAGCAGGGATCAATTCATTCAGATATCAGTTGAGACGAGCCCTTCTCTATTATACTTACTCTCTAATTTGGAACCCAGGAAAACCAAATCACAATTGCATTAGAAAGCTGGATAGGATAGACAGAGAGGCAGGGTTGCTACATGAGTTCATGCACATCTCTAGCACAGCCCCCTTTCTGAAACATTTGGGGGAGGGGGGGAGAAGAGGGGGAAGAGACTGCTTTCCCAAATGAAATGAGCCAAAAATATAAAACTCTTAGTCTCTCATGTACTTTATTTTCCCGTTATGGAGAGAATACTTCCAGGCTGTTGAATGTTTTAAAAGGAACATTCTATTGTGAATAAATAAGAAAAATAAAAATATGGAAGCAAGCTATGTAAACTCAAGCCCTGAGGTATTTCAAGGATACAGTGTAATTCTTACATCTCTTACCCGCAAAGCATAACTGCGAATAAGAAAATGACTCTTTATGACTGTAAAAATGTCCTGCCTTTACTTCCTGCCCTTATACCCAAAGGAGAGGGCGAGAGATTTGAGGTAAAAGCCCTGCTGAAGTGGTGATAGTCGCAGTAGTTCAGAGCAGAGGCAGAAATGAAGGTATTAAAGTGCCACTTTTGTTTCTCCCTAACAGTCTTCACGATTTATGTGTCTCCTATAGCACAGCTCGCCAAAGCCTTTGGCCACAAGATCTCCCACAACTTTGCTGCTTTTCTGGATAAAGGCTCCAATCCTGCACTAGCCTCTGTGCTGTGTGGAGTTCTGCTGGGGTCAATTGGCCTTTGTACAGGTATATGTCCATGCTAGCTGCTCCCAGCGTGGGACTGTCAGCTTCAACTCTCTTCCGCCCTTTCTCTTGAAATCTCCGCTTTAAAAATTAATCGGATTTTAGAGACTTTTCAAACTCATACCTGTGATTTTGTCACACAGACTGGGTTGGGAAGCCAAGGCACACTTTATCCTGGTATAACTGACTCTGCATTACCCATCGGCCTCCCATCTCTCTCTTAACCCTCCCATTTTTGTCTGGTCCTAGGACTCCCCAAGAAGCCGCCTTTGTTCAGATGTAGGGCCCAATCCTACCAACACTCCTGCATGTGACACTGAAGTCAACAGGACTACTCACATGGAGTATATACTTCCAGGAACAGGCCCTTAGATATCAGCTCATTTGAATAAATCCAATTTATTAATTGTATTTCCTTTTAATTTTGGGGAGATTGGATAAAACTACATTAAAGGTTTTATTTTAAAAATGGCAGTTGCTCCTACACTGATTATTAGCCAACGGGGTTCACTATGAAAGGGTTTCAACCTGGATATATGCCAGGGCTGTATGCACACTCTCACAGAGTGGGGAAAGTGCAGGAATGTGCATGCAAGCACGTGCCCGCACAACATATGTCATATGCATGCATTCACCCACACAATGTACTATATATACACAGATATCTGTACTTGTGCACTCTTGCAGATCCGTATGTGGAGACAGGCAGGTGCTTACCCAATGTATATAGATGCGCAGGCACTCAGCCGTATATATGCAAAAATATTTAAAAACAATTTAATTTTAGGTACCACCTTTGCCTTTTCATTTTAAGAAAGTACATTTTAAACCCTCATTTTACTCATTTCAGTTTTCTGACTTAAAAGTTTGAACACAATTAATGCAAGTCACACTCACCAAATGGGGCCTTTTCCTCTCAGTTGGTTAAAACACTAATCAAAAATATATTACAATTATTAAACTCAGAGAATGCATCTTGTAAAGTTTAGTCTGGAAGTCCCGGAGCATAGAAATGGTGCAGTGAGTTTTAGAGCATGTCTCTTGTATTGCGGATAGCACAGCAGAGAACCATGCTGAATATCATGCCAAAGATCTAAAAGAGAAGGAATGTGATTTAGAGATTTCCATGAGATGCCCCCTCTTACAAAAGTAGGCGTAGTTATAAAACTGTCATTTCAGAACAATCTAATGATCTTCACAGAGGGGTAGCGGGCACAGATGACTGTTCCTCTCTACAAGTCTCAGGAAAGAAGACAGTTAACATGCAAGAGACATCACCATTACTCAGAGCTAAGATGATACGACCATAGCAGTGCCATAGATGTTTTAAATGCTCTGCAAGCATAATCCCCTTCCCAAATATCACTGGGGAGATCATTAATACTATTAATGATACGTCGTCTGCACTGACACAAGATCAGCACTATCACTGGTATCAAATCCAGCACTGCAACAGAGGACTTGAATTTCAGTCTAGCACAGAAACGTGGTTATAGGAGGTCTCTGTTCATGGAGTATCATGTGTACTTCTGAATAAGAGCAGAGCGGAGCTCTGGGTGTAAAGACAGGCTAACGTATGGGATTGCTGCAGGATACTGTGGGTTTAGAGAGAAACCTAAACTCTTAATAATTACTGTACATGAGGCAAGTTTATAAATCGCATGCAAGTAGAATCCATAGTCTTAAAGCACAGGAAACTGCAGCGGAAGGTTAAAATGGAATCCAATGGAAGGTGCTAGAGTCTCTAGTAATTCCTCCTAGTCACAGTTTTTACCTCCAGAACAGAGTTTACAGGCAATAAGCAAAAACTTCATCCATGGTCATGAGAAACAGGCAAGCTATACCATTGAATCCCTCCCCCAGGAACAAAGGGCGACAGCTGGCCAGTCTTACCACATGGGAGGAACGGACTAGCACTTGCTTCTCCTTCCAGCCCAGATACCTGAGAGTTGTCAAGTTAATGCAGGACCCCAAGTGCGTGGCATCTGACATCCTCTCTTACCGTATCTGTGCCCATCTCAATGGGAAGTTATGAAGATTAGATCCCTGTATGCAGTGTACACACACTCTTAGGCACTGAACAGCCTGGTTATTGAGACCCTGTCCCATCTGGATTGCTTTGCCATATTTTCCATGCATGCCATTATATTTTACAAAAGTCACATTTCAGGTTGCCTGTGGCTAACTGGATGTTATGACCGCCCCGTATTTCTGAGAATGTTTAAACCCCCCTGCCTCTCTCCATCCCCACAGGTCAGGTGTAGTGACCATATTACTATGCTCTTTAGTTTGAAATATATGAACCCTCCCTCCACATCTGAACTCAGTGAGCTTTGGAAAGTCCAGGTAACTCCATTAACTTCCTCCTCCAGAGAGCAGGTGGGAGTGTAATTCCTCAGAAATCTGGTTTCATCCTGTGTCTTCAGGCTGTCATTGGCTGCTGAATCTGGAGCAGATCGCAGCAGATGCAGGCTGGAAAATGCTTTAATCTCCAAGCCTGTCAGTTTGATGGGTCTTCCTGCTGGATTCATGCACTACTGTGACATCTAGTGGCCACACAGCTCAATTATGAACTCGCAGATTTTTGGAAATGGCAAAGCAGACTTTGCAAGAGAAGATGGAGTTTAAAACAAATGAAGTGAGAAGCTTTGGGGATACGATTAGATGAATCAGTCACTGACAACATGGTGTTGTTTAATCTGGATACCTAGCAGTTAGAAGAGGGATATATCCTGAAGCCACCTGCTTAGTTTAAATTCAGTTCTGTTAAAGCAATGGGCAGAGGAATGAGGACGTGCTGATTTCTAGCTTCCAGGTAAGCCATGAACATCTATCACAATATCACAGGTTTTCCTTCACCAGATTGTTAGTGTGCGTGACCTGGGAAAATCAGTTCCTTACAAGCAACTGCTTAAATCACACATCTTCCTTCATGTTCAGATCCGTTATGAGTGTACAGCTTGGATCCAAATATTTAGGGACAAACACCAGTGCCAACAATGGGTTGGAATGGGTGAAAGCTTAGGATAGCTGGTTGCTTTTCAGTACACTCAGCCTTTTTGGCTGAAGTTATTAATTTATATTTATTTACAACAGTAACAAAGTGGAATTTCTCCTAGATAGTCTGTATTCACTCTATGGGGACGAAAAATAAACTAGTAAAACTGGGACTCTCCAAAATGTATGTGGAGAGTAGAGTGACTCTCAGAGAAAAGACTCATTGAAAGTGTCAGGGAAAGTTGGTATCATATGGAAATCTCCCCAGAAGCTACTGCAGAGCATCTCCCAGGAAATATGGACTCAGGGGAGGGTGCAGGGATTTCATATAGACAGAAAAGACAATGATATGACGTATTTACTCACTGTGATGCCAGCAATTCCAATTCCAACGATTCCAACTAACTGCAGATTAGAGTTAATTAAATTCTGGATTTCATCCAGGCAGTTCTATTAAAAACAGAATGAAAGTTCCACTTAGCTCCTAGATAAATATTTCTAGATAATTTCCCTGAACCTCTGCCTTCATGTACATGGAGAAAGGCTAACACAGTGACCTGTCTGCTAACCTGCCTCTCTATGCCTTGTGCCCTCCTGGACATTTCTTGCTACTAGGTAGCTTACTCTCCCCTCATCTGAGCCATCAATAGGCTTTACACTGCCAGGAATCATCTCCTTTGTTGTCCTCACCATACTCCTTTGTATACCCAGGTGCCATCTCAACGGCATTCACATGTGGGTTTTTCATTAATAGCTTCCCCAGAAGTTAAAGCCAGCTATGTGTCCGGATACACTAAATCAGGGGAATATGGCCTTTTGGGATAATGATGCAACTGCAGGCAGGTGCCACAAAAAACTAGAAATGAGAGTGTTTCCCTCATTTTAATTGGCCACATTCCTAGCCAGGGTCCTCTGAGCATGGTGAAGACAGGCACATGCCATAATTCAACCTTCACCAGGCCTTTCATTCAGACTCCTAGACACCAACATCTAAGTGCCCCTGCTCTTCAGACTCGGTGACATTACTGCCACAGCTACCTGGGGAGGTGGTAGGGAGGCTGCAGACAACAAGAGCAGGGGGTGTTCACATTTCTGACCCCTCACTCTCCTCTGCCTCCATGCCGTTCAGCTGCACAGAGCTTCCCATGGCCGAGAGGGTGCTGGAGCCTATTCAAGGCAGATAGCAGCTCTGACTTTCCTGAAATATGATTCTACTTATACATTTCTCCAATTTCATCTTAAATAACTCGGATATGGACAAAGGGTATTTGAATCATCTGAAGCCTGCTGATCTGACTGTGGACATAGTCTCTCCCCAGCTAGGTCCTCTGGGCTATAAACCTCAGTCAGTCCCAGTGTCATCATTAGTGCTATTTTTGCTCCTTGTGTGTCAGAGAAACTTCTGTTTCAAACTGACATATCTGTGGTGAAAGGTAATTAAAACAATCAGCGCAGAAGACACTTACCTTGGGCATCTGGATGCCCTCTGGACAGGTGGGCTTCACCTGAATCTCACTTTCTTTACCACAGCACTGAAGCTAAGCAGTTGAGAGAGAGAGAGAGAGAGAGAGAGAAAGTCAAAAAAGGGAGAAACTACAGGCTAGTTTCCTACTGAGACTCTGCATTCAATGGCAGCAAGTGGGCCAGTAACTAAAAGGAAAGACTAGAGACAGGGGCACAAATTTATCCCTCTTTGGTAACTCCACTCCCTTGAGTAGATTTTCATGTACATTGAATGTGGCCCAAATTCTCAAAATTCCTTTAATTTCAAATTTCTGAATTCTCAATGGACAAGTAAATACCAACATCCAGAAACACGTACATAAAAAAAGGCTCCCGGAAGGGACTTTATGGCCCAGTTCAGATAGTCTGACAAACAGACCAGACTGTTCAAGGCAATACAAATCTCTGCCATGGAGGGCCCAGCAGTTTCTAAATCCCTTTACCCAGGAAAACACAAATAGTTCAAGCAGCATGTGTAGAAATGTGGGCACCATGCTGAAGCTGCAGCAGAATACGCTAGAATCTTTATTACAGACAGAATATGCTGTTGGGTTTGTGGCCAGTGATAAATCAGCAGAATGTTTCAGTGGGTTTGTTTTTCCCGTTGACACATCTCTGAGAAAATGCTTGGAATTCCTCTTTGGGTCATAATTAACAGGCATGGGAGAAGGACAAGAGGTTCAGAGGTTGTGAAATGTTAGTTATGAAGAATGCTGGAATGATATAACAGTGACAAAAGAAAGGGTTTGATCTCTATGGGAGGCAGCATGGCTTGACGAAATGAACACAGACTTGGGCGCAAGTAGGACTCTAAGTTCTGATCTTGGCTTGGTCGCTGACTTGCTGTGTGGCCTGGGACAAGTCTCTCATTCTGTGCTTCAGGTTCCCTGGCTGTACAATGGGAATGATGACAGGACCTACCTTTAATACTGTTTACATCACAGTAGGGCGTGGGGGCCCTGGGCAGGACGTTGTGCTAGGCACTATACAGACAGAGGTGAACTCAGTCCCCACCATGACGGGTTTACGAACTCTCACAAGGGAGTAATTAGTTAGTGTCTGTACAGCTACTGTTCAGCTAAGTTTCAGGGACACTCACAAACTCATTCAGTTCTTGAGCAAGGGACATGAGGGCTAACTGTCCCAGGTGTCTGACAGAGAGAGGTGACGATGCATCGCGTGGGAAAAAGGCTTCTTTGTTGAGCTGGAGTGGACCCTGCTGGAGAAGCCAAAGCTGGTTGTTGTAGATTCTTTTGCGGATTGTTTTCTAGTTGGGCAAATGACACCTCGAGTGCACTGGGGACCAGATCTGCCCAGGACTCAGGCGAACGGAGTCCACTGCCCTCGGATTATTCTTAAGCCTGTGCCCTGTTGTGTGTTACTGGAGTTACTCAGCACTATGGCTATAAGGAACAGGATGGATGGGGAAGGGCATGTGTAATGTTGTGCTGGAGGAAACACATTGATAAACTGAAGTACAAGAGAAATCACTGGCACTGCACACCTGGTTGTGGCCTCTTCATTTCTATGGTAACAAATGTCATTGTCCAGATCCCTGGTGATGACATTATTAATTCACCATTAGTTTCTCTAGGGAGAACTTGGCCCAAACACAGCTTCAGAAACCGACGGGGAACATTCCTTGCTTTGGGGGGCAGGAGGCCACAGTATTGTCACGACAGGGTATTCTTTCCTCAAGTATGTGAATGAGGCATGGGGCCAGTTTGGCCTTAAGGCTTGTCCACGCATGACAGTTAGCAACAGTTAATCCTAATTAACTCCCCATGTAGAAAATCCCTTTGATAGCTGGTGCTGAAGAGAGCCCTTTGGGGCTGATGCAGCCCTTTAAATGCAGTTTGATTCAGAAATTTCCTGCCCATTCTGATTTTTTCATATTTATATTTGCATATTTATAGATTTTAAAGCCACAAGGGATCATTATGGTCATCTAGTCTGACCTCCTGTATAAAGCAGCCCACAGAATTTCACTCAGAAATTGAAGGTCTAGCAGTTTTCACTTCCAGGGTTAGTACTTACCTGCGATTTGAGCCCAGGACTTCTGGCACCTAAAGCAAGCAGCATACACTTGAGCCACCAGGTCACCTTTAAACAAACCCCTCAATTCTACTCCCTTAGGGCGCAGACAGTGGGAAGCAGTCACCCTTCTGCAAACCCTGGCATTCGATTTTTGAAGGACGCCACCACTGTGAGCACTGTTTAAGCTCACATGGGTTACTCACAGCTGTGTGGAACTGAATGAGAGTTTTGTTGCTCTTCCCCATGTCCATCACATAGTCATCATAAGCTTCTTTATAGATGGTCTGGACCTCCTGTACTGCCTGCAGAAATCAGACAAGTCCAGTGACATACTGAATTGGAGACAACTCGGGGCCTAACAGATCCTACTCCAAATCCAATATAGATCCCTGGCTTCCCTCTCCAGCCCCTAGAGTCATGAGCGACTCCTCTACATTATTTTATCCCTAGCGATCTGGTGGATTGAAATAGTAATAGAGATGCTCTGGGAGAGCAGGCTCTTGGGGACTAATGAGAACTTGGGCAGAACCCTACAGCACTTGTTTACTATATGTCTGCCAGGCACTCAGAACCCAGGAGACGTTCACTAACAAGAGATGTTCATTGTTTTGATTATGTACAACTCCCCAGAGTGTCACCCACTCCCCTACAGCTCTCCAGGCAGTTCTGAAGTCGATGTTACTCTCACATACAGGGATTATTTATACCTTTGGATTTTCTGTTCATATGTGGGAGTGGAGACTATGTCCCATTCTGAAGCACAGCTTCTCAGGCTCATGACAACATGAGCTCTCTGTGTCTAGAGGGTCACAGAGTCCTCCTGTTTCTGTGGAATCCTTCCCTAAAATGTGGTCTTTACCTGAGCTCTTCAGATCAGTCAGCAGCAGGAATCCAAACCCAGTCCATAACATCAGAATCACCTTGCTACTCACCGCTTTTTTGCCTATAAATGCAAACACTCCAGCAGTGACTTCAGCAGCAAATATCACCAGCAAGCAGGCAAAAAACTGCAGAGGAGAAACAGAATCGGTACTAGTTTATTTTACATAAGGCCCTTTATACAAAACTATGCATCCCAAATCATTCCACAAGGCTCAATAACACACAACAGCAGAGGGAGGAGGGTGTTAGCAGGCAGAGGCAAGGGGGAAGGAGTGGTCTTTTCAGATTAGATTTTCAATGAGATAAAGGGCAGATGAGGTAGAAATAGACCCCAGGAGGTGGCTCCAGATGGTGGAAGTGACAGAGGAGGCAGTCCCAGGAGGCAGCAGCTGAGTCAAGCTAGCAAGGGGATAATTTCACACATGGAAGCTCTTGAATGGGACCTGCTGGAAATGTTGGGTTAATAAAGTAGCTGCTCATTATGAGGAGTAAAATCAAGTTACTGATCTCTGACCCACGAGCTGTTCCCACCAGTGATGAAATGGTGCACCCCTGAAGGAGATTTCTATCAGAATAACCTCCAGCAGAGAGATGGTCCATCAAGCCTGTTACTTACCGCTCCAAGCAGGCACTGAGACTCCCGCACTGCTCCACAGCACCCAAAAAATCCAACTGTCATCATCAACGCCCCTGCTCCCACGAGCACATACAGCCCTGTGGGGAAACCAGAACCCGTCAGTCTCAGAAGAGTTCAACCAGAACAGCCTTTCAGGCATTACATCACTTTTCTTGGCAGGAAGAAGCCTGTCATCCATTCTCAGTCCTGTGTTTGTGCCCCAGGGGACAGTCCCCTCTATCTCTACAGCTCCTCAGCAGGGCTGCTGTGTCCCCCAAAGGGAACCAGTCACCTCCTTAGATCTCCTAAGGAAGCTCCACAAAGGCCAGCATGAAAAGAGTTCCATCTGTCAGGTCTCCAGTATGGAAACCTGCGAAGTCCAGCAAGAATTCTACTGCCCCCAAGAGGGACTGTGTTTTATACATCACATCATATAGAATTGTCTTATAGCTAGTCACCACAGAACAAGGAGCAGGAAATACAATCCTCCAAAGTCAGCACTGCTCAGGATCACGTCTCCCTGGAGTGTACGTTCTCTGTGGAGGAGAAAGCCTGTGCCACACGGAATTCCTGTGACACTGAAGCACCTGTCCCGGCCTCTAATGGGACCCATCTCATAGAAACCTCCATAGCTTTTCTAAAGCTTATGGGCTTGGTTTTGCCAGCTGGCCCAGCGGGTGGTTGGGAAACACACTGGATTGCTGTGCAGGGGGTGAGTTTGGGAAGCCCCACGGAACCATGCTGCTGGGATGGCTGGGCACCGTGCTAACGACACTCTCAGTCTCCTCCAGAAGGGAAGGCACAGGCTCTATTGCATGGTACTGTCCATGGCAGCAGTATTTCAGCTTTGGAGGATACTGCTGGCTACTGGACCACGAGGTGTGGGGCCTATTGGAAAACTGATGCCTCAGGAGAAATGGAATGAGACCATCACATTACAACTCCTGTGGACAAAGACTGGCAATAAAAAGTCAACGTTCCCTAAGAAGCTGCTGAGGGTCAGCCACTGTGAATCCCAATGGTGAGCTCTCCTTTCACAGAGACGGGGCATCTCTCAGTAGGTCACTGGATACATGAGATGCTTCTCTATTTGGAGCATGGCTTCTTTCCTGTGGAATAAGTAGCAGGGACACTGGTGCTTCGTATGATAGTTAATGGATCTGGAGTGTGCCTAACACATGCCCTTATAGCATATTGATACACATGCCAAAATGTCAGACACCAAGAGCTGAGAGGGGCTCATGTTATCAGCATAAGGCCAGGGACTTTCTTCCACAGAAGCTGCCAGCACAAGCAGCATGTGTTATACTAGGCAGTGTCATAAAGGAAGAGAGACAAACCATGGTCAGATGGTCTGGTAAAGTGGTTATGTATGAAAGGGGCAAGCAGCCTAAAACTCACAGTCCAAGATTCTCATATGAACTGCAGGCAGCACCTCCTGCAGGGCCTGTTGCCTCCAGCCAGATTTCATACTGCCCTCGATTTCATCAGACACGGTCCGAGTGACCCTGCAGTAGCTGGTGGGAACACTGTGAATTGCCTCCACAGTCTGGCTGACTGTTCACAGCTAAGTGCTTCAGAGATAACTTGGGAGTCGTGGGTACTGTCCAGAAACTCTGGCTAACCTCTCTCTTGGACTTGTTCCCAGAAGAGCTTGGGGCCATCTGGCCAAAGGAGGTTTGCCTGTACAGAATTTGCATGGCATGAAGACTGATCAGAAACAGTGACAATCATAAAATGTAATGTATTAGTGGATACTGCAAGGTGTCTCAGGAGCAGGCTGGGGTGAGCCTGATCAGGTGGGAGAGGAGAGGGGAGACCACAGAAAGGCCCCTAGCGCTGAGGGACTTGGCACCTCCATACATTTAAAACTAGACTGGCCAAAGTACAGTACTATAGAAAATATTGTAGTGATCATTTCTGACCCACTCTGAGAGCTATTCAGCTTTTGCCACCTCCAGCATCTCTGTGCACTTCTAAGTGACATGAGGTCACTTGCATGGTTTTGTGTTCTAGACTTTATCTGGGGGAGAGGGAGACAGGTGGGGGCTGCCTCTTCCAGGCAGAGATCACATCTTATTTATATTTGTAAATTGTTTAATGATGAATGGATAATAATTCAGCCTGGCTGCAGGCTTTCAGTCAGAGCGCAAGGAGGGTGCGCATTACTCGATGGAATCTATGATGCCTTGTCCTCAGGTACAGCACTGACCACAAACAGGCCTGCTGTCCAGCACAGCACCCTGCTACTCCAGCCTTTGCCATCTTTGCATGGGGGCTGGGAACTCAGACATACTTAATGCATATCAAATGCTAAAATGAGCCTGCAGCACTTTCCATCCCACTAGCATGTGGGGGATGGGGATGCTAAGGTCGGTTGTCCCACTAGAGGGCACAGTCAGCCCTGCTTTCAGAGTCAACTGTACACTGTGCGTTTTCAGACTTTTACTATTTTCTAATGTTAAACATTTTATTTTTTAAAATTGACCCGAATCTTTATCATTCACATAGCTGCCAGCATTGAATACGCACTAGGCCCTGCGGCATCCAAATCTGCACAGAGACCCCACAGAAGGGTGTAGGAATAATTGAGAGGGAAATAATAGTTAAAACCTCTGCATTCCCCAGTGCATCGTGGCATCTCTCTTTTGGAGGACAAGTTCTTTGGGGCTCTCTCTGCATTTGTGCACAATATATTCAGCACAGAGGGATGCTAGGCAAAATAGCAGAGCTAGTCGAGAAATAGAAAATATTTCATCAAAAATTCTACAGAAAATAGTTACATGTTAACAAAAACTTTCATCCAGTCCCATAAGATATCATCATAATCTTATTACAATACTGACAGCCTCAGAACTGCAGTTTACTCAAACCATGGCAGAGTTCCTACCCGCTTGTCCAGTAGCAAGGGACGATCTCACTGCCATGCCACTGCTGTCATTAAAGTGCCACACTGGAGGGTCCAAAATCCCAATGGCTTTTCTGTCTCTCTCCCTCTGTAATACACCTCTACCCCGATATAACGCGGTCCTCGGGAGCCAAAAAAACTCACCGTGTTATAGGTGAGTCCGCATTACATCCGGGTAGAGAGAGGAACCGCTTTTACCGCTCCCCGCCCCAGCTTCCCCCCCTCCACCCCCGGCTTGCCATGCCAATCAGCTGTTTGGCCTGGCAAGCCTGGAAGGGGGGGGGGGGGAAGTGGAGCGGCGCGCTCAGGGGAGGAGGCGGAGATGAGCTGGAGCGGGGAGCGGTTCCTCTGCGCCCCCCCATTGCTTGCTGCGGCCCTCCCCGGCCCCCCCGCCCCAGCTTACCTCCGTTCCGTCTCCTCCCATGAGCGCGCCGCAGCTCCGCTTCCCCCCCTCCCTCCAAGGCTTGCCACGCCAATCAGCTGTTTCGCGCAGCAAGCCTGGAAGGGAGGAGAAGCGGAGCTGAGCGGCACGCTTGCGAAGATATTCGCAAGCGAAGACCCTAGCGAAGATATTCAATAACTGATGAAGGAGGAGGCAGAAGGTAACCTACAAAGCAAAGTCCAGGAAATTTGCATCACTATTTACACTGCACTCATCACCATGGGAGCTGAGTGCCCCCTCAGAAAATGGCAGACGTGACATTGGGCGACATGATGAAAGATGTTCTTGAGGCATGTCAGATAATATGATTTACCCTCCTCATCCTATGCATGGAGATGAACTCTGATTCAGACCCATGTACATCCCCACCTTAAACCCAGTCAAAAACAGTCAAAAACCTCTTGCAACGTGCATTTACAATGGCATGAATTATGCTAAGACTCTAGGTAAATAATAAGCTGCATGGTGCTAAGATGCTGGTAAATTCAGAATCTTTGAACTGCAAGCACGTTCAGGAAATCCAACTTCTCTGGTGTAACAGCTGGTGCAGCTGCTCCTCCATTAACATTTCAGTCATTACCACAAAAATAACCTGGTTACTAGCTTTTAGCAGGATTTATATTGCACCAATTCTTGATATTGATACACCTCTACCCCGATATAATGCGAATTCGGATATAATGCGGTAAAGCAGAGCTCCGGGGGACGGGGCTGCTTTACCTCGTTATATCCGAATTCATGTTACCGCAAGCGGTTCCTCTGCGCCCCCCCCCCCCATTACTTGCTGCGGCCCTCCCCAGGGCCCCCCACCCCGCCCCAGCTCACCTCCGTTCGCCTCCTCCCACGTGCGCACCGCAGCTCCGCTTCTCCTCCCTCCCAGGCTTGCCGCGCAAAACAGCTGATTGGCACGGCAAGCCTGGGAGGGAGGGGGGAGAAGCTGAGCTGCGGTGCGCACGTGGGAGGAGGCGAACGGAGGTGAGCTGGGGCGGGGTGGGGGGCCCTGGGGAGGGCCGCAGCAAGTAATGGGGGGGGGGGCGCAGAGGAACCGCTTGCGGTAACATGAATTCGGATATAACGAGGTAAAGCAGCCCCGTCCCCCGGAGCTCTGCTTTACCGCATTATATCCGAATTCGCATTATATCGGGGTAGAGGTGTATCAATATCAAGAATTGGTGCAATATAAATCCTGCTAAAAGCTAGTAACCAGGTTATTTTTGTGGTAATGACTGAAATGTTAATGGAGGAGCAGCTGCACCAGCTGTTACACCAGAGAAGTTGGATTTCCTGAACGTGCTTGCAGTTCAAAGATTCTGAATTTACCAGCATCTTAGCACCATGCAGCTTATTATTTACCTAGAGTCTTAGCATAATTCATGCCATTGTAAATGCACGTTGCAAGAGGTTTTTGACTGTTTTTGACTGGGTTTAAGGTGGGGATGTACATGGGTCTGAATCAGAGTTCATCTCCATGCATAGGATGAGGAGGGTAAATCATATTATCTGACATGCCTCAAGAACATCTTTCATCATGTCGCCCAATGTCACGTCTGCCATTTTCTGAGGGGGCACTCAGCTCCCATGGTGATGAGTGCAGTGTAAATAGTGATGCAAATTTCCTGGACTTTGCTTTGTAGGTTACCTTCTGCCTCCTCCTTCATCAGTTATTGAATATCTTCGCTAGGGTCTTTCCTATTTCCCTTCATGTTGCTTCTAGCTAGATCAGATGAGGTCCTTTGGGGCCTGGGGCTCTGACCACTTTGAAGAGTCCTAATTGCATTTGGATTTGCTCTTGCTTCAGTGGCAAAGGCTTTTAAGCATTTTACTCACATGACTCATAGCTAAACTGCTACCTCTCATCGGAGCTTCCCTTTTAAGGCGTGTTATAGGAAGTGCCTCTCACTGCACTCGCTAAATAAACCTGTCAGCTCCCGGAGTGGGCTGCCTGGTCTGGTGGCTGCAAGGGGCTGTGCCAATCAAGAAAAGCTACCTTCATACATCTCCCATTCAAGAGATCTCATCCCAGAACCCATCCCTGCTCTTTCAGGGATTGCTGATGCCTGACACACACTGCTGCCTCTAGCTGGAAAATATGAATAAGAGATTTTTAAAAAGCCAAAACTGAAATAGGTTTTAAATGTCTTCTTCAAACTCACATGCGCACAGACACCAAATCTTTCGTTACAGGATGGAGGAGTGGGTGGGGGGAGGTTCTGTGGCCTGCGATATGCAGGCAGTCAGACTAGATGATCACAATGGTCCTTTCTGGCCTTAAAGTCTAGGAGTCTAAAAACTGTCTGAAAACCAACTCGTTACCTGGTCCTTTCCTCTGAACAGGATGTGCCTTCCTATGACTAAGTGATGGAAATGGAGACAGAGATATGTCCCTGCACCAAACACAAAGAAGTATGAGGGCGAGGCCGCCTCAAGCTCAGAAATAGATTCCCACTAAAAAGCAAGGCAGAAGAACTCTGTGTGAAGTAGAAGGACAGCGGGAGAGTGTGGGAATGTGATAGCTGCTGCCACTGAATCAACTGGCAGTATGGGAAATAGCATTGTACAGACCCCATCCCCCTCACAACCCTGCGTAGAGACACAGGTTCGGACTCAGATCTTCTTTGATATAACCAGGAGTATCCCCTCTGAACTCAATGGAGTTAGGCCCATACAAGATCAATGAGGGATCCGTTCCAGTCATCCTAATACAATCACTAACATGGAGCCCTGGGTCATCAGTAACCTAAGCTCCAGAATCAGAGGCCTGTGTTAGGCTCATTCCCTTCAAAGAGGCTGGGAGGCATGGGGAACCACCTCCATCTTCAGCTCTTACTGCCAGGGCCGGATTAGGGTTATGAGGGGCCTAAAGCTAATGGGAGGGAAGGGCCTAAGTATGAACTACATATTGCAAAAAAAATTATGAAATCATCAAACATCTACATACATATTTACATATTATTTATTTATGTAAAATTAACAAATTTATTCTACTCTCACTACACTCAATTCTTCAAAAACAACCAATTTTTTCCCCTAGCTTTAGCTGAGGTAAAGTAATGAATGATGTCATCGTAATTCAAAGACCTGACGATTTCATTCTCAATGCTCAAGAGGGACAAAGCACTGAGATGCTCTTGAGTCATGGTGGATCGGAGGTCATTTTTGACCCTTGTTAGAAGAGAGAAGGAACATTCTCCACTACAGTTAGTAATCATTAGTGACAAATACAGCCGTAAAGCAGTTTCAACATTTGGGAAACATTCTGTCACATTGGATTCAGTGATAACTTGGTACATCCAAATAGATTTGCTTTTGCCATCTTTTCTCTCTATATCTGAGCGTGATGTGAATTCAACAAATTGAAGAAATTCTTTAGTAAAATCTACTGGGAGATCATCTGGGTAATTCTGACACAGACGTTTGATTCCTTCACTGACTTTGGAACTTCAAATGTTAGGCGAAAAATTTGTCAGTACACTAAAGGTTTTGTCAATATTTTTGTAAGCCTCGAGGCTCTAATGAACTCTTCAGTTTGTTGATGATTGTGATGAAGGTATTAACTCTGAAGGCCTCCTTGTCGCTGAATGAGTGGGCAGTTGCATCGTCACATGTCTTGTCTTTTGTGGTGTTTGACTGACTTATACTCATGGTTAGCAGTCCTTGCAGCCCCCTGAATTTCATACTCATCAAAACTATCCCGCATTTGTTGAAGAACAGTTCCAAGACTCCTCATTAGGTTTACAGCAGTGGAAAGATCAATCTGAGCACTTTGCAAGCTTAGATTGCACCTGCGGAATGGCTGAAGTATATCATTCCAGAGCTCACAAAAAATACCAGTTTCCAAAGTGCACATTGCATCACTCAGGATCTTCACATCTTTTCTTGTTGCTGATTTTTGAGGTTCATCATCCATGATGCTCTCTAGCGCTTCAAGGATGTTGGGGTATCCCAGAACAACTGCATTCACAGCTTCAGCGCTGGCACTCCACCGTGTCCCTGAGAACGATTTGGGCACTGGGCATCCCTTTGGTAGTGAATCTCTAAGAATCATCCAACAACTGGTTGATGCAGAGAAAAAACTGTACAATTCTTGGACAAATCCAAAAAAAAGAAACTGTTTCAACACAACAATCCATAGCAGACTGGCCAGCAAGGTTGAGTGAGTGTGCAGCACATGGTATGTAATCAACCAAAGCACTGCGCTCTTTTATCTTTGCCTGCATCCCTGAATATTTGCCACTCATATTCCTTGCACTGTCAGAGCTTTGCCCATGACAAAGGCTGATGTCAATCCCATTTTCGGTGAGGAAATCGAGTAGGTATGAGGTAAGTTTCTCCCTTGTGTGGCTGGTGATGTTTATGAAGATCATGACATGCTCAACTGGTCCACTGGGTAGCACATAACGCAAGATGACAGTCAGCTGACCTATGTGACACATCCGGTGTTGAATCAACAGACACTGAAAAATATCCCACATCTTTAATCTCATCTACAATGGCTGATAGTGTCTTCTTTGCTAGCAGTGCAATAAATTCATCACAAATAGTCTGATAGATACAATGTATGGCCTTTTCCACGATTTGCATGTTCATTGATGTGCTGAGCTAAGAAAGAGTCGAACTTTGCGATTAGCTCTAGAACACCAAGGTAATTGCCATTGTGTTTCGATCAAACAGTCTCATCTGAGCCACGGAATGGCAGACCACGCTCAGCAAGAAAAACTATGGTTTCAACTACGTGTCTGAGAACGTTCTTCCAATAAGCACCGGCTTCCAAAAACTGATTTTCCATTTGGGTATCAATTCTGCCACTAACTTTCTTTTGGGCATAGTAGCTGCTAACTGACAATGTATACTGCTCACTCGTTGCATGATTGGTAATGTATGCAGTATTCTTCCAATCATTGAAGCCTTCACAGAACATTCCCCACCTTTTGGTATCAGAAAACAGGCAGCAATAAAAACAGTACACTTTCTTCTTAGTAGGCAAATAGATGAGCCATTCTCGCTTGCCAATCTGTTTGCTAGGCTTCACATATTCAAACATTGATTTGATCAGATAAGGATTCTGATTGGTGTACTCTCGCTTTGTCAATGAAAAATCAGCATCTAGAGTCTGGCATTTCTGTGGGTCCTTCTCAGTCCAATATGCAATGAGAACTTGAGAAGTCATGTCCCACTCGCCTGGATCATTGGAGAAGGATATTTTTGTATTACTATCACTGGGAAAGTGTTCAGAGGAGTGGGGTGAGACTGCAGGTAGAGAAGTCACAGGAGGCTGCTCCTTTTCATCTGGTGCAGGCACAGCAGGTTCACTTGGTCTGGTATTCACCTGGACTTCCTCACCACCAGACTTAGCAGGAGGAAAAAACGTTAGGAGAGAAGGAGTACCTTCTAGCACTGCATCTTGTCTTTTCCGTCTTTATTTGGCCTCCTTCACTTTCTGCCATCCTCCTTTTTTCGAGATGGTTTCTATTGTCCAGTGCAGGCCTACCGTGTATGAAGTTCAATATTGCTTGGACCCACAAACACTTACTTAGCCCGCAAAGACAAAATCACAACCACCATAAATTGAATTCACAATCTTGATGGATTAATTTGTACAAAGCAATATCTAATGAGACAAAAAAATTCTTAATGCCCCACTACCGTTGCTCAACTGTTACTTCAATATGGAACGGAGGGCCGACAGTAGTGCCTAAACTAGGAGGCCCTAAGGCTATAGCTTTATTAGCCTATGGGTTAATCTGGCCCTGTTTTCTGCCTCTGAGCTGTTTCCCTTGTGAGCCACAAAGCCCTGGAGGTCACTAATCTGGCACCCACATCAGAGCAGGAGGAAGAGCAAAAACCATGAGCATGTGTGCATGGGGTGGGTGTTTGATTACCACAGACACTGAGGCAAAGAGCCTCTTAATAATAATCTGGTGCAAGTGAAAAGAGAGTGAGTGGCAGATCAAGGCAAAAGGGGCCAGTTTCAGTCTGACAAGTTTTAGCCACTTCTCTTCCCACAAATACCTTTTGTTTGCAGCTGAGTATGGTCTCTACAGGTTAGGGTGACAATATGTCCCGTTTTAAGCCCTGTCCTGACTTTTTTTGACAAAAGTGGGCAGCCTCGCATGGGGGAAGGGGTGAGGGCTCGGACTAACCCCACACAGTGTCCCGTTTTCCCTTTGGAAAATGTGGTCACCCTACTGCAGGTGGAAAGGAAGCCAGCATTGTTTGGGTTCTGTAAGCGAGAGCTTTTGTTTGGACTTACGGGACTGTCCCTTTAAAAACGGGACATCTGGTCACCCTTTTTGGGACTTTTTCTTATATAGGCGCCTATTACCCCCCACTCCCTGTCCTGTTTTTTTCACAGTTGCTATCTGGTCACCCTATTTGGACTCCAAGGACAGGCTGTTCACACCACCTCCTCTTGCAACTACACATATTCTGGTTCCCTAATCTCTGTCAGTGCTTTGGGGACAGAAAGGTCAGATCTGTCCACACGCTGGTTTGAGTCCCTTGCTGTTTGTTCAGTGCAATGGTACACTTCAGTGCTTTACCTTGGATGCTGGGGGCAGATGCGTGCATGAAGAGAAAGTACTGAATATGGCCACGTTAATGTGACATTGAGTGTGAAGGCCAAATCTGGGACCTTATTACAGACTTGGAGAAAATTTCCATTTGAATGGCCCAGCCTGCAGCTCCTCACAGCTTAGGAGTTCACCACATCAAACTCCTCATGCATTCCAATTTAGCAAAGCAACCCACCATGTACACTCAGCCCATACATTGGGGACAGGATGATGAGGCACCTCCCATGTAACTGAACCCAATATGGACAATCCTAACAGACAAACTACTTGGTGTGATTTTATGGCAAAAAGGACATTCATAGATTTATAGATTTTAAGCCCAGAAGGGACCACTGTGATCTTCTAGTTTGACCTCCTGTATAACACAGGCCACAGAACTTCCCCAAAATAATTCCTAGAAAATTGTCCTTTTAGAAAAACATCTAATCTTGATTTAAACATGGTCACTGATGGAGAATCCACCATGACACTTGGTAATTTGGTCCAATGGTTAATTACTCTCACCATTACAAATATACACCTTATTTCCACTCTGAATTTGTCTAGCTTCAGCTATTGGATTGTGTGATACCATTCTCTGCTAGGTACTCTGTGGGTACTTATAGACTGATCAAGTCACCCTTAACCAGGGTGGATAAAAATCAAGGATTTAAAAATAAAAAAAATAAAAAAAAATAAAAAATTGGATTTTTTTGATAAAATGCTTTTTGAGGAAAAAAACCTATCTAAAGATAGTTTTAATTAAAACTACATTATAGCTCAAAGATATCACCTCATGGAATAGGGATTATAAATTCTAATTCTATAGTATGAGACAATATATTCATGTAATGTTTAAGAAAAGTTTTGTAAATGAGATCCAATAGTTCATGGATTAGGGACCAATCTCATGGGGTTCCAGGGGCTTCTGTATAGATTATTTAGGTTAATCTTTCTATCTACCCAATGGGACTCAGTGCTCAGTCTAGAAGATACCATCAGAGATGCTTAGTTTTGCAGTTCTAAAACTGTGGATTTGTGTCTCCAGAGATAACATGCTTGTTAACAGCAAAAATGTTTTTAAATAAATAAATAATTTTTAGAGGTGAGATATAACAGACCTCAACCCTATTGTCCCTCTGCAAATTTGTGTACACAGTCAATCCCTTACCTCTCTAAAAGTGCAAAGTTTCAAAAAATTCAATGAATAGAAGATTGTTGGGGGCAGAATAGATCTGGACAAGGAGAAGTCTTGAGATAATTGTGAGAAGGGAGGGATAGGCAGTAGAAACAAAAGTGAAACTGTTTGAGCAGCATATTCCAGAAGTCTTGAGGTCTTTCTGAGTGTAGCCTTCATTGATTTGAGATCTACCATACCATTATCTCACTAGAAGAGAAATCCTATAATGGCAGCAGGCCGTAAAAGAGACCCAGTTTGGGAATATTTTAATGAAGTTCCTCTACCTGTAGGTAAGACAGGCATGCATGCAAAATGCAAACAGTGCAACAAAGAAATGCAAGGCCTGGTTGCCCAAATGAAACAACATCATGAGAAGTTTTCCTTCTCAGGAGGAAGCTGCATTGAAGATGATGAAAGGAACATGTCTGAACATGCAGGATCTTCAGGTTGGTAAACTTTTTTATTTCATACTTCTTTCTTAAGGACTGCCGGTTTTCCTTCTGGACTATTCTTGAATTCCCATGTTTGAGCAAAAATATATAGTTGTTACTCTATGGTACTATCATTTTAGATGCAGTTGTGATAAAAAAAATAAATAGCTGAAATAGGCAGATCTTCCTTTTACAATTTCACCTTTAAAGTAGTACTGAGTGCCAGTGAATGCAATGAGTAATACTAAATGAGCAGTATGGTAATAATAATTAAATAACTGCACTGCCTTATTTTATTTAGGAGAATCCACCCTCAACCTACAGGATTCTGAAGACTATCCACCTTCAAGATCACCATAATTTTCTATAGTTTCAGAGTTATCTGCCAATGATAGTGTTTCAGTCACATCATGTATGTCACATAGCCACAGTATATCACCTGTAGCAAAAAGAAAAAAAAATCTCCATCATCCAGAAACAACCATAGATAAGTTTGTGATAAGAACCAGCAGATTACAAAAACAGGTAATTGATGAAAAAAACTGCCCCCTTTGTTTATGCAACAAACTCTCCTTTCCATATGATTGAGAACCCACATTTCATTAACATGGTTCAGTCATTAAGACCAGGATACAGTCCACCCAACAGAGCAGATGTCACAGGCAAATTGCTGGACAAAGTGTATGAAAGAGAAATTGAGCAGTGTGCAAAAGGTCTAGAGGGTGAAATTGTTAACCTGAGTCTTGATGGGTGGAGCAATGTCCACAATGATCCTGTTGTATGTGCTTGTGTGACAACTGAAGAAG
This sequence comes from Emys orbicularis, assembly GCF_028017835.1. Lineage (NCBI taxonomy): Eukaryota > Metazoa > Chordata > Testudines > Emydidae > Emys > Emys orbicularis. Next base: position 150,150,202 of record NC_088686.1, read on the forward strand.
GGAATGTCTTCCTTACAGAAACAATTGATACATCAGGAAATGCACACACAGCAGAACACTTACAAGAAGTAGCAGTAAAAGCTATAACAAACTGTGAAAAAAATTTCAAATGTCTAGTATGCAGCTTGGTTACAGACAATGCTGCAAATGTATGCAAGATGAGAAGAAATTATTTAGAAGAGAGTGAAGAGAATCCCAAGCTAATAACATACGGCTGCAGTGCTCATTTGATGGACCTCCTAGCCAAAGACTTCAGTTTTCCAGAAATAAAGGCTAATGTTGTTGAAATTGCAAAATACTTCCGTAACAACCACTTTGCAGCAGCTGCTCTGAAAAAAGTGGGAGGAACCAAGCTAACTCTCCCACAAGACACGCGATGGAACTCAGTAGTGGACTGTTTTGAGCACTATATCAAAAACTGTCCTAATATGATGACCATTTGTGAACGAAATAGTGAAAAAATAGATAGCCCTGTCACAGCCAAAGTTCTCAACATTGGGCTTAAGAGAAATGTTGAACACCTGTAGAGTGCCCTAAAGCCTATTTCTGTAGCCTTGAACAAAATGTAGGGAAATAGCTGTTTTATTGCTGATGCTGTTGAAATTTGGAAGGAACTGAGTGAGATCTTAAAAAGAGAAATAAGCAATGAAAATTTAAATTACAAGCATTAAAAAAAAAATGAATGGGACAAGCACTATCTCCAGCTCATTTTCTTGCAAATATTCTCAATACTCGGTACCGGAGTCAAACCTTAACTGATGAAGAAGAGGAGTTGGCTATGACATGGACATCCAGCAATCATCCCTCCATAATGCCAACTATAATAAACTTCAGAGCTAAGGGTGAACCATTCAAGAAATATATGTTTGCTGATAATGTTTTAAAGAAAGTCACACCAGTGAACTGGTGGAAGTGACTTAAGCACTTGGATTCAGAGACTGTTGAAGTGATAATCTCACTTTTAACAGCAGTAGCTTCTTCTTTCAGTGTAGAAAGAATATTTTCTTCCTTTGGACTAATTCATTCCAAATTGAGAAATCGTTTGGGACCTGAAAAAGCAGGAAAGCTTGTTTTTCTTTTCCACATTATGAACAAACAGGAAAATTAAGGTGAAGACAACCGAGTTAGCTACAGAAGCCAATATTTAAAGTTTCTCATGTTGACCTGGCTGACACAGTTGATTTAATTTTTGTTTTTTTAAAACAAATATTTCATTTAACTATTTTAGTTAAAAACAATTTTAACAAAAACAAACCTGATTTAAAAAACTTGAATGTTTAACTATATGCTTAACTATATTCATATGCTTGTTTTGTTAAAATATTATACGTTTGCTGTTGAAGAAAAAATCCGAAAATAATTTAAATGTCTGTCTGGTGATGTTCTCCTCCTAATACAGCACGGCAAGAAAATCCTCCAAATATTAATGATTAACCTGTTGAATTGGAGATATTTTTGAAGTCAGTGGGAGGTGAACTATCTGCTTCAATTACCTTTGGTAAATGAAATAACCAAACAATCAATCATTGTCTGATATAGCTGTAAAACTAATCTGAAAAGTTTTCAAAATAAATCACTTAAAAATGTACAGTGTGTACCTTCTAAAAATGAAACCTACATCTTTCTCTGAGTTGTGAAGAATATGTATTAAGGTTATAACAACCAACAAGAATGCACTTTTATGTAGAAATCCATGATTAAATCGAGTCTTCCTGACTAGTGATTTAAATCAAATCCACTCTGCCCTTAACCTTCTCTTTGTTAAGCCAGACAAAGTGAGCTCCTTGAGTCTATCGCTATTAGGCAGAGAGCTGGCTGTGAAGGGTCTGGGGAGAAGTGTCACTTTGCAATAGAGCTGGTAAAAAATGGGGTCTCATCTAAGACAATTATTTTTGTGAAAAAATCTAATTTTTGACTACATTTTTAAACAACTTTTTTTGGGGGGGAAACCCTTCAAGTTTGCAATATTTTTGGAGATTTTTCAGTTTGAAATTGTGGGGAAATGCTCACCTCACTGTTTTGTGTTCTCTCCCTTAAAAAAAGTGGGTAAAAATGTTAAAGTTAAAAACAGGAAGTAACACTTTCATTTTTAGCAATAACATTCTTCCTCTTTAAGTGAGAAAACAACACAACACTTCGACTTCTTTGTCAGTTAGAAAAGAGAAGGTGGGAGAAAATGGAAAAGAAGCCACTTTTTAGACTTTTCCAACTGGCAAAAGCTGCAAAACTGAAAGGAAGTGGGGAGAAGTAGTTTGGACCCCACTTCCTTAACTGTACAAATTTTCCTATAGGAAAACCATTATTTCCCAATGGGAAGATTTCAAATGGGGATTTTTCCAATGACAATTCCCACTTAATGAGGGCAACCGACAATGAGCCAATGGCAATCTCAGACAGAGAGGCCTACAGCCACCAGCAGGGAAGGAGGGCAAATGCAGATGTAAGGTTTAGATCCCCACATGTTCACAGCATGGAGCTCCACAAAATTGTGTGGCCTGAGGAAAACCCCCACACAAGACAGAATCACTTCAAATTGCACTTTCTAGCCTTCCTCGCTAGTGCATGTGTCCTGCTCAGGCATGGGAATGGGCAAATTAGTCTTCCCTGGCTACTGATATAAAGCTCTGGGACAGGGAAGACAGGGAATGGGTAGGAGGCAACAGCTATCCAGCCTGAAACAGCATCTAGTAACAAGGATAAAGGGCATTTTGTGCCACACCCACAGCTGAATGGAACATTTGTCCTAAGCACTGACTGCAGAATTCTATCACCCTGAATTGTTTAGGAAAAGGAAAAAGGACAGAACTTTACAGCTGCAAACTGGGGCATGTTTGAGCATGTGTTGGGGGCAAGAGACGGCCCCCATTTCGGAGACAGAATGAAAGGCTCTGTGAGAGATCTGCTCCTTTGCTGCCTCTGAGCCCTTATACACACATGCAAATCTACAAACAACACAACTTCACATTAATTAACCTCAATGGAAGATTGCTTGTGTGTGTGACCAGTTCTTAATGTCAGAAATCCCACAGTACCAGAAACATCCCAGCTGTTGACAAAGTAACAAAATGCACCCTCAGAACCAGTCTTGATCTCTGCTTCCATTGTGAAGGATCACACAATGGATAGGGATAGGAATTCAAATTCTGTTCTAGGTAGAGAAGAAACATTAAAACACAAGCCAGTGAACCAGGAACCCATTAGTCTGTGTAATAAAGCAAGCCTCTTCCCAGATAATGCATACCAATGGCCTTCCTCAACTACTTTCCCATGACAAAGTTTTACTGGGGATTTGAGTACACACGAGTTCTGTGCAGCATCTCCTGCCAGGAGTTAAACTCATTCATAGGGTCTGTTTTCTCCAAAATCCTGCTCACAGCTTTGAGACATGGACCCATGTCCGAGGTCCATCACTATGGAGCAGTGGGAGATAAGGGCACAGTGTCTCTGTGTGGCCTTATTTCACATGGGTTTCTTATTTACCTGGCTCTCTGTATTTTCATGGGCATTTTTTCCATTTTAAATAGGTCTCCTCTCTCTCCCGGGCTGAGAAGCCAACACTGCACACACAGCCAAGTGTTCAGCCTCCACTAACTGAGAAAACAAGTAGCCCCATTCTTGGCATAATGCAGCCAGAGACAGCGATGGCAGAAGATCCCAGCATCCAGACTTGACTGGAAGAGATTTCCACTGAACTTCTCAGTAAACTCCTGGGAATGGCTACTGGCTTATTATGGTACTGCAAGTAACTACAGTCCCATAGGCAATTGCCTATTCTCCCTGGCAAGGGCTGACAACTGTGACAGGGGCTCTCAGACCCCAAGGCTTCATTTGGTGACACCGAGAAACCAAAGGTGCACATTTGTGTTTCTAATTTTTCCGCCACAAAGCTTGAGTTGTTGGAAATCATGGGCCATATTCTCAGCTGGTGTAAACTGGCAAAGTGCCATTGTCTCCAAAAGAGCTACACCGATTTACAACAGCTGAGGATCTGGCCCCATTATTCGGTGTGCACAGATTTTTACTATAAATATTCCTATCCAATAGGTTTACAAAACTGGAGAGCAACCAACTGCTGTTAGCAACTGGAGAGAAATGAAGTTATGGATTTACAAACAGAGGGAGATGGCACTCACAACTTCCTATGAGCACAGCAGATAACCATAAGCACACCCTGTAACTACTGTGAAGTTAATAGTTACTTTGTGGTTATGAGGTTTGCTTTCAACTGACAAAGTGATATGACAGATTTGACTACTTCTTTATAATATTTGCCTAATTTACCTTTTTTCCTTCCTGTAACTTTTTAAAATGTAACTGTCAAATAGGTTATATTTAGACAGCGATTTAAAGCAAATGAAGCTTTTTGTGATATTGTTGAGAGTAACTGACAAGAGATGATCACACTCCAAATGGTGATTTCAAGTTGCACTGGAGAGCTGCTGATTTCAGAATCACTTGAGTGTTCCACATAGCAACCAGTACATGTACTTCTGTTGATATTTTAGGATTAAATTCAGAAATTATAATGTAAGCACCACTACAATGTAACCGCCCATCCTGCATTTCCGCCCCCTTAGTTAGGATATTTCCATGAAAACAGAATCTTTGTTTCTTTTATTTGCATTAGAGTCTAGAGGCCCATTGGCTAGGCACTGTACAACACACGCTCAGAGTAGAATTAGCCTACTACTGTTCATAGATTCATAGATTCTAGGACTGGAAGGGACCTCGAGAGGTCATCGAGTCCAGTCCCCTGCCCGCATGGCAGGACCAAATACTGTCTAGACCATCCCTGATACACATTTATCTAACCTACTCTTAAATATCTCCAGAGATGGAGATTCCACAACCTCCCTAGGCAATTTATTCCAGTGTTTAACCACCCTGACTGTTGCTTATTCCCCCATCTTAAATCACTTTCACAACCCTAAATAATTACGTTGCAAGAATGTACAAACTAACATAGTGCAGCCATTGTCTATGCCAGAACATGGAGGTAGTATGCAGGGCGCATGTGCTATAAAACACTGAGCTAATATCTAAATAAGATACCAGTGTATGCTAGTCTATTAGACCTGATAGACAATTTTTAATGGAGCTTCAACAGTCCCAGTAGACTTCAAGATTACATGCGGCTTGATTAGTGACAGAAAAGTTATATTCCCTACCGCTGTGTAAATCTCTTCAAAGGTTTATCTCCCAGCACCTGTAGTTATGTCAGCACTACGAAGTGTACTGCCCTTGTGATGTTTGAATGCAAACATGGAGAATTTCTGGGTGCAAGTGCACAACAGTGAAGAGAATAATGAGGACCATCCCTTCCAGGTTGTTTAAATCAACTGCCTCAACCTTGGCTTTTGGAGCACATGTAAAACTGTTGGTATATACAGTCCATTAATAAACTTGGCAGTACAGCTCATACTGGGCAGATGAGAAATTATAAGATTTTGGCATAAATTGCTAGTTTAATATCTGCAGCCGTAACATGTCTCTGCTCCAAATCTGTCTTATCATCTGTGCTCAGCAGGGCCGGCGCTTCCACTAGGCGACCCTAGGCGGTCCTAGGTAGGATTTGGGGGACGGCATTTTGCCGTCCTCGGCGGAAATTCGGCAGCGGGGGATCCTTCCGCTCCGGGTCTTCGGCGGAAATTCGGCGGCGGGTCCTTCACTCGCTCCAAGACCCGCCGCCAAAGGGCCCTGAAGATGCGGAGCAGAAGGACCCCCGCCGCCGAATGCTCAGAGGAGTGCTGCCGCCTAGGGCGGCAAAAACTCTGGCGCCACTCCTGGTGCTCAGAGTCATTTGAGATGGGGCAGAAGCTAGAGAGGATCCTGGCTTCTTTAAAGTGTCCATTAAAATCTCCTCTTGATACTCCCAGTGCATAGTCCCATTGCGAGTGTTTCCAGCTCTGTTAGAGTGTAACACATGGTAGGACACTTTCCACATGATACAATCAGTTTTTTTGTGCTGTTCCTTTTTCTATAAGCCATTTTCTATCCCTTTTTAGAGAGCTGATTCTAAAACTGGGATATTCTAAATAGAAGAGGGTGTGTGACGTATAAGGGATCTAATTTAAGAAACCTATATGTGCCTGGGCTTTAGGTATTGTCATGCAAGGTCACAGCAAAATGTTCTTCATTTGTTAATAGCCAACCAGGAATTTATTATCCCCAGTCAACTGAATTACGTGCTTTAGGGTGTCTGCTTCTAGAATTAAGGCAAGTATTGTCTTGATGACAGGGTCTGGACTAGGAACAACCGTACAGCTAGGAGTCTAACTTCTGGTAGTCTGACTAGATCCTGACCCCAGAATCAGTTTTCAATCAGCTCAGTGAATCACAGGGGGGTAGGGCAGCTGGGACCCAGACAGCCTGTTGCTAAATGGTGTTGTCATAGGGGAGAGCAACAATCACAATGGCAGGTGCCAAGGTGATCTGTAAGTGCTTTATATAAAAGAATCATAGGCCTGGGGAGGGAAATGTGTCATTCATAGTTACAGAGTTAAAGAGCAGGTGCATTAATGAAACTAAGTTAAACAGCTGCTGCTGCAGGGGGGAGACCTACAAGAAATGGCAACTCCACGCAAGGAAAGAGAAGAAAAGTGAAGGCAGATTCATCACCCAGCATCTCTTCAAGAGACAAAGAAATCAGTTTAAAATGTATTTTCTTGGTTAAAGGGCTCATTATACTCATTAAATGCCTCCCGATTCGGAGGATATGGAAAATGTAAAACCCGAGAAGATACAGCACCGTCAAGCTTGGGGGTGTATCTACGTGGGGTCACACATGGTCAGTTCTGGGTCTGGTACTTTTCAATATTTTCCTTAATGACTTGGATAATGGAGTGGAGAGTATGCTTATAAAATTGGCAGATGATACCGAACTGGAAGTGGTTGCAAGCACTTTGGAGAACAGGATTAGAATTCAAAATGACCTTGACAAATTGGAGAATAGGTCTGAAATCAACAAGACAAAATTCAATAAAAGGTAAGTGCAAAGTACGACACTTAGAAGGAAAAAAATCAAATGCACAACTACAAAATAGGGAATAACTGCCTAGCAGTACTGGTGAAAAGGACCTGGGGATTAGAGTGGATCATAAATTGAATGAGTCGAGTAGGTGATGCAGTTGCAAAAAAAAGGACTATCATCATTCTGGGGTGTATTAACTGAAATATCCCATGCAAGACAGAGGAGGTAATTGTCTCACTCCCCTTGGCACTGGGGAAGCCTCAGCTGGAGTACTGCATACAATTCCTGGCAAAAAGGTGGATAAATTGATACAGTCCAGAGGAGAGCAACAAAAATGATCAAAGGTTTAGAAAACCTGACCTCTGAAGAAAGGTTAAAAAGATTGGACATGTTTAGCCTTGAGAACAGAAGGCTGAGGGGGGATCTGAGAACAGTCTTCAAATATGTTAAGGGCTGTTATAAAAAGGATGGGGATCAATTGTTCTCCAGGTCTACTGGAGGAAGGATATGAAGTAATGGGGCTTAATCTGCAGCAAGGGAGATTTAAATTAGAGATTAGGAAGAACTTTCCAACTATAAAGGTATTAAGTTCTAGAATAGGTTCCAAGGGTGGTTGCAAAATCCTCATCACAGGAGGTTTTTAAGAACACATTAGACAAACATCGGTCAGCGATGGTCTAGGTTTACTTGGTCCTGCCCCATCACAGGGGGATGGACTTGATGATCTTCCAGCCCTACAGTTCCATGATTCTATGATCAGTGTATTTAAACAGCTTTTTGTTGTCTGAACTCTTATTGCATGGTTACCTGACCTCCCCATGCCAGCACAGGAAGGGTCCTGGCTCTCAGGAGCGCTCGGAAGGTGATAAAAGCCAGTGCAAGGTGAGGAGCGTCTAACAGTTTCAGTTTTGAATCAGTTTTTCCTTTAATGGCTTTCAGTACAGTAGCTTTCATTTTCCACTCAGGGTCCTTTCTATACAAACCTTCCTCTGACTGCAGGAGAAGAGAGAGTCGAGTTTACCACCTGAATCTAAGGTGGGGGTTAAAAGTATCTGCAAGGTAAGAGTTGATGTGCAATGGCATGATTGCCACCAGCAATTCCCAGTCCCTGGGCAGAAGGTGTCAGGTGTGGAATTGTGCCTCTCTGTGCAGACGCTGCTTTTGCCTCCAGTTCTAATTTTAAAGGCCTGCTGGAATTTGATGGGCTTGTGGATTCGGAAGAGACTGAACAGGACTTTTTAAAGTGCTGACTCAGGATATGGTGCCTGACCCAAAACACACATCTAGGTGGCACTGAAAATGGTCTGAGCACAGGAGTAGACAGCTGCAGTTCATATGGTGTCATGCTGCTGGGCTGCTCCTGTTTGCGTGGGCACCCACCACTATGGAGAAAAGCTGCTAATATCCTTCTGCTGCAGACATGACTTCATATCCTAAAGCATGCACTGTCTCGTTATAGCCACTCAAAGCTAGCAGGATCATTCAGCCTCCTCAGTGATCTGAAAGGAGAGCCCCAGCCTTCACTGTATTTCCAACCACAGCCACTCTAGCCCCCACAAACGATCAGATTATATAACTGGGGTGGAGAAAGTACAACGTCATAAAGTGGTGAAGAACTTGTAATGTGAAGGGAGTGCTGCGCTTCTGAGCCGAGTGTGCTGCAGGGAGCTATCATCCAGGCTGATTCATTCACACAGATCAGTTTTCCTAGTACATTTCAAGGCAACATGGACTGGATACATACAGTAAAATATAAACTGAAACTGACAATGCTGTGGTTTAATATTTTACTTGCTAGGAGATATACAGTGAGTGCCCTTCAGCCTGCTCTGTGGGGCCAGAACACAGACCTTCCCCTTCTGCCCAGCCAACGCTGGAGGAAAGAGCTGGGTCTTGAACTGGCCCATAAACACCAACAGACTCAAGTTCTAACAGACAAGTGGAAAAGTGACGTCCAGAGCCTAGGAGAAGGCTTTGTTCCCAGCCCCCACCTGGGAAAGTCTAGGACCCGTGGGGCTGAACACCCCAACTGCCACAGGGAAGAGAGATTCCTCAGAGCGCCACACAGGGAATTCTAACTTGACTCTGCGGGCGGATGAGAGGGCTGGTCTGGGAGCCCTTGTGCTGGAGTGTCACGTATTGTTGCTTTAACTCCCTGCTATAGAAGCTTCCCCATGTCAGTTCTCACATCACAAACTTAACGTCCTGTTTGACAGGATCATATTGTCTTCATTTTGGGCTTTAGCATTTTAAATTTAAAAGCAGTGGCCCCACAGGTAACATCCCTACCAGCATGAGAAGTTCATTCAGGAATGGGAAATTACCAAACAGAGACAATGAAATGCACTCAACTAAAATCTTGGGTTCACCCAGGTGTCACTATCCCCTTTAGTGTGGCGCACATGAACCAGGCTCACTTTCCTTCCCAAAGAAAGCAAGCCACTTAATTTCAGATTTCTTGGCATGATGGTCCCAGGAAAGAAACAATCAAAAGGAGTTCCCTCTTCCTGCAGATCTTTGTTCCCTTCGACCAGTGCAGACAACACAAACGAGATGTGTCTGCATAGTAGTGGCCCAGCACTGTAACCATATCCCAGAAAGAAGATAATTAAAGGAAAGAGACTTTGAAGATTCATCATGAAATCTAATGGGAAAAAAATCACTGTTTGAGAGCATAATCACAGCTGGCACAAATGCTGCCATTATATCTCACTGCTTACAGCAGAGACATAAAACACATGCTGTTAAATGGTGTAAAACAGAGGCACTGGCATTTCTGCTATCAGGTGCGAGAACCTCAGTTTAGGCAGTGTGTGCAGTTCGCTAAGGCTTAGGATGGCTGCCTCGCCTCCTCTTGCTCTGTGTATACATTTATAAACAGTTGGAACCTTAACCTCAATTTCAGCATGTGTCACGCCCACTGATATGGGGTGAGAGACTGCAGGGGTCAAAGGATTTGATTACTATGGTGCTAAAATATACCCTTCCTGCCAATCCTGCTCTTGTGAACTGTAATGAGACCACCAACAAAAAGCCAAACCAGAGATGGCCCTGAGCCTCTGACACAGAAATCGGCCTATGTCAAAATTCCCAGTCGGTCTCCAACCAAGAGGAATATTTCAGTGAGTGGAAAAGTTGGCTGGACTGCTTGGCAAGTGCAGCCAGGACTAAATCCAGGGGGCAAAGAAGATGCCTGATTGCTGGTGAGGGACAAGGCTATTGGGGTGGTTCATGCCAGCCAAATGGAAAATACAGGGGTATATTATCAATCATGTTAAAGTAAAAAATATTTCAGATGCAGGAAAAAAACCCCACCATAAATAAGTGTGAGAGGGAAACCAGTTCAAATCAGGTACCATATGAGCAGAATGTGTCTCCCTTTGGCACATGAAGAGAAGGGAGTTACCTTACAAGTGGAGAACCAATGTTGAAGGCCAGTCTGAGTGGCCTTAGAACCCACCACAGCACAGTCCATTCGGCCTGTTAACTACATTCCATCTGCCCGGTTTTAACCATGTCCTTCAATCCATGCTCCTCCAGAAGGAGATTACGGCCAGTGCCCTAAAACTAAGTGTAACACTCCCTCTGCACAACCCTTCTCTTCTGTGGCAGATATCTCCTCAGAGAACAAGCCTCACGCAGCCAAGTTCAACATGAATTCCATGACTGAGTTTATGAGCTGGTCTACACCCCATTTTTTTACTTCTATAAACTGGTTTGGAAATGGTTGAAAGCAGTGTAGCTCCCTAGTGTGGATGCAGTTATACAAGTGTAAAGGTCCTTTTATCAGTATAGTTCATTTTGAAGCACCTTTATGCCAGTATGACTGTCCACACTAGCGAGTTGCACCGCTTTAGCCATCCCTCTTTCTAAACTGATATAGTTTTAGTGGTACAAAAAAGGAGTGTAGAACAGTCCTATGCTGATCAGACTGGAGTCCCCAGGAGCTCTCCCAGGATGTCCCACAGCAGATGTTACACTCACTGCTCTAATGCTTTCCTCTTGGTTTTGTTATCCTTTTCAGTAGAATAGATTGTTTTCTCTTCCTGGTTCTCTAGAGTCTCCCCTATGTCAAGTGTGCATATTGCTAAGCTGTTCCTTGCTGCTCACCTTTCCCAGCCACGTGGAGCATGCCAAAAGGACAGAATGGTGCAAAAGCTACCTCCAACATAGCTACAAAGCAGACTCTGAAAGCAGCTCTAATGCAGGTCCCAGCACTGCCTCGGAGTGGATATGATTACACGTGAGGATCTGGATCCTCAGGCTTGGAGAAAGTGGCTGCAGAGCTGCCATTATAAACAGGCTGGAGGAAAGATTTTTAATATAACCAAACATATTTATATCTCCCTGTCACATTGATGACAGCAGTGCCCTTGAGCGGCAGCCCCTTCCATCGCACAAACACACACTGCACTAGGACTCGGTGCTGTAAAATCCTGGCTGTCAGCACGAAGGGGCCAGTTTGTCTGGAACAGAAGATACATACACAGCTCCTGTGCACTCCCTGGAAAAATGAGACTCCTGGACTCTCTGAATAGGCCCCAGTGGACAAAATGGGAGGGGTGACTCATACCTGACAGTTATGAGAGTCAAGTGCTTGGGGCACCTCAGCAATGGGTGAGGTTCAAGCACCTGAACAGAACAACCTGCTGCACAGAGAAACACTGACTCTCTTCCTAGCTCTTCATGATGTAGAAGGTGCTAACATCTTTGCTAATAGCACAGTCCTGCCAAACTGCCCAAAGGCCACAGTACTATTCAGCTGGGATTTGACTGGACACTGTGTAGTCAACAGTGTAGGTTCAAAGGGTTTCCCAGTACATTTCTGTCCTGTTCCTCAACTTCCCCTCTTAGCAGATAGGTTCTGCAGTGTCAGGGTTCTACAGATACCCAGACAAAGAAAATTAGCATGGCAGAAATTAAATCCAGTTTTGGATCAGGAGATACGGCTGAACTTTTACAAGGACATTCTCAAAGCCTCTGTTCAAAAGATCAAAATCTAAACACTCGGCATTTCCATTTAAGGCTACAGCAGCAGCTTAAACTTTTCAGAGATCCCATTAGACATTCGCCAGAGGAAACGACTTTTTGCATAGCAAGGATGATGGAATCTACATTAAGAGGTTTATTTTGGCACATGAAGGGAAGGGAGTTACCTTACAAGTGGAGAACCAATGTTGAAGGCCAATTTAGTCAGGGTGGATGTGGTTCATTCCCAATAATTGATGAGGAAGTGTCAATACCAAGAGAGAGAAAATTGCCTTTGTAGTGAGCCAGGCACTCTACTTCATGTGTCAATATATATTTATGCCTGTATCTGTAATTTTCACTCCACGCATCTGAAGTGGGTTTTTAACCCAAGGAAGCTTATGCCCAAATAAATCTGTTAGTCTTTCAGGTGCCACTGGACTCCTCGTTGTTTTTGTGGATACAGACTAACACGGCTACCCCTCTGATATTAAGAGGTTGTGAACATCACTGCATCCCTTAATGCATATCACAGGCTGTTTGTCAGGGTTTAGCCATCTATCCATTTCATACTGGCTATAAATGAACCAGCAGTAATTGATTGTGATGAACAGAATAACTTTGTGTCTCCTCAGGTCTCTTAGGCCTTTCAGAAACACATGGGGAGGGGAAGACCTCCAGGACATGGTGTGGGCAATTCACCAGGTATCATTTCACAACGGGCTCAGAATGATGCCCCAGCATGCTGCAAAGAGTATGTTCTGCTGGAGGTAACATCTTTTGTAGGAGAGATCAATTCATTAAAAATCCTGTGGGACATTTTGCAGTGAAGGGGTGTTGACCTGGTGTCCTGGCCAAATTCCAATCTGAATAATTGCAGTCTGCCTCCTTAAATGTCCACTTCAGTTTTAACGGGACATAGTATTCCTCCCTTCCTGTTTCTAAACTATTGCATAGTGAGCTGTGAGCCTCTGGCTGCATTGTTTAAGACAGAATTGCTATGGATCAGAACTGAGATGAATGGGGCCCAGGACTGGAGTAGCAAGAGTTCTACAGGCCAGGATGGATGTGCATTAGGAGAGTTGAGCAAGTGAAGTTTGCAAGATGCCAGGCTGTAGGCAAAACCTTGAGGCCCTCACTTGCAGGAGCACTACGGTCAAATAACAACTTCTAAATGACAGATATAGTGTCATTTGACCCACCAAGAGACTGGGGTTAGGGTCAATTCTTAACTGTACAATGGACATTTAAAGGTAACTGGCGAAAGGGTTAAACTTGGACTAAGATTCCAGGGTAGAAATAACTGGTGCCGTGCACTGCCTCTGGGTCAGCTTTCACTTCTGGCAGGCATTCAACTCCTCCAGTGATTCATATTTAATACTCTTACACTAGCAGCCAGGATTTTCTCTCTCTCTGGAGCTCCTCAGCTGCTGTTCTGCACTTGGCATTGGACAAGGATGAAATGACTGTGATAATCAGATTGCACTGAATGAACCCGCTTAAAGCTTAAAATAGACTGAATCTGACTTCTCCTAATATGATCACAGAGGAAAGGGGAAACAAATCAAGGGCATGGGAGACGTCTCACAATTGACAATGGATGGATGAAGAAATGGGAAGTATGAAACCACAGGCAGCCAATGCACAATAACCAATTAGGCACATAATATACATGTAACATCTGGAGCCCCCAGAACACCCCAACAGCGCTTGAAAAGCACATCTGGAACTCTGGAAAAATTACATCTTTACATTTACATAAGACCAAGTAAAGTGCCCTAGGGCTGAGGAGCTGGGCTAGTCACTGCTCAGGTTGGGGGAACAATTCTGGAGGTGACGACAGTGCAATTCTACTTTTCAATCATGGCAGGATTTGTTCCAATTCCACTGAGACAACACTGGGGGTCTGTGTGTGCAGGGGCAAGAAGAAGCGATGAGCAGTAAGTCCTCCCCTTGTGTTTGGAGCTGTACCAGAAATATGCAGAAATGATCTTGTGGCAACCTCATGGAAACATGTTCTTGCCACTGTTTCTAATGTGGCAGGATATGGATCACTCCAATTTCACCACGCTGCTGGCTAGCACCGGAAAGGAAAGGCCTCAAAGGGTGCTGTGGTGGGCAGACCTGAATGAGTGCGCAATCCTTCCCAGTTTCTGTTTCATAAGCACCAGCATTACAGAAAAATTCAACTATGAAATCATATTTAGGAATTAATTCAGGTCTGCAAAAGTTGTTGCCAAGGAGAGAATTGAGAGAGGCTGTCACTTGATGTGGCATGGAAGGGCAGGAGACAAGGTTCGTGCCATTCACCTGTCAGACCTTTTAAGCACCATTTTTGTATGTGTCGTGTAAAGTAGTGTTTGGGATCGTACCTGCTGGTGAAACTGAGGTTGGAGATACAGCCAAAGTCTAAGCGCCTTAACTTACCCATGTAGAAGTACTCTGGGGATTTTTCCTCCGAAGTTAAGTCTCCCAGGACCCCACCAAATCGCAGCCATAGTCCAAAGGCAATGACAGCCAACCCTGCCAGCTGGAAAGCAAACAGGCCAGTTAATAACTGAACTGCAAAGGGCCGGAAAGAGCTGGAACATGCCAAAGAGTTGCAACGGGTGACTCCTTGTGCTTCCTGGAAACTCCAAAACTGCAGGATTATAAAGTCGCAGAACTCAGCAGGCCCCTCCCAATATTGGATACCAATGAATTTCTGTTACAGAACAACTGGCCTTATCCTCTCCTCTGACTCTTTAACACCACAGTGCTTTTCAACCCATTTCAAACATGACTTTCAAACATTATAAAGAACCAACCTCATCCATTCATCAAAATGGCCCCAAACAGCCTTGTAGGTTCTGAGTGCCACACAAAATGATAGGGCCCAACCAGAGGCATAGGGGAAGGGCGCCAGTGCTCAGGCTACCACAGCTAGTTCCCGCAAGTCCAAACAGGCAGAATTTGGAGAATTCGCCCAATGTGCTGTTACTTGGGTGTATCCTGGTGGTGTTCAAACACCGATTGGAAAGTTCCCTAATGGGAAAATCTCATTTTCCTCTCTTGTGTCTTCATTCCCTCCTAGCCCCACAGCCACTCCCCATTCCGCTCCTGACCACCACAGTTACCCAACCGAGGTAATTTGAAGGCAGGCCAACCCAGCTTACTCTAAGCCCAGAACATAAGTCTGAGGTCTCTGGAATTGGTGCATGTCCAGGAGCTGAGATGGTGGTGCCGGCCCACGCTGGCTTCACACAGACAGAGCTACTGGGAGAGGAATAACTTCACTGACTGTTTTTCAACCAAAATCTTGTGGCCGTTGTGAAGCTGAATAAACAGACACTAGAGCCGGGCGAGTCCCCTGCCAGTGTGTCGCTGGCCCTGCTGCATGGTCAGGAGGAGCACGGATGCAATGGGCCCAGCCTGTGGCTGCTCTGAATCTCTGAGGAAGATGAGGCCAGGGCACACACTCCTCCCCCACCTCCGTTATAAATGAGGGTCTCTCTGTTTCAGGAGGTCAAGCTGCCAAATGGCATTGTCCACATGAGACACGCCAGATTCTGATTAGGGGCACGTTCAAACCAGGAAAAAAAGATTCAGAAAAAGGATCATACTTCACTGGGGGGAATGTGCTGAAGTTAAGCAGGGCTAGGCCTGATCAGCCCTTGGAGGGGATGCCACCAAGGACAACCCTAGTGCTTCAGGGAGTAATAGTGGCCTTTTAGTACAGGACAGTCTTCACTACTGAACCAAGAGCCCCAGCAGGGAGTTAGGGGCACTGTCCCAATGAGGGACACTCTGACCATACGCGTGTCTAGCAAAGAAGGTATCCGTTTTTTCAAACATCAAGAAGAATCCCATTTGATACAAATACAAACCCAGTGCAATGGAATGTCAGCTCAGGAGAAATGTTTAGATAATGAGCCCAGTTCTGCAAAGTGCTAAGCCTCTTCTGGGAGCTGAGGAGTCCCCCAGCTCCCACTAATGTTATTGGGGTAGAGGTGTTCAGCACTTTGCAGGATCAGACCCAATCCTCCCCTAGAGGAATTGAGTGCAGAGCATTTAAGTGCACTGTCAATGCAGAAATGGCCGATTTCCTGGTGCTCCGCAAAGGACACTCCTATGGTAGATAAGGGCAAAAATACCTTCTAGGTTATCTGTCTGAACCGGTCACATCAGCATGGATCAAATCCAGACACTTCAAAGAGGACCATGAAAACCATAGACATCAGCCTGGCTGTTAAGGGAAATTCTGCCAGGGCTCCACCAATGTGGGGACTGGAGGCTGCTTCAGAATGACCCTGCAAACCAGAGCTCAGGGCCAATACCAACAGCTTTCATCCCACAAAGCTAATTTAGGTAAAGATGAAGCCAACACAGAACAGAACAAACGCTGTTGACCGAGTCCAGAGCCAAAATCTGCAGCCGCTGCCCAACCTGGAGGAGGGTGGGGAAGCCCACTGCTTCATCACATCTTTGGCATCTATCTGACAGTAGATGCCAAAGATGGGTCTGTCTGGGTCTCTCTCGTCCTACTGGGCACCTGTTCAGTACTGGTGCAAGTGAATTCAGCACAAACTGGAAGCAGCACTTGAGGGGATGGGCTGAAAGGGAGCAACAGGGAAGAAAGCAAACTGTTGGCCTGGCTCTGGGGCCTGGCTTAACTCTACCTACACAGTGACAGCCTTCCCTAAGCAAATGGACTGGAGTGAACTTCATCATTGTACACAAGCCAAGTGTCCCCCAGTGCCCCGATCATACTGCCAGAGACTCCTGAGCCAGACTCATGGGCTAGCCTTAGGATTATTAGGGTCACCAGTAGGAGTTATTGGGAAATTCAGGTTTACTTGGGCTACATGTGCCTTCTAGGTTCAGCCAAGTTTTGATAGTGTCAGAGCTGTGTGCATGTAAAGCAACTTCCCAGCCAATCAGGAACAGAGCGATTGAAACCTGTCTTCTTTCTCAATACATTAAACAAGACACAATAGCCATTATTTTCATGAAATCACAGAACACAAAGCTTTGTCCTGGTCCTGTTGGATTCACAGCTGCAGCTGAGTGCCAGCACTCCCAGTGCACTGTGCACATTGGCACTGTATCCATTGGAACTGTGGCACTTAAACAAAAAAGGAGCTGTGTTCAGTTTAACCTTATTCAAAACCTACAAGGTAAAGGGGAAAATACCCCACCTACATTTGCCTAAAAGAAAAGGCTGAAACGGTCAGCTTCTGACAGAGTATGCAAAAGAAGGGGGAAAGAGTGAAAAGCTATTTAAAAAGTATGTGTGTCCTTTTAAATAATTCTATTAAGATGTTAATGTATTGCCCTGGAAATGTGTGTTTTCGGTGTCATTTATGCCATGAATTGGGCCTGCTAGACTTTCAGTAGTTAAACATACTTCAGGAAAACTGCAGAGTATGAAACTGCAAATGGCATATATGGTAGAAATGTCTCTATGGAATCAACTTTTCCTAAATGACCCATAGCTGGCTGAAGGGACCCCAGACTTGCCTAGGAAACATTCATCCAGTCAGACTGGGTTGCATGTCTTTCATTGAGTACGACTGTAAAGGCTCTTAACTGAGAAGCAATTTCAATAGGAGAGCTACTACAGGCAAACTCAGATATTCCCTTTAAGCGTGCCTGCCAGCCAAAGCTGTATCATTTAGTTGCCAGTGTGGCTCCATCAGTCACAACAGATTTCTTCTTTCCTTCCTTTATGGGAAACCTCGCCGAAGGGGGACTGTTAGGTGTGAGACGTAAATACAGTGATAGCAAGACTGCCCCCCCAAAAGTGATACTATGAAAGAAAATGCCTTTATCATCCTTTAGTTGTTTAACAAGTTTGGGTTCCATAGTCTGCACCCTTCTGACCATATTTAGTCTGAATCTCCCTGCTCAGGATACAAAGCAGCGATCAGAGCAAGTCTGTGTTTCCAGAAGGCTTTTAAGCAGTACCAGAGGAGAAGGTACAAGGATACATACCGATCAGCTGACTAACAGGTTACAGCCCTTCTGTCAGAATAACCTAGGAGGGGTTATTTACAACATAAATTCATGGGGAAAATTACAGGTATTCTGAATCCAAAGTATTATATATACACATTTTCTACTAGGTACTGATGGAGGTAGCTCTGGGCAAGCCCCACTGAACTGCTAAAGAGGCAGAAGGCTGTTTGAATGAGATCAAATATTTTCCGTACTGACAATGGCATGTTTCATACTGGCTAGAACTTCAGTCGCAAGAAAGCTCTGCAGACTTGGAGAGTTAGCAGTGGGCGAGAACATAGAGAATTGTGTCCTATTTAGCATTCTCTCCCCTGGTGTACAGAGGCAGGGAGCTATGAATGGGTTTTATATAGGGTCAGTGTTACAATATCACATACTTTCTGCTGAGAATGTAACTTGGGTTTAATTATTCAAAGTGCACAGAGAGCTGCCTGGTGACCTGGTGCTGGTTCTCCTTCTTGTTTCCAGCTGAGAAACATAGTGGATGTGAGGAGAGATGAAATGCGGAGCTGGACCAGCCTCTGTGACTATTTTTTTTTAAATGGACAAACACTTCTCACATTAAAGGCTACAAATATACAACAGCTTCCTAAAATCACTTCTCTAGGTACCCAATGGCCCTGCCCTGTCGTACTGAACACTTTTACAACATGCAGGTCATGCTAATGGTATAATTCTAGGAAATCATTTGCCTACAAGAGACAGAAATTGCTGATGGCAAAGAAATCCTTTTATATTATCACTAATCAAACTGGAAAATAAATATTACCCCAGGCAATTTTATCTAGAGCAGCTCTCCCTGAGAGCTTGGATATCTGGCAAAGAGCTGTAACTACACTGTTGATAACAACTAGGGATGTAAAATGTTAACATTAGTCTTACCAGTTAATGTGCCTAACCGTTAACCCCCAGGCTGGCTGGCTGGCCCCAGCAGCCCCGCGCCAGCCGGAGCGGCCCCAATCCCAGCGACCGGATCAGCCCCAGCCACCGATGCTTTAATTGGTTAACCGTTAAACGGTTAAAAATATTTTGTTTAAATGGTTAACTTTTTAAACGGTATTTACATCCCTATTAACACCACCATTAAACCCTGCTGTATTGTTTTGCAATTATGGGAGCTGAGGTCCTGTGTGTATAGCCAACATCTCCAGGGGCTGTCAGAAGTTGTTAAGCCATGGTGTTGGTTAGCAGACTTTGATTCCTCTCCCTGCTTTCCAGCAGTGGAAAATCTAAGCCATCTTGTGTTTGTAAATATCAAAGCAATCCTACCACTAACCTCCTTCTGCTCAAGTGGCAGCTCCAAGGAGGATTAGCACTGAGAAAGGAAATGGGCTACTGGCTCCCTGCACAGCCAACAGGCCAGGATGTGCCTAGGATAAGTGACAGGTGCAGCCCCCAAGCAGGGCAGGACCTGGGCACTGGGGGAGTGAGTGAGAGGTGTGGCCCCTGGGCTATTGGACACTGGGGCAATGAGCAACAGGTGTGATTCCGGCTGAGAGGTCAAAGGGTGCCCTGGGAAAGGGCCTTTCAGCCTAATACTATCGCTAATAGCTGTATTATTACAGAGTTTCCTTTAGCTCGTATTCAACTAGACATCACCAGAACTGGCCCTGTTGTTAAAACTATGATAGATACCTCACTGTGTGTCTTAAATTGTGCACTGGCACCCTGCACAAACTCCTGCTAAGAAAATTATATTAAAAGGCAAAAACTAGACTGATGCAATAAGGATAAGATATTAAACACACTAAAGGCAGGGATTCGAGGTGACGGCTCCCACAGCAACAATAACTAAGCCCCCTCGCAGCTGAAGTACATTTGTGGGAACCAGCTCCTTGTATTTCCTGACTTCTGCGCAAATAAAACCTCAGCCTTGGAAGCGGTACTAACAGCAAGCCCCAACATGCATTGTTACATTGCACGTTTGCTTCGGAGTCCCACTCCATGACCTCTAGAGCACTGACATCCAGAAAGACTCCAAACACAATCGTGCTCCTTACACGGCCATCTCAAAGACAGGGGAACTCTTGCCACGTCTGGTGTATGCAAAGACTCTCGAGGACCCTGTACATACCCTGCCTGAAAAGACCACTCCAGTGACTGACAACGATCTGTTGCTAAACAGAAGGTCTTAGTAATACATGGGGAGCAGAATTTTATTAGTATGTTTGGCAGTACTTTGGGGTACTTTAAGTCTCTTGCAATGTTTGACTGTATGTGGAAAACTGCGCTGCCTTTTCTGGTAGGCAAATGACATACCACCCACTGGTACATGAGGGATGCTGTTTTCACCTGTTTGTAACTTCTTTATCTTTGAAGCTGTTTTTGTTTTTTTGCAGACTTAGCAAACCCACACCCCTCTCTATCTAATCTATGTATCTACTGCATCTCTAGAACATCTGCACTTGTGCCATGTGGGTGCACAGGATGACATAGATGGCAACTTTTGTCCAAACTGGCTTTGAGTTATCCAGGCAGAGAAAGGCACAAGTAGGATTTTATCTTTAAAAGAGCAGAAATCCCCCTCACTCCATTTCAAAATACCTGCATAATAATTTTAAAAGAACCACTGAAAAGAAAAATGAGAAAATTCAGCCCCAAAGATAATTTTGCTAGAAACTTACAAGCCACTCAATAAAGCACTTACAAAGCCAGTGATGTTTAAAGTACACACAAGTGCTAAGGGAACATATTTATCTTCTATAACTTTAGATGAACCATCTGATGTTTTGATTACTATCGGAAGTGACCAAAACTCAACTGGCAGCATATGGTGTGAACTGAGTGTGCATCTGAAGAGCATCAGGTCGCTCTCATGCAGATGTGCTGAGACCACTGCTTGTCATACTGACCAATACTGTCTCATTGTTTCCTTTTATTCACATCGGTCTGTATCCACCTGTTGTCTCCTGTCTTTTACTTAGGCAGTAAGCTCCTTGGGGAAGGGACCTTTTTTGGTTCTGTCTTTGTACAGCACCTAGCTCGATGGGGTCCTGGTCCATGCCGGGGGCTCCTGGGCCCTGCCCTGACACACATTATTATTATTTATTCTTTGTGCTGTGTGATGGGGAGATGGAATGAAGCACGGATGACGGATACTAGTCTCACCATCTAATGCACTACTGGAAGGCACTCACATACTATGGTGATGAGGGCACTAAAAAGTACCTATATGAAATGGAATGTATGTGTGGGAAGCCCAGTTACTCTCATTGATGATACACAGAGCGTGTTTGTGTGTGCATGTAGAGAAGTCCCTGAATGCCTAGTCACCCCTAGTGAGCAAACACGGTAGGTATGTACACATATCTGTACACTGAAGGAGCCTGCTCACAGCTGGGCCTTCTAATTTTGAGCAGGCCCCGAGAATACAGACTGTGCTACGCTTTCCTTCCAGTGACCATTAGAGGGTCTCAAGTTTTGAGGGCTGGTGCAACATCATCCCATATCAGTATGGTGCTGCAATGGAATGATGTTTCATCACCATATCAGGATGTTGTTCAATGAACTGACCACACTGTGATGGAAAGCATTTGTCTCATAAGGTCAGTGGTGAGCTGGAGCTGGTTCGCAAGAACCGGTTGTTAAATTTACAAGCCGGTGTAGAACCGGTTGTAAAGGGGCCAGTGGGTGGGCAAACTCCGGCCCGCAGGACCGTCCTGTCCGGCCCGCCTGAGCTCCCAACTGTGGAGGCTCCCCCGGCCCCTCCCCCGCTCCCCCCCCCCCGCAGAGCCCCAGCACGCCGCACCTCTGGCGCCAGTGCTCTGGGCAGCTCGGCAGCTCCTGCGGCTTTGAGCAGCATGGTAAGGGGGCTGGGGCTGGGAGGAGGGGTTGGATAAGGGGCAGGGAGCAGTTGGAGGGGGCGGAGGTTCTGGGAGGGCGGTCAGGGGATGGGGAACGGGGGGGTTGGGTAGGCGTGGGAGTTCCGGGGGTCTGTCGGGGTGGTGGTGGATGGGGTCGGGGCAGTCAGGGGACAGGGAGCGGGGCGAGTTGGGTAGGGGGTAGGGTCCTGGGGGGCAGTTAGGGTTGGGGGATCTCGGGAGGGGGTGGTCAGGGGACAAGGAGCGGGGGGGTTGATGGGTTGCAGGTTCTGAGGGGGGCAGTCGGGGGCAGGAAGTGGGTTGGGGTCGGATGGGGGGGGGAAGAGACAGGCACGTGGGGCTTGTACTCACCGCGCGGCTCCCTACCGGGTCTTCGGCGGCGGGATGTGTGTGTGTGTGTCTTCACTCACTCCGGGTGAAGGACCAGCCGCCGAAATCCCGGAGCGAGTGAAGGCCCCCCCCGCTGCCGAAGTGCCGCCGAGGACCCGGTAGGGAACCAGTTATTAGGATTTTGGGAGCTCATCACTGCATAAGGTGAACTTGAAAAAGCAGCAGATGCCAGGTTCATAGGCTCGGGTCACGAGAGCTTGCTGCTGGAATGCGTGGGATGTCTTGGCTTGTGGATTTACTGGTTGACTGGGGAGAACTGGGCACCTCTGAAAGTTCACTATGTCCCTTTTATATTTTTAAAGAAAGATGCTGTCTCAGCTGAGTTCTGCCTCTCTTTGTATCAAGAATTTTTTTGTTCCGTGATGAGGCGTTTCCTAAGGTTTATAAAAAACAAAACAACAACAACAAAAAGGAAGCAGCCCAGGGCACTGGATAGGCATACTGTATTTTAAAAGTTAAATTTGAAGTAATACATAAATTATATAGCTTTCTTTTGATATATATGTGCACTGCCAAGAAGTTTGCTTCCCACAATGTTAGAGCAAAGTCACAGTGCTGAAACAAACATATCCTGTGACTGTTGCAACTGGGTGAGATACTTATCCTTCTTTCCTGTCTTGGTTATGTGTAAAACAAGAGCATCTCCTATTACCACATCACCAAGACAAGGTGTATCAGCTGGAAGGCCACAGGTCCACGCTCTCACAGTCTAACATGGAGGCTTAATAAAGCTCCACATGAGAACTACACTGGACAAAACATCCAAATAAGCAATTTTACATAATTGTGGAAATATTTCCACATTTAGAACCATGGTTTCCAACAATGGATGGTTTTGTTTCCCTTTCGATTCATGATTATCGGCACTGCCCAAGCCCAGATACCAGCACAGTACTGGGAAAATACCAATTTCCAGATGCCAAGGAATAAACAGCTCCTATGATTTTTGTTAAACCAATATGTACAGTAACTCCTCACTTAAAGTCGTCCCGGTTAATGTTGTTTCATTGTTACGTTGCTGATCAATTAGGGAACACGCTTGTTTAAGGTTGTGCAATGCTCCCTTATAACGTCACAGCCGCCTGCTTTGTCCACTGCTTGCAGGAAGAGCAGCCCTTTGCAGCTAGCTGGTGGGGGCTTGGAACCAGGGTGGACCGGCAGCCCCCCATCAGCTCCCTGCTCCCCTCAGTTCCCTGTGCAGCAGCCACCCAGCAGGCTACCAGTTGTCCAGCAGTTCAGCTGTCCCTCCCTCCCCCCACTGCCCTGTGCTGCTCCTGCCCTCTGCCTGGAGCTGCTCCTGGGAGCCTCCTGCTTGCTGGGGGGGGGGGGGGGGGGGAAGGGGAGGCTAATGTCAGTGTGTCCCCCTCTCCACTGCTCCTGCACCCTGCTTATCCCATCTCCGGGGGGGGGGGGGGGCGGGGACGACACGACAGGGCTCAGGATGGAGGGAGCTTCCTGGGAGCAGCTGCTGTCTCAACTTGCTGATCTACTTAACAAGGCAATGTACTTAGAGTGCGGCCAGCGTACTTAAAGGAGCAATGCCCATCTCTCTCTCTCTCACACAGGGTATGTGTCTCTGTCTGCCATGCTGTCTCCCCTCCCTCCATTCCTGCTGCCTTGTAGAGTGTGAGGCTACATTAACAACAGTGGGTTAACCCCTGAGGGCTCAGCCAAAAGCAAGTTCATCATTTAGCAGTGAGGCATTCCCTGGGAAATATCCCACCCTCTTCCACCCTCTGACTTCACCACCTCAACCAAGCTTCACAATCATCATCGCGGTGTACAGTATTAAATTGTTTAAAACTTATACTGTGTGTGTATGTATATATGTATGTCTTTTGTCTGGTGAAAAAAATTTCCCTGGAACCTAACCCCCCCTATTTACATTAATTCTTATGGGGAAATTGGATTCGCTTAACATCCTTTTGCTTAAAGTTGCATTTTTCAGGAACATAACTACAACGTTAAGCGAGGAGTTACTGTATAGATGAAGTTATTTATTTCTATTGCTGTATGGTTGGGCAAAACCCCACATATACTCTTTCACTACAGATCACTAGCTATTTTGTTCTAGCTGCTGGTAACATTGGTAGGTATTTAGAACTGGGGGAGCAGAGTGTGTGTGCTTTATGTCAAAAGCAAAGAGTATCAGAAATTAATTTGGCTTTTTTTTTTTTTTTGGAGTTCAGCGATTAACATCACTCCCGAAGAAATATTCTTGCTAATGAGCCTCACAGAACAGAATGTTTACAAGATCAAGAGCAGAGTTTGAGAAGCTTAAGCCAAACTGCTAACGACACTATGCAAGCCTATTAGTCAACTTGTGTACCCAAAACTGCACCTAGGGCTTGGTGACTACTCCCTCAGCATGTGATTGTGGGGATGCTGAAATTAAGGGTTGTTTCTATGAAGGAAGACTGCATTCTAAAAGACAACATTTTAGCACCCCCAATGAACATACCTACAAATATTGTTACTGTGCAAGTGCATGCTTTAAATAGAATGGGCAAGATTTCCTCCTGATCTGTAGATGCCTAAATACCTGTAAACAGCATCCATAAGTGATGTAAACAGCATCCATAATTATTTGTGCCTGCAAAATTGCAAGCACCAAACCAAAATCCAGGGTAAGGCCAGGCTGAAATGTGTCCCAATGGGTGCACAGCTGTGGCATCTGCTCCTGGGGACTGGGGCGGTGAAAACCATGTGAAGGGTGGAGGAAAGGGATCCCCCCCCAAAACCAAGTAGAACATATAACAGTCAAATGTACATTCCCTTTTCATTCTGATTAACCACCTGGAGGTCAGCGATCCAGCAGGCTCCAGCGGGCGCCGCCCAGCGACCCCCTCCCCGCCTGGCTGATGGCTTGTAGGTGTCCCTGGAGAAGGGGGTGTTGGGAGGGAGCAGCTCGGGAAGGGGTTCCCCGGGTCCGGGGGTTTGTGAGAAGCAGACGAGCCGAGGTGGGTGCCAGTCCTGCCCGCAGGGCGAGCAGCACGAGACAAGCGAGCCCCGCAAGAGCCTCCCAGCTCCCGCCCCACAGAGACCCCGGCCCCCAGCTCCGCAGGGCCCCCACCCGCCCCAACCTGCTGTGGCCATCAGGGGAGCGCGGAGCAGCCCCAGGCTCTGGCGGCAGCGCGGCCCCCGGCCCGGCCCCGGCCCCGGCCCCACTGACCCAGAAGACGAAGTTGAAGGCGAAGAGCAGGAACTTGATGCAGCGCATCCCGCCCCGCAGGTGGCCCATGGTGGGCTCCGGCTCCGCGCCCCGGGAGCTGCCGGCGAGTCGGGGCGCGGCGGGAGGCAGGTGCAGGGGAAGGAGGAGGGGGCCTGGCCCGGCGGGGGCGGGCAGGAGCAGACCCCGCCCCTGGTGCCGTGCAGCCGGCGGCGGTGCTGGGGCTGGTTAGGGCTTTGCCGCGACTCCCCCCTGCCGGTGCGCGGCGGCTACAGCCAGCCTGGCCCGCAGCCGGGGCCGCCCTGGGCCGGGCTCCTCGGCAGCCGTTTGGGGTGGATTGCAAAGAAAAGGCTCTAGCTTCCCATCTGCATCCTCTCAGCCACTGGCCTGTCCGGGCGGGCAGCTGGGGGACGCTCCCAGGGACTCCCTGAGCAGCCCCCTTCCTTCTCCCCGGTTCTCTCTAGGCTGCTGCCCCTCCCTCCTTCACTGCAGGATCCCAGCACCTCCCTGACATAGCCTGGCGGTGGCCGGAGCTTGTGCATGTCCTTAATGCCGTCTGACCTCCGGGGGAGCAGTGTGTGCGCCCCAGATGGTGGTTAGGCAGGGAGGGGGTTTTGTTTTTAATACATACGCTGCTCTGTGTTCCTAGCAGAGAGGGCACGCAGAGAAGGGTGCCCCGCACTTGGAGCAGAGATGGTGAGGGGGGTGGTTGTGCTTTGTTGCTGGGGGAGTTCACGCCATGAAACTCAAGAACAGAACATTTCTAAAGGGGGAAATGTTAAAGATACTTTCCCAATCCTAGCTGCTCAGACTTTTGCTTTCTGGGATTTGCATGAAAATGCAACGTTCAGTGTCAAGGATCCAGGAGTTGTACACATAGTAAGGGGGAAAGAAGAGGCTTATATAGGGATGGAGCCTTAATGGGCCATGACATAGAGTCATAGAAATGTAGGACTGGAAGGGACCTCAGTAGGTCATCTAGTCCAGTCTCAAACTATTATCTAGACCAGGGGTCGGCAACCTTTCAGAAGTGATGTGTCGAGTTTTCATTTATTCACTCTGATTTAAGGTTTCGCGTGCCAGTAATACACTTAACGTTTTTAGAAGGTCTCTTTCTATAAGTCTATAATATATAACGACACTATTGTTGTATGTAAAGTAAATAAGTTTTTTAAAATGTTTAAGATGCTTCATTTAAAATTAAATTAAAATGCAGAGTCCCCCGGACCGGTGGCCAGGACCCAGGTAGTGTGAGTGTCACTGAAAATCAGCAGCACGCATGCCATAAGTTGCCTACCCCGATCTAGACCAGTGGTTCTCACCCTTCCTTCTTTGCAACTGTAGGAGTTAATGCCCCCACCTGCCACATAAGTAAATATACCAGTTAAAAAAATCAACATGCAGCTATTACTAAATATTAAAAACAATAAGGCATTGATTCAAACGGAGCCAATTATCAATTGTAATAAGAGCAAAAGCAAAACTGCGATTGTGGTCGATGCTTACAAGTAAATTTGCACACTTCGTCATAGCAACTGCATCAAAATATAGATGGCAACAACTTTGAATAATGCTACACAAGCTTAGCAGAAATCCATCAAAATACACAGCGCTGAGGACCTGATACGTCCGGAGGAATCCACTTTGCTAGTTATTCATTGCTGTGGGTAAAAAGGGAGAATAAGGTTTTTTCCCCTAAAGTGTCTTATGCCCTCCCAGAATACATTCCGTGCCCCCCCAGGGGGGCCTACCCCTAGTTTGAGAACTTCTGATCTTGACTATCCTTGACAGGTGTTTGTCTAACCTAGTCTTAAAAACCTCCAATGATGGAGATTCCACAACCTTCTTAGGTAATTTGTTCCAGTGTTTAACTACCCTGACAGAAAATTTTTCCTAATGTCTGTCCTCAATCTCCCTTGCTGCAATTTAAATCCATTACTTCTTGCCCTGGCCTCATTGGATAAGGAGAACAATTTATCACCCTTCCCTTTATATACTTGAAGACTGTTATCGTGTCTCCCCTCAGTCTTCTCTTCTCCAGACTAAACAAACCCATTTTTTTCAATCTTTCCTCATGAATCACGTTTTCTAGAACGTCAATCATTTTTGTTGCTCTCTTCTGGACTTTCTCCAGTTTGTCCACATCTTTCCCACAGTGTGGTGCACAGAACTGGACACAGTACTCTAGTTGAGGCCTTATCAGTGAGTAGGGTAGAATAATTACTTCTGCTTGGCTTACAACACTCCTGCTAATACATCCCAGAATGAAGTGCTTTTTTTGAGCAGTATTACATTCTTGACACTGTTTGTGATGAGCCGTTATAACTCTAGATCCTTTTCTGCAGTATTCCTTCCAAGGCAATCATTTCCCATTTTTGTATTTTTGTGCAATTGCTTATTCCTTCCTAAGTGTAATACATGTGTGCAGGGCCGGCTCCAAGTTTTTTGCTGCCCCAAGCAAAAAAACATTTCCGGCGCCCCCCGGCTCCGCCCCTTCCCCGCCCCATTCCAACCCCTTTCCCAAATCCCCAGCCCTGCCTCCTCCCCAGGGCGCGCTGCATTTCCCCTCCTACCCCTCCCTCCCAGGCAAGGGCTGAAGTGGAGCGGGGGTGCGCTCGGGGGAGGAGGTGGAGGTAAGCTGGTGGGGAGCAATTCCTCTACCCCCCGTTACTTCCTGCGGCCCTCCCCGTGCCCAGGGCCGGCTCTGGCTTTTTTGCCGCCCCAGGCAAAAAAGCCTCCGCCGCCCCCCCCCTCCGCGGGGGGGGGGCGGAGCCCGGGGGGGGGCGGCGAGCCCCGGCGGGGGCTCCGCTCTCCCGCCGGGGGGAGGGCGGCCGGAGCCCCGGGGCGAGGGTGGCGAGCCCCGGCGGCCGGGGGCAGGGCGCCGGGGGGGAGGGCGGCGAGCCCCGGCGGGGGCTCCGCTCTCCCCCCGGCGGCCGGGGGGAGGGCGGCCGGAGCCCTGGGAGGAGGGCGGCGAGCCCGGCTGTGGCCCCGCTCTCCCCGGAGGCCCGAGCGCCGCGCCGCCCCCCTCCAGGTGCCGCCCCAAGCACCAGCTTGGTTGCCTGGTGCCTGGAGCCGGCCCTGCCCGTGCCCCCCACTGCCGCAGCTCACCTCCGCTCCGCCTGCTCCCCTGAGCCTGCCACCGCCGCTCCGCTTCTTCCCCCTCCCTCCCAGGCTTGCCGCGCGAATCAGCTGTTTTGCGGCAAGCCTGGGAGGGAGGGGGGAGAAGTGGAGCAGCAGCGGCGCGCTCAGGGGGGCGCGGGGAGGGCGAGGAAGTAACCCTGGGGGGGGGGCCAGAGGAACCGCTCCCCCCCCCCCCAGCTCACCGCCGCCTCCTGCCCCGAGCGCGCTGCCGCTCCGCTCCTCCCCAGGCTTGCCGCAAAACAGCTGATTCGCATGGCAAGCCTGGGAGGGAGCGGGGAGAAGCGGAGCGGCAGCGCGCCCGGGGGAGCAGGCGGCAGTGGAGCAGAGGTGAGCTGGGGGGGAGCTGTTTCCTCTGCCCCCCCCCGCGGGTTACTTCCTGCAGCCCTCCCCTGCCCTGCCCCGCCCCACCGCAGCTCACTGCAAAAAAAAAAAAAAAAAAAAAAGAGGGCTGGAGTGCCGCCTCTTTGAAAGTGCCGCCCCAAGCACATGCTTGGAGGGCTGGTGCCTAGAGCCGGCCCTGCATGTGTGGTTCTCCTCTGATTACAGTGCATGTATGGTAT
The DNA here is from genome assembly GCF_028017835.1 of Emys orbicularis. Lineage (NCBI taxonomy): Eukaryota > Metazoa > Chordata > Testudines > Emydidae > Emys > Emys orbicularis. The sequence goes on from NC_088686.1 coordinate 150,179,218, forward strand.
ATTGTTCAAGTCTCTTCCATGTGGCTCTGACAGGCTTTTCAGCAGCTCTTCCGTCACCCACAGCAGCTTTGAGAAGGAACATGTCAGAGACTGAGACTGCTTTGTGGACCTCTGCCGGAGGCCACAAGGTGAGGTAGACGTTTTTGAGAATAGGATCCTTAATATTAAACATTTTATCCAAACATTTAATGTGTCAAGTGTTTATTTTCCATTTCATGTTGTAATAAAATAGCTTTATTTGGAGACTTCACCCATCTAGTTTGCTTTTGCATTTAGTGCCTCCATTTCTGAGATGCCTCCCTGCTGAGATCCCTCGAGAGGTTAATGTAGTGTAGCTTCTCAAGACAGAGAGATATGGAACTTATGTACAAATGAGAGATAAAGGGGGAAACAAGGGCCTGTTTACTTGTGTGTGTACTGAATGCAATAAACCTATTTTGTGACATGACAACCTAGGGATGGATTCTGGGGTTTGGTTTCTGTTTTTACTATTTTTCAGTGTTTATTTTTGGCTACTTTAGAGCCTGGCAACTATCTAGGGAAACCCTTCCTCTGATTTGAATTGTGACTGCAGACATTTGATCAGGGATCTGCTGTTTCATTAGCAATGAAGCAGACACAGAATTAAAACAAAATCTCATAAAAACATCCAATATAGTTTGTGACACAAAAAGAAAAAAAACACATTACCTCCCTCTGCTGCTCTAAGTGACCAAGAAGTGACCCATGGCGGGGTTGGTCCAGGAGTGTTTCTGTCACTATTAAAAACAAGGCAATTAAGGAGGAAGCTTCAGTCTTACTCACAACTTTCCTTCTTTTCGATTGAGTCTGACCCTAGACATATCTTATGACCTGATCCAGCAAAGCACTCCAGCATGGGCTTAATGTTGAGCATGTGAATAGCCCCATTGAAGCCTACGGGACTACTCGTGCTCAAAATTAAGCATGTGCTTAAGTGATTTGCTGCCTTAATTCAGCTTGTCATCATTCATTTCCATTCTGATGTAGAGAAGCAGAAGCCTTTCAGATAGTAAAAAAGACTCAGTTATACAGGATGATTCTGTCTGCTTAAGCAATGCATAAATGAAAACATAAATATAAAATCATTCTGGTGATAAATGCTCCATGTTTCAGCTTCGTGAAAGAATTAAGTCGTGCACAGCAGAAAGACTAATACTTGTTTCTCTAAAAAAATATTGTGAAAGAAGGTTGTGCTGAAAACTTTCCATGAACTAAGTCAGTTACACTTTACCTTAATAGGCATCAAGAGTAAAGCTATCAAGGCAGCTGCCAGCTAATAACACAGTTCTCACTGTGTGCTGCATACAGTCTTGTGTGGTGATTGTAATGTTGATGCTTAGAACTCAATGTCCACTTTCCTACCCAGAAGTTTCCCACTGGGGCTTGGATTTTCTCCTTGAAGCGCAGGCTGGGTGAGAGGATTAATAAAATAGCATCTGAAGTATGAATAAAAGCTTAATTTATTTTGTGCAATATCTGCAAATTTAATGGAACAATACTGAAAAATTGAACACATGGTACATTAAAGAGGGGCTCTGTGATATAGGAGAAGGACCTGGATTAAAGAATCAATGCCTTTAAATCAAAGCCTCTGTAGTTTACACTTTACTACAGCTATCAGGCAAGCATTGTGGTGTTACTGCCAGTGGGGGAGGGTCCTGCAGCTGTCATACGGCTTCGGAAGGATAATGCTCCTTTTGGAGTTTTTCTTGAATTTTTATTTGGGACGAATCTTGTATTTTCATCTCCTCTCCCTTTGCAAAAAGAAAAGATACTTGTCCCATTCCATATAAATCCTTTACGCCAATCCTTGTATCCCCCCACAGCTTTGCCATCACACGTAGATCCTGACCTGCAGTCCCCCTTTCGTATTTCAATTCTGGAACCCAATCTACCCTGCACTGCTTTTCCCATGCATCAACCCTCCAGCTGTTTCTGTCCTAGCCTTCTGCCATATGCACCTGTCATAACTATAAAGGGAAGGGTAACAGCTCTCCTGTGTACAGTACTATAAAATCCCTCCTGGCCAGAGACTCCAAAATCCTTTTACCTGTAAAGGGTTAAGAAGCTCAGGTAACCTGGCTGACACCTGACCCAAAGGACCAATAAGGGGACAAGATACTTTCAAATCTTGGGGGGGGGGAAGGCTTTTGTTTGTGCTCTTTGTTTTGGGGGTTGTTCGCTCTTGGGACTAAGAGGGACCAGACATCAATCCAGGCTCTCCACATCTTTCTGAATAAGTCTGTCATATTTCAAACTTGTAAGTAAACAGCCAGGCAAGGCGTGTTAGTTTACCTTTGTTTTCTCAACTTGTAAATGTACCTTTTACTAGGGTGTTTACCTCTGTTTGCTGTAACTTTGAACCTAAGGCTAGAGGGGGGTCCTCTGGGCTCTTTAAGTTTGATTACCCTGTAAAGTTATTTTCCATCCTGATTTTACAGAGATGATTTTTTACCTTTTTCTTTAATTAAAAGCCTTCTTTTTAAGAACCTGATTGATTTTCCTTGTTTTTAGATCCAAGGGGGTTGGATCTTGATCCACCAGGAGTTGGTGGAAGGGAGGAGGGGGGATGGTTAATTTCTCCTTGTTTTAAGATCCAAGGGGTTTGGATCTGTATTCACCAGGGAATTGGTGAAGAGTCTCTCAAGGCTACCCAGGGAAGGGAATTAGCATCGAGAGTGGTGGCAGCGGACCAGATCTAAGCTGGTAGTTAAGCTTAGAAGTTTTCATGCAGGCCCCCACATCTGTACCCTAAAGTTCAGAGTGGGGAAGCAGCCTTGAAGGCACCACATTGTCTGATGGTTTTGTGATGTGCACAGGTAGGGATAGGATGAGAGCCAGCAAACTCATTTAACTTGTGACCAAGACAGTGGTGAAAGGCTTATGTGGTAAATATATTGCAACAAAGGCAGGTCTCATTCCATGCAGCCAGCTCTTCAGCACAGTTCTGAAACAGTAACATAAGAGCTACTGCCTGTGCTAGCAGCTCTGCATCATGCTATGCAATACAAGTAGTAAAATGTTCCCAGCTCCATAGACTCCAGAATCCCTCGGTTATCAGCTCACCCGCGGTCCAGGAACATCCCTCTGGCACTGATATTGGACTGGGAGAAGTAATGGCTAAAATAAAATTCTCTCCTCAGGTTAAAGCTTGTGGCCGAGGGCTAGATCCCCAAATGTGCCTCTGGGGCCAGAGGTATCTTTACGATGCATGCTGGGGAGGGGACCATAGGTGGCTCTGTGGTGCATGCCTTGTGCGGGAGGCACGAGTGCTTCACACCATCTTTTGGACTTCCCAATCCTGGAGGCTGTACCCGCCCTTGGCACAAGTTCGAGTAGCTTCATAACTTGAGCCAGCAAATATCAGCTGACAAGAGGCTATTGTGCTGTCAAGGGTCACTGGAGCACATTACATTGCAGCCTGCCCCCCCTCACTTCTGACAAGACCCCAGCCTAACCCAGAACACCAGAGGAAGGGGATAGGAGAGGCTATGCCAACCCTACCCCAACTCAGGGTTCTCAACTCTGGAAGAATACTCAGCTGCTGCCTCAAGGAGTGGCACAAACAGCACATATGAGTAGGGCCCTACTAAATTCATGGTCCATTTTGGTCAATTTCATGGTCATAGGATTTTAAAAATCGTAAATTCATGATTTCAGCTATTTAAATCTGAAATTTCACAGTGTTGAAATTGTAGGGGACCTGACCCAAAAAAGAGTTGTGTGTGTGGGATTGCAACTTGCAAGGTTATTGTAGGGGGGGTTGTGGTACTGCTACCCTTACTTCTGTGCTGCTGCTGGAGGCGGCACTGCCTTCAGAGCTGGGCAGCTGGAGAGTGGTGGCTAATATATAGCAGCCTAAAATAACCTTGTGACCCCCCCCTGCAATTCCCTTTTGGGTCAGGACCCCCAATTTGAGAAATGCTGGTCTCCTTTGTGAAATCTGTATAGTATAAGGTAAAAGCACAGAAAAGACCAGATTTCATAGGGGAAGACCAGATTTCATGGTCTATGACATGTTTTTCATGACCATGAATTTGGTAGGGCCCTATATATGAGCAAGGAAGGACCTGAGCAGACGGGAGCTTCTGCTGGGTAAAACCAGCGTCTCCTTTGTGCTACCAGTCCTGATGGGAACTAATGGAAATGTCACATCTTTCTTGTTTAGACCTAGGCCTTGTCTACACTAAAGGGAAAAGTCGATCTAAGCTACGCAATTTGAGTTATGTGAACAGCGTAACTCATATCAACATAGGTTATATCTACTTACCACGGGGTCCACACTACGTGACGTCGACAGGAGACGCTCTCCCATCGACTGCCCTTATTCTTCTCCTCAGATGGAGTACAGAAGTCGACGGGAGAGCAATCGGCAGTTGATTTAGCAGGTCTTCACTAGACCCACTAAATCGACTGCCGATGCGCCAATCGCCGCAATGTTGATCCTCTGGCAAGTGTAGACAAGCCCAAAGATTCAGCACCTAGTAATACTGCTGCACGCTATACAAGATGGAAAGGTGGGGCCACATTCAGCTCTGATTTTGTGGGCCCAATTCCATTGCCCTGGAGAATTTTAATCCTGTGCAGCCACAGTTTTTGCTGCTGCAGGATGAGTGGTAATTCTGGTCTGATGCAGGGCTCATACCCATCTCACTAATGAAAAGGACACTACCAACAACTGGCTCTATTTTCATTTTCTTCCTTGTTCCATTGTTTGCCAAAGGTTTGCTTGGGCTAGTTTCCTGTATTCTGAGAGAGAGATCATACCCATCCCACTCAAACACAGGCTGAGGAAGAGAAACATCCAGATGAAATGATAAGGTTCATGATTTCCTCGAGGAGGAAAGCCTCATTTTCCTCTGGCTGTAGATTGTTTACAGTTAACACATGCGTTCGACAAGATCCTTTATCTGATATTTATAGAACAGATTCCATTGCAGTCTGGTCGACAGCACTAAATTTAAACATACCCAGAGTGCTTTGTGTCTTTATTCATTGTTACAAGTCAGGGATGCACTTTTTGAGTCATAATAGGAAACTCCTTTTCAGTGACTATAACTAAGTCTTTGGCTTTGATACTTTGGATGTTAGCAATTACACCACACTTCTCAGCTGAGTTGTATTTACTTGGCTTGAGCAGAGAGCTGCCTCTAAGCTATGAATATGCTGAGAAGAAGCTGATGTTGGAAAACAGTCCTAGGGCCCAGTGTTTCATAGCAACACACCTGGTGGATTGCTCAGGCGAGCAATGAAAAAAAGCTAATGTCTCTATCTTACAGTCTGAACTCACAGCAGTTCTGTTCTTTATTGCGTTTGCTGCTACAACAACTGCCTTTCTTTCTCTAATTTTCCCAAGTTTTTCCTTGCAGAAGGAAGACTAGACACCTGTCTCCTGAAAGGTCTAATAGAGCAAGAGGGAGCATGTCCTGCCACTAGAAAGATGCAGTCTGTACAAAGGACATTATTGTTTGTACTTATTTATTTGTTAAGCTCTGATACTGTGCACCCTAGAGAGGCACCTCCCAGCACTGCAGTATGTCTGTCTTCTGTAAGGGCTGCTTTTGAATGTCAAATTTTGCCAGCTTGATAAGTGGATGCACAAAGGTTGATCTTAGAGGCACGTTTTAAGTGGATGCACAAAGGTTGAGCTTAGAGGCATGTTTTTAGATCAAGTTTATGTTATTATAATTTAGGACATATATATAATTTAGGATGCCCCAATCAGGACAAACAGGAAGACACAGCCCCAGCCCCCAAGAACTTACAGTCTAACATCCTGATCTAGTGGCCACTGAAGTCAAGAGAAAGACTCTCATTGACTACAGTGAGCTTCGGATCAGGACCTAATTTAAGACAAGCCATGATGAGTGAGTGATACAACCAACAGTAGGGAAGGAGGAGGGAGGATGAGAGTAACACACAGCACACAGCTTTGTGCACAACTTGATGGCTCTGAATCATAATAAATATAAGCGATCGTGGATTGCCTCTCACCCTAGCCATAGTTAGCAGAGTTCCCATAAGCATCATGGCAGAAATGGGTCTTGAGGAAAAATTTGAGGGAACGAGTAGTGGCCATGTAGATTAATTCAGGAAAGGCGTTCCATATGTAAAGGATGGCATGGGAAGAAACTATGAAGACACTTTTGGGAAAAGCAGACAATGGGCCAATGAGGCTGACACCGCTGGTAGAGAGGAGAGGGTGTGGGGTTAATGTAACAAGACAAGAATGGATAACTAAGGAGAGGCAAAGTTATGAAGGACTTTGAGAACAAGAAGTTTGAATGTGATGCAATGGAAAAAAGGGTCAGTGAATGTAGGTGATACAATCACTCTGACTGATCTTCGCAGGATTAAGGATATTTATTGCATACTGCCTCATTTCATCTCCAGATCAGGCACTTCTGAAGATGTGTGTGACTGAGTCCAAAACTGTTTATTAATGAGCTCCTCATCACAGCTTTGCATCATGAAGAACAGTGTTTTGGTGCTGAAGAATGTATGCTTTCAGTATCACTGTAGAGAACAACATTGCCTTCCTCTTTGCTAAATTCTTTTGGCCTACCAGGTCCATTGTGTTATGTAAGAACATAAGAACGGCAGTACTGTGTCAGACCAAAGGTCCATCTAGCCCAATATCCTGTCTACCGACAGTGGCCAATGCCAGGTGCCCCAGAGGGTGTGAACCTAACAGGTAATGATCAAGTGATCTCTCTCCTGCCGTCCATCTCCACCCTCTGACAAACAGAGTCTAGGGACACCATTCCTTACCCATCCTGGCTAATAGTGTCCACAGAAATGGCATTTACCCCAATAATGTATCATGTAAAAAATAATCATTTGTTTAGAAAGCCTCAATATATGCTTATCATGATTCTGCCAAATAGGCATTTAATTTATAAAAGGTAAATTAGTTTGAATATTAAGAAAATCTTCCTGACAGTTAGATGGATTAGGCAGTAGAATAAGCCCTTCAAGGGAACTGAATGCCCCTTTGGACACCTAAACCAGCAGCAAATCTTGGAACAATCTTGTATTGGCTGAAAGAGGACAGAATGGATATTCCTTAATGAGAATTTTACACCTCTAGCTTCTGTCACATTGTGTGAACTCTTGTCCTTTCCCTCTAATGCTTTAGGACCTGGGCTTTCAGTCCTAATTAAAAAAATAACCCTTCTTGTTACATAATTCTAACAGTGGCTGAAATCTGGCTGAACAGGTTTTAAATATAACATGAAAGTTGTGCTCTGTTATTAACATTCCAATTAACTACTCCAAATAAGTGTGGCCAACATGCTGCTCCAGTTTAATACTCTTCTCTTCTGTGTGGCAGCTTTTCTCAATCATTTATTGCAAATTATTTTATGTCAATACTTTTATTGCGTCCAGAAGGATCAGTAACATACTTGGCCACAAGAGCTACAATATCTTTGATATTTGGCCTTTAGAAAATATTAGCAAAGTTTGTTAGAGATGATTTGATGTGGATTTAGTGCAATCCTCTTACAATTATTTTTCTTCCAAGTCATTTCATGAAATGTGATGATTAAGCCATTTTTGCAGCATTCTCGGTCTAAACCATATTCAAAGTAGCCCAGCAGGAAGTCACCGAACATCCTACTTCAGCAGCGCTTAACCTAAAAACTTCAACATGAAACACATTAATGTAGTCCCATTGCTCTACTCCTTATAGCTGCAATTGTACTGTGTCTTGGAACAGAGGCTCTGAACTGAGGTAGGGGTACTAGCCATGAACAGAACAAAGCTCAGGGAATACTAAAGTAGACTATTTTGTTGAATTTCCAGAATTAACTATTTGAATCAATAACATCAAAGCATCACCTCCCACATGTAACAGATACAAATATGCTGGAATTTACTATCATGGTTCAAATACAAATATTGCATTCTGCTTCCACAGCAGAGTTCACAATTTTTTAGGTTTTATTTAAGCAGCTATTTACACAAGAATATTTGATAGTTGCCCACGTTTACAGTCCTGGAGTTTCCATACACAGTGCACTAGCATAGCCAGGAGCAAACCCCGCAGCATCCTGGGCTCCAAACAAATAGAAATCCAGCTTGGGGAGTCATCAGCCACATTCTTGGCATCAGCTCTGATGTTCATTGCAACACAGTGCTGATAAAAGGAAACGCAGGTCCAGAAGCAGACTCTGTGGTGTAGGTGTGACATTCCCATTGGAAAGCAAAGGAGTGAGGTAACTGCCCCACATATCTGATCCCTGATAATTGTGTCCTGCAGCAAAGATCCTGCTGTGGGAGATGTTAGTGTACATGCTATATAAAGCTAAACAAAACTGCAACCCCCAGCGACCAATGCATCCATCACATGAAAGATCCTCCACCCTGCAGCATCTTTAGTGCATCCTTGGCTGAAATCTACCTTGGGCTTTAGGAAGAGCAGCAGTCTTTTATGGTTGGTGCTGTTTTCTAATCTTGTGAGTGCTGGGATGCAGGGAGCAGTGAACTCTGGGGTATTTCTGGCCCAGTATGCAGTTGACCAAAGCTAAGCAGAGAAAGTCCCAGACTTGTGATCTACAGTTTCAGTCTAAATCAATTTTATTGGTCTGACAAGGTATGTGACTGTTGCCAAAGGGAAATGTGTTAATTATGGGGCCTGTGTTATGTGGGGGGAGGAGGGAGGGAATTAAATGGTCAGGGAGTTGTGAGCCCTGCTGAGGATCTGGGGATGAGAAAGGAGACCAGAAAAGGCTTCGAGGGGCAAGTCTACATTTAAAACGCTGCATCAGTGCAGCTGCCCCTCTGTAGCACTTTAAAGAAGATGCTGTAAACCAACGGGAGGGAGTTCTCCCATTGGTGTAGATAATACACCTCCCTGAGAGGAGTAGCTGTGTGAGGAGAAGCTCTCCCGTCAACATAGCGCTGTCTACACAGGGGGTTAGGTCCTATAACTATGTCACTCAGAAATGGATTTTTCACACCCCTGAGCGACGTACTTATACCGATATAGGTCTGTAGTGGAGACCTGGCCTAGGAATCAGACTTTTAGGATTAATCTAAGCAAATCTCAAAAACTGCTGGGCTTGTGCAGCTCTCCTGCCTGGTGTTCTATCACGCGAATCTGGGTCTGCACCAGCCAGTGTGAATCACAGGAAGCAGGCCAGTCCAGTGCCCTTATCTGCCCACTGGCCAGTGCCTATGGAAGGGAGCCTCTGGTCCAGGGCACAATGAATTGCACTCCCCATCTGGTCGGCATAGAGGGCGGGATGGAAACCGGCACTGAAATGAAACAAGAAAAGGGAAATGTAAGGGAGTAGGGCTGTTTTCTCTTCTCTTGCTGCAGTCTCCTATTTGGGGCTGATGTTAATGACCAAGCAGAAATCATTGCTGAGGATACCGGGGAACAATCCACTACATTCACTCAGCCCTCAGTCAGCCTTCAGTTTGGGTGAGTTATGTTTATTTATGAGTTATGAGAATTTATATAAATAGTGACAGAATTTGATTGGCATCTAAACTGATTCTCTCAAAAGCCATGGCCTTTGTGTCACATACATTTCATGTGTCATTGGCGCCCTCTGGTGCCAGCAGTCATCAATCTCATGACAGAAAGTTTAAAAAACAAGCAATATTACACAATTTTATCTTGTGTAGACATAACTGCATCATCCCAAACACTTTGCAGAGCAAAGAATAAACAAGGGCAGAGGCAGAGAGAAATTAAGTGGCTTAGACGAGAGAGAAGAAGCATTTTTGGCTCTGACTGGAAATACTTTTGCTAAGGAGTTCTGAGTGTGGCAACTTTGTAAATAAAAGAAGGAATAACATTATAACACGATAGTGATGATGTATGTGTACAGCCACCTCTCACCAGCTATTCAGATTTCTGCCAAGCTGTCTGGCCAAAACACAGCGTAGATACTTGCTGTAAAGATACCAGCAAGAATCATGCTTTTTTGTGCCCTGTGTTTTACCCTACTGAAGATGTAATTTGTTATGCAGTGTTGATCATTCCACATCAGGAGAGCTTTCTAATTTCCCCTGCTTTAATTGTCACTTTAATATGTGATTTCCAGGATTTCTATCCTTGAAGGAGGCTGGGGGGAGGGGGTTGTGAAAACATTACAATGGTGATTAATGTTTTTTCTTCATACAAATGAGGTAGTTACGGTATTTACTGCCTTAAAATAGATTAACAGAATTTAAGGCCAGAAGGGACCATTCTGATCCATCTAGGCTGACCTCCTTCATATCACAGGAAGTAGAATTTCATCCAGTCTTAATTTTAATACTTTGGTTGGTGGAGAATCCATCAGATCCTTCAGTAAACTGTACCAATGGTTAGTTACCCCCACTGTAAAAACGGTCACTTTATTTCCAGTCTGAATTTGTCCGGCTTCAGTTTCCAGTCATTGGATCTTGTTCTGCCTTTGTTTGCTAAAAAGCTCTGTGCTTTGGTGTCTTCTCACCATGTAGGTACTTAACACCATGATCAAGTCGTGTCTTACCTTTCTCTTGGATAAAGTAAACAGACTGGTCTTATAATATCTAGCTACTAATTTGAAAATCTCTTTACAGGTAGAGTTACAATTGTCAGGTTCTTGGAGCAATGACAGCATCTTCTTTTTCATCTGCCTATCACAATGCACACCAATAGACTGCATATACAGCAATTACACATTTATATTGAAATATTATATTATATGCTATAGTATTGCAATATATACAGATTATTGGTGTGCTTGGTAATGAGAAGATAAGATACAGTCCTTGCTCCTAGACTCTTACAAACTACATATACATACCATGTGCTGCCAATAAATTTTAGTTTAACTCTGCCTACAAAACAAACAAGGGGAAAATCTGAACTCTTATCCTGGAATTAATGTTCCTAAACTGGCTCCAAAATAAATCTTTAAATTTATCCCTATTATTCCTCAGGCCTGGAGAACAGGATTTTCTGACTTCTTGTCCAGTACTGAAATATTGTTTGTTTGGTTTTGGTTGGCCTCAAAACTGTTGAATTCTCTGATAATCCACTGACCCAGGAGAGATTAGGAGAAAGGCCACAATATCCTTGTTTCATCCTAGTGATGAACTGGTTGCTAAGTGTTTGCAGGCGTATACCTACAATTGTTCTGGTTTTTGTTCCTTTATGAACAACAGAACTTTTGTGTGCTCTGTTCTCAGCTATGCACAAAATTGTGCAGGTTTCCTGTTTTTCTGCTTTTGCTAGGCACACTAAGCTCAAATTCCCTTTTCTTAGGTCCAAAATAGCCCCTCAGAGAAGCTCAAGCCAAAAAGTGAGAAGGCGCTATGTGGAAAAAAAAAAAAGTCTTATTTCCTGACTCAAGTGAGTGATTTACATGGAATTACAATTTACTTTACATTCCAACAGAATAGTTTAGGAAACTTCAAGGGCTCCCATTTTGACAGTGATATTAAACTTATGGATCATCTAATTGGCACCTATATTCCTGTTTCCATTTCCATTGAGTAAAGTGTCTGAGTGCGGCGGGACCTAGCAGTGTGACCAAGTCTGTCCCGGCTGTTGTGCAGGGATTGCCCACTGGATTATAAAGAAGATTAGAAATGTGCTTCTTTTACTGTGTCCAAGGAAACAGCCTGGCTCCTCTCCTGCTCTCAACCTACCTTGAACTGATCCCTTCATGCTCTCTCTTGGCTCTGCCCTTTCCTCCCCAGCTCAGCAATGGGACCACGTCCCGTGAAATCTGAATCTGTGAAGCTTGTTCCAGGCTGAAGAGAACAACAGATGGACACCATGAGGACTGCACAGGCCCAGATTCCTGCTTGCATTTCAGGCACAAGGCAGCTGGGAGAATGCTGATGCATTTTGCTGATTTCTCTGTCAGACAAAGCCAATCACGTGCACAGTCTTTAGGCACAGTGATGGTGACTTTGGGCAACTATGAGCCTGCTGCTCTGTCCTGCTAGCAAAGGGCAGGCCTCTGGCCTATCAGACAGACCCTCTTCTCATTCAGATTACGCCTTCCCTGAGACAGGGAAGAGTACACATGGGCACGGCCTGTGCTATCCCAATGTTTAAGAGGAACTGTATTAGTGATACAAAAGAGTTGCATTCAGCTTGGCCACACGGTTATTCTCCCTCCTAAAAGGTGTGCGTACATTGAGGGGACACCAGGGTTTAGCTACCCATTGTGCCATTGCACAGCCATGTTTAAAGCCCTGTCACCCATACCCCTCCTTTTCATTTATATTAGCATACTACATCGTATCCAGCCATACCAAAAACTTTTGGCCCACCCAATGTTTCTAGAGATGGGCAAACACTGGACTGATGAGATCTCCAGTGTGTGGCTGGGTGGTTCCAGTACTGGCTCCTCTATAAATGGTGCTTGTTCAGAAACAAGTGCAAGTTTGTGCAATCACAGAAATCTGCAAATGTCTCACGTCTGCAGGAAATGATTCCGCAAAGCAAAACCCAGAGGCTTCTTCCAACACCTCTGGGAACTGGTGGTAGTGGGGAAGAGGGGGTGTCACTCAAAGAAACTCCGTAGGCCTCGAAATTCCCTGTTGGGCCAAACTTTGGTCAAAACCAGACTTGTCTTCAGTGAGTGTAATCCTGATGTCAGTGAGAAGCTTTGTGAAGCTGCAGCAAACCCTGCTGGAACCTCCTCCTCCCTTGTCAGCATTAGCAGGTGACAGACAAAGTGTCAGAGTCAGAAATGCACCTTAGGCAAAACTACAGACACTCCAGCAAGATTTAGAGACCACAATTCTAGCAGGAACAGGAACCTGTGGGGAATTCTTGGCAGCTTACAAGTTCATGGGCTGGGCTGGCCCTGAATTGCTGCTTATTAAACTGGAGGACACACCAGTCTTTTCATTTTCAATTTAAAATTCCCCTTTCAGTGCTGTTATCTCTGGGTCACAGAGAGCTGTAGAGACTCATCTTCTGGATCCTTTGCACTTCTCTCCCAAGCAATGGGCACCCAGACCCATTTACGCTGCTGATCCCTCTCTCCCTTCCTTCAGAAAAACTGACTCTTCCCACCTCCCTATTCCTCCAGTTATGTCCATTAAAGGATCCCAGTTTGACACCCCACTCTTCATGCTCTTTGGGTCTGATTCTCATTGCCCTGCACTTTGGACAGTCATCTCCATCAGTGCAAAGTGGGTGGGAAACATTGCCACCCTGGTCCTAACATTTGTGCCAAAGAAATGACAGAAACAAGATTTGCTCAGCAGCTGTAATATCTATTGTTATCTTTAACTCAGAGAAAACCCCTAAAAATGAAAAGAACATGGAAGATATTTGCGGGGAGTTGGAGAAGGGTTGCACATCCCTAAAAAACACCCTTTGTCCCATTTCATCCACCCATTTTTAGGTCTGCACGTGGCAGCCCCCAACTTCCCACCTGGGGAGAACATTCTGGGGTGTGCAATGAAACAAATCACTGCTCAGAAAGGAAGCTCTGGCACAAGCCATCTCATGGGACATGAGGTGAGGACTTACAGGTAACAAGGCCAGGAGGGCTTGAAGCCTAGTTGTTACACCAGTCAGTCAACAGATGCACATTCCAAGTGCTTGATGTCATCCGATGGGCCAGTGAACAATGGATTATAAAATGTAATAATGGCCCATTAAAAGTTTTAATTTGGTTTAATTTATTGAATTAGAATTAAAAGAGCCCTGGAGATGTTTTGTTTCCAAGGAGGTCAGTGCCAGAGGGTAACAAAACTGCCTGCTGCAAATGGTGAAAAATGTACAGAAAAAATTCATTGTTTAAAGTTATTTAATCCCAAGGAAGTTCTGCGTGGCATACAGAGGATGGGATATGCTTCTGCAGAGTGTGATGGAAGATCTAGTTAACATGGGACACCCTGTATAGGAAAATATGGGGCCACTCCTGGACAAGGGATGGGGAAGCTGGGGCAGGTGTTCAGAGGCTAGGCTTGAGGGGCCCAGGCCTGTGAGATTCTGTTGTGCTGCTGTTGATTCCAGTCCTAGCCTATCACTGGTTTTGCCACATTAGGACCACAGTAGGAGATGAATGTTGACTGAGCACAGTTTGATTTAGTACAGTTGGATAAAGGGTTAGGACTAAATATAGTGTTCTTTCTTTCTTTCTTTCTTTCTTTCTTTCTTTCTTTCTTTCTTTCTTTCTTTCTTTCGAGACTGACTATGCTCATAAAAACAATGCTTCAGGCTCTCAATCAGCTTAAAAAGCATACAAGCGCTTATAAAAAATAACAAAGCATTACAGAGATCGTTCCCTCAATGGCCTTCCCAGCCCTAGAAACAGTCTCCCCCAACACTCCCAGGACCATTCCATAACCCCTCTTACGTTGCACTGCAAACTTAAAAGTTAACACACCACCAAAAAGGCTTTTAATAGCATATCCATAGGCTGCATTTTTAAAAGGCGTAGCGAGGCCTGATGTGCTCCCTGGGTACTGTACAACATTAGGCAGTAAGAAACTCTGGGCCATGCCCATCTGCATTTCTTCTCATGACCCGCCAGCTCTCATTTCTGCACAGCCCCTTGATTCCCCACATTGCCCTCTGGTATCGTCAGGGCTGTCTTGGGACACTGTGTGCTCCTCTATGATACAGCTAAACTACCAGGCACTGCTGGAATTGTCCTGGAGGTGAGAGGCTGAGGCAGGCTTTCACATTACTGTAACACTGGGTTTTGGGGATTATATTAGGATTAGCTCTATAGCTGTGTGGTGGAAGGTAGGCCATTGTGTTCCCTGGGATAACCAAGGTTTCCATTTTAGAGTCCCAAGCGGGAGGAAATTTTAAACATTATCTCGAGTTAGAACTATAATGGACCCAAATAATTCCTGTTCAATCAACATCTCCTTGCAAACCTGATGGGTAGGGTGACCAGACGTCCCGGTTTTATCGGGACTGTCCCGATATTTGCTTGTTTGTCCCGTGTCCCGACCAATGTTACAGCTTCCATACGAGGAGAGATTAAAAAGACTGGGACTATTCAGCCTGGAAAAGAGACATCATGAAACTAAGAAGATGGAGATGGTCTGTTTTTTTCAGATTGCACAGAAGCCTGGTGAGGAGCTTTGACTGTCATATGAGGAGTCTGTGAAATATGTTGTTTGGAAGGTGCTTGAACTGAACCCATGGTGGTTGATAGAGGTCTATTCTATCATGAATGGTGTGGATAAAGTGAATAAGGAAGTGTTATTTACCCCTTCTCATAACTTATGAACCAGGGGTCACCCAAAGAAATTAATAGGCAGCAGGTTTAACACAAACATAAGGAAGTAAGTACTTCTTCACACAACACAAAGTCAACCTGTATAACTGAGTTCAAAAAAAGAATCAGATAAGTTAATGGAGGATATATTGATCAATGCCTATTATCCAGGCTGGTCATGGATGCAACCCTGTGCTCTGGGTGTCCCTAAACCTCTGACTGCCAGAAGCTCTTCAGCACTTAAGAAACTTCAACTTGTACAAAATGCTGCAGCATGCTTCATCAGCAACATAGGCTACTGAGAGCACATCACAACTGTCCTCTGCTTTCTACACTGCCATCCCATAGAATATTGAATCAAGGTCAAGGTCTTGGTCTTTATCTTCAATGTGCTCCATAGCCAGGGCCCAGGAGATCTAAAAGACAACCTACAGCTCAAGGATGAACACTGTGGCCAACAACTAAATTCCTCTGGCACAATGGAACTCTCTATAGTAAGACTAAAGCTTGTCTGTGCGGGAGACAAAACTTGCATGGGGGATGGTCTGAGACTGGAATGAACTCCCCCTGGAACTAAGGACAATCACAAACCTCACCATCTTCTGCTCCAAATGCGAGGCACATTTCTTTGACCTTGCATTCCCTAATATAAATATATAGCAGTGTGTGTGTGTGTGTGTATTTAATTACCAAAACAAGGCACTCGACATGCTTCATCCCCTGGGGAGAGGATGAAAGAACAAACACCACGTGACAGATGTTAGTCACATTGCTTAATACGCTGTTGGAAGGCGTTCGGATACTAAAGTGATGAGAATGGTATAAGAATAGAATATATAGAGAATAGAATAGACTCTAATACTTAATAATTGTTATTATTTGAATTGTGGTAACCTGGTAGGAAAGGAACATGACAGAATCCTAAAACTTTACAACATAGCCAATGAGTTCCATGTTGGACCCTAACTTCTCAATGCATCCCAGTTGGGGGCAATGTCCTGCTGTTAACTTCATAAGTGAGACAACAGGACCCTAATATGTACCCCACATTGCAATGAGTGTCCTGTGGGACGGTCATCCCTAGGCATTCTAATGAGGACAATAACTATTAAGCTTACAAAGAGAAGGTTAACAAGTGACTTGATCATAGCCTGTAAGTACCTACGCAGGGAGAAGCTATACGATAGTAAAGGGCTCTTTAACAGATTCAGTGTTGGTAACTAATACTGGAACAATTTACCAAATGTAGCCAGGACTCCTTGGAGCCCATCAATGCTTCTCTGTCTCACTGCTGGGTGATGTAAGGAGAGGCTGTCTCCCCAGAGCGCTCAGCCCCTGCCTTCTAAGGAATTAATCTGAACCCAGATTGTCATCATGGGGCTGTAAAGCATCAGCAGTGGAGTGAGGGTCATTCTGATGACCCAGCATGAAACTATGCAATAATTTAATGAGAGGTTAGTCTCAGGGGCTGACCTCAGGACTGGGAGTCAGGGTCTCCTGCATGCTAATCCCCACTCTGACTTGCTGTCTTTTCTTGTGCAGATCACCTCACCTTGCTATCCTTCAGATTCTGCATGTTTAAAATATGGATAAGGATAGTGACCTAACCCCCTTGGCTCTCTGTGAGGTATCAGTGAAAGTTTGTAAAGAGGGTCTACTAATGGAAATGGTGCATTCCATGCTCAGTGTCATGATCTACAGTGATACTCGCATGTCTACTCTCTGCCGGTTCTGTGTTCGGTGTCATGATCTAGAGCGATGCTCACAGGTCTACTCCCTGCAGGTTCTATGCTCAGTGTCATGATCTAGAGCGATGCTCACACATCGATCCCCTTCCCATTCCATGCTCGATGTCATAATCTAAAGCAGGGGTAGGCAACCTACGGCACGCGTGCCGAAGGCAGCACGCAGGCTGATTTTCAGTGGCACTCACACTGCCCGGGTCCTGGCCACCAGTCTGGGTGCTCTGCATTTTAATTTAATTTTAAATGAAGCTTCTTAAACATTTTAAAAACCTTATTTACTTTACATACAACAATAGTTTAGTTATATATTATAGACTTATAGAAAGAGACCTTCTAAAAACATTAAAATGTATTACTGGCACGCAAAACCTTAAATTAGAGTGAATAAATGAAGACTCGCCACACTACTTTTGAAAGGTTGACGACCCCGATCTAAAGTGATGTTTGCATGTCCACTCCCTACCCATTTTATGCTGTGTCATGATCTAGAGCGATGGTCACACATCCACTCCTTGCTATTCCTTGCTCAGTGTCACAATCTAGAGTGATGCTGGCATGTCCATCCCCCGCGCAGTCTGTGCTCGGTGTCACGATCTAGAGTGATGCTCACATATCCACTCCCTGCCTGTTCCGTGCTCAGTGTCATGCTCTAGACCGATACTTGTAAGCCCACTCCATGCCCAGTAAGTGGCAGGAACGATATTTTATCACTCCACAGCAGAAGTGCCTGATGATATCCAGCACCAAAGGCATTTCCAGACTTTCCCAGGAGTGTAAGTGCGGTAATTCCTAGAAGCACAGAGGCCCAGAAGCCCAAGCTGCCCTACAGGGTGGAACATGCCATTGCTGCTGACCTGATGTGAGAATTGTCTCTCATTGAGCCAAGTAGGAAAGGGAGACTGTTCCAAAGGGCAATGGAAAAAAAGAAAGTGACTAAATTCAAAGCGTATGCCTCAGTGTTGAGGAAGTTTACTAGACAGGTTTTAAGCTCCACATTTCTGTGGTCCTTCAAAAATGCAACGAGGCTGGAATGTGTAATGGGAGTACTCGGTGGTGAAATGTGCTGCATATTTTCTGTGTTTCATTTTACTTACACAAAGGATGGCAGTGACTTGTAACATGGCGAGAAATAACTATTCCATTGGAGAGGTCGGTACGATGGTTCAGCTCCTGGGGAATGACTAAGGGTTGCACTGCCTGGCACAATCGTTCTGCACTAAAAGTCGACCTCTGCCTTCATCTAGCATGAATCCTGTCAGCAACTGAAGGAGCAGACTATCAGCATTAGGGCTTGGTTGACACTTGGGGGACTTACTTCAGCACCATGACTGGATGAGGGGTCCAGTAAACATGCCAGGTGGGGACAGAATGGTCTCTCTTCTGGGCAGAGAAGTCATGCTTCTCTGGGTAAGGCAGCAGTGGTACTTTAGGCTGGGAAATGATGGTGATATAGTGATCTTTGTAACCTTCGTTTGTTCACTACACAAAGTGTAACAAACTGTGCTATGTGCAGATTGTACTTGGTGCTTGGTACCACCGTGCCAGGTGCCCTCTAAAACCCAAGGCAGATGGAAGCTACACATGCACTTTTCATTGTCTAAAGGAATCAAAGGTTGTAGGTTACTTTGGCTCATAAGTGAAAACATACGGAGTGATGCAAAGTCAGCACATCATGTAAATCACAGCATTTTACTACATTTCATCAAACGCCTTATATTCTGCATCCAAGAAAAATAACTTTACCCCCCCCCCCTACATTTTAAAGTTAAAAAGTTACATCATTAGTAATAATAATTTGGACAGCAGATTGCCAGGAATCCCAGTCAAAACTGGGATCCATTATGCTGCATGCTTTGCACATATGATTTACCATCAGGTCAGCAACATGGTTTTCTTCAGGTATTTCCCTTGTGTTGTAAATCTCTGCCTGTAATGTGTGGGGAGATTATTTGAATCAGCGCCAATGTATTCTAAGAGAAGGGGTTTGTTTGTTTGTTGTACAGGGAGTCCTTAACCCAGGCCACTGAATTTACAATAAAGATTTTATTCATTTCTCAGGAAACGTCTCTGTTCTGGTTAATCATGTACTGACAGTCTGGATCATGGTGTCTGCTCCACTTTGGAGTGTCTGACTCAAACCCATGCCAAGCTGAATGGTTCTGTTACTATATCCCTAGATGGGTTACTCTAGAAGAATTCCCAAGAAGGTTCAACAAAGCTCTGGAAATTGCATAGAAAATGGGGAGGATGCAGAACCTGCTACCTGGTTTTCTTCAAATATCATTCTGCAAATTTGTGGAATTTGTTTTTACTTAATGATATTTTGCTGTAGATTTTGTTCTTCAGATAAAGTGGCTGTACCTCATACAGCAGAAATGGAGTTCTTGGGAAAGGAGAGAGCAAGAGGTGTCTGTGAAACCTCCAAAATGTCTGAAGATCCCCAAGTTCAGCATAAAATGCATGCTACCTCAATATTTCCTCCATTACAACCTGAGCTATCTATGGGTTGTTTCTGTAAATAACTGTTCATAGAATCAAGGCAAAAAGGGCTCATTGTGATCATCTAGTCTGACCTACTGTATAACACAGGCCTGAGAACTTCCCCCAAAATAATTCCTAGATCACAGCTTTTAGAAAGACATCCAATCTTGATTTAAAAATTATCAGTGATGGAGAATCCACCATGATCCTTGGTAAATTGTTCCACTGGTGATTCCCTCCTGTCAGGGCAATATAGAGAGGAACTTTCCAATACTAAACTGATGTTATCTATCACGTAACCACTTTCAATTCATCAAAATGAAATGATGCTCAGTTTTCTGTGCATCTTTCCTGTTAATGGGATAAATTGAGAAGAAGAGCTGTTAGAAAAGATGCATCCAAAGCTATTCCCATCCTAGTCACACAATATCCAACTCTCTGCATGTACAGAATGTCCTTCCAGAGGAAACAGACATTCACTTAGTAACATACAAACCCAAATATTTCTGGCAACTTGTAAAATCGTTAAATTGGGAATGCGTTGGAATATAAACCGCAAGTGATAATGATTTAATAGCTGAAGTTGTGTGTCTGCAGTGACTGATAGTTTTAGCTGGTCTGGGGACTTGCAGACAGTACAGGCCCATGTTTTGCTTAGGTTCATGTAACTCAGGTTTGGCTACAGATTGTCCCCAGTGCTCATTGTACGTGTAGCCTTTGCTTTCACCTTTAACATCAGCCAGGTTCTCAGCACCTTGTAAGGAGGCTCCTAAGTGACTGTGTAACTAACGAGCTGTAGTTTTGGAGAGGAGAAAAGCTGCAATATTTTGAATATTTCATTTCTATGTAGGTTCTTAGCACATGCATGTGGTAGCTGATCCCCCTTTCCCATAGCTGCTCCAACAACCTTCACCCGGCCCCTCTGTAAGTCTCAAAACCTCAGAACTTACACTCACACCAAGTGTTAGCAGCAGAATGAAGACAGGGTACCAAGGAGGCCCATTCTGCAACATATTCAATGTAAACAGATGAATGCTGGGGACCTGCCATGGAGGACAGAAAAAGACAGCTGTGAAACAGTCAGCCATGGATGAGAGTTTGCAGGTAATCAACATGTTGGGGTCTCTTATTCACTCACATGAAGCTGTTAGCTGTAACATTTTTGGAATTACTGACATTTTGAAAGGAGGCAATTTTGTTTCAGAAATAACCTGCACTGAATTTTCAGGAAAACTGTCTTGTGGATGCAAATGTTTTAAAAGAAAAACACATGGGCAAGGAAGGGAGGGGGATCAGCCTGTGTTTTCTGTGCAATGTTTTTAAATGATTCAGTAATTATGGCCAAGGGAGAGCTGCGCTGCACCTCACAAAGCTCCAACCCATCAGAATTGACATCACAGACAGGAATGTACATTCACCTCTAAAACTTCTGGCTTGAAATTAGTCACTGTCTGACCTTTGACCTTTCTTAGCAATGCCCTGGGTACAAATTCCTGTTGCGTGAGGATTCACACATTTTTGTATCACAGAAGACTCTACAGGGTGGGTCAAAAGTGTGTGTGAGCGAGGAAGGGGAATGTGAGGTAGGGTAGCAGGTATGTGTGAGAGAATGCAGGGCATGTAGGTACACATGAGAGATGCATGAGAATGCAGAGGCTGTGCACCCAAGAGTGCAGAGATTGTGTGTGTGTGGGGTACAGCATAGGTGTGGTGTATGAGTTGCAATTGTGTGCATATATATACACAGTATGTATGTGGCCCTGGCCAGAGATAGCTGCTGCTAATCATTTCCATTGCTTTTGATTAGAAAAGTTCTTTTGTTTAAATAAAAAGGCTCTTTGTTTTTTCAGGTCTATTAGGAACAATAAAATAGGTGATGAAGAAAGGAAAAAGAGCAGGTTGTTGGCATGAATGGGAAAGGAGGTGTCTGCAAGACAATCTCTCTATCAAGTGGGTGCATATAATGAAAGAGTTTGAGAGACTTGTTCAAGTGTGTAAAACAGTTTGGTTTCAGATATTCCAAGTAATGGGGCTTCCATCCTTCCCCATGAGAGATTATTCCACAGTCGAACAGATCATGCTGTCAGGACAATTTTTCTAATATTCACCCTGAATTTTCTCTTTCTTGATTTCCTCCTATTCTTCTTGGTTACATCTAGGACAGCACCCCCATCAATATGCATCCCCCAAACCTCCCTAAAGTCACTTCTGAAAACTCACCTGCTCTGCAAAGCCTGCGAAGAACAATGGTCATCTCTTCTGTTCGTATTTGTGCCTTTAATATGTCAGGTCCTCAGGGAAAGGACAAAAGTCCATTTGCTGTTTGGACATTTTACTCGATGTAATCGCTGTGCACAGTGATATGGTTAAATAAATGCATGAATAAATAATCAAATAAATAATAATAGGAAGCTTAGCTCAAGAACGTTTCCCATCAGCCAGGCAGGGCCCCTATCAGAAACACATGCTGGCTGTCGGGAAAGGAGCTAAGCAGGTTAATGTTAAGCCCATGAGCCTTCCAAAACACAAAGTAAAATCCATCTTTCATACTTCTAGCCCCTCACAAGGAAGCAAGGAAAGGTCAAGTACAATGTAGTTCCACTAGAGGGCACTTGAGCTGTATTCGTCCACCATAGGTAGAGGTGAATACACTACAGTATCTAGTGACAGTTGAGAAGTGGAAGGTAGTAGGGCTGGCAGCTGCTGGAGTTTATTAATATTAGGTGAGCAACGCAATCATTGCTCCCCCCACATAGATCCCCGAGATACATTCCAACTATAAGTTCTGCTTGTTCTTAATAGGAGAGATTAGGAGGGAAAATACCTGAAATTTGTGCTTGGATTGAAAGAAATTAATTAAATAAATAGCCACCTTGCATCCACATGTATACATCAGCCAGAGAAGCTAGTAGGGAGCTATTAGATTTTAAAAATTTGCTAATTTTAATTAGAACTATGAAATCAAAGTGTTGAGCTGGTCTGTGAAGTTTGCTCCCCGCAGAAGGGCTGATGTCCCAGCTCAGCCCAAACGGCTCAGTATGATGCTCTCGAAGCAATTCTATTCTTGGGAAATGGAACACAGAGCACCTATCCAAAGTACCTTGAACTTTTAGTTGTTTCATAAATCCCAAATGGGGAGGATGGCACAGCCTGCCCTCCTGAGCCACTCTACTGTGAGTGCTCAGACACCGCAGAATGTCAGGTTTGGGTAAATGAAGGTTTTATATTGTTTGTCCAGTTCTGGTCCCCCGTTGGTGAAGCTCACAACCCTGTGCAAGGTGCCTGTGAGTTAGAGTTTTACAACTGATATTTTCATAGTGACCCAGGTATCTGCTGAGCTATTCAAAATACATGAGACAAGCCCTGAGAAATCATGAGATTGGCTTAAAAATTATGAGATTTAAAACAATTATTTTTGGTTTCTTTGTATTTGCCTTTTGTTTTCTGAGTTTTTAGAGTTCACTCAGGTCATGTTTTGACGCTTTTCTCTGCAACCATGAAGGCTAGAAACTTCCTAAAAAGGTGAGATTCACATGTAATCAGAGAATGCCAAGAGCTGGAGCTTTAAGAAAACAGCAAATACCTCCAGGCTCTACAGAAAGAGATAACATGTGTGGTACCAAAGAATGCTGCAGCTACTTTATATTAGGACTGTGTACAATGTCTTCTGGCCTGAGCAGGTGTGAGAGTCGGAGGGGAGGTTAAGTGAACTCTGTATTTATCTTCTTTTCTCTGATTTGGACCTGTTCACTGCCTGCAACTTTGTGCAGTGAATGGCTGTGCAGAGTGTATTTTCCCTGCTCGCAGGGATCAAGGTCTCCATGGTTCAGCTGAATGTTGGCACCCAGGCCCCCACCCCTCAGGGGCTGGAATCTTGGAGCAGAGCTCCACAGCAAAGTGGCTGCCTGGCATTTTTCCTCGGCTTCTTTGTAGAATGTGTTGTTAGTGGATGGCTAATTCCAGATGTTGTTGCACTGCACAATTGAAAATTCATTTCAAACAGACGATATTAATATATTTGTAAAAGAAACTTTGCTTGAGAATAGGCAGAAGTCTAAAACAGCCAATATCTGACTAGCTGAATTTCAGACAATGCTTTCCTTGTCCTGAAAACAGACACAAATTCTTATTTCTCCTAATTCAGAACATCTTTGCTTACACTTGCTGAATGATTAAAAACGTTGTAAATAAGGAAAATCATCAACTACAGTGAATTATTGGGATTATTTTCAGTGAGCTTGGGGCTTTGACATTTGTTAACAGGTTGACCACTTGGCCTACTGATCTCCCACCTTTAAAAAAGTATCCCCATTCCTACTCCAACGACCACCCCATGTCTCTTCCTGCATTCAAACCAAGCTTTGTAAGCAAGAGGTCTAACCCCACTGTCTCACTCTCCTTTAATTCTGTCCTGGATCTGCTGCAGTGGGGCCTCCTTCTGGTCTTCCTCACTCAGGATACTAAACCTGCAACTGGCCCCTTCGAAGGACATCTTCATCCTCATCTATCTTGATTTGTCTGCTTACTTCCTCCTTAACTTTTCTTTCAGCCCTGGTCTTTCATGGTTCTTCTACCTCTGCCACTGCTCTTTTAACATATTCTATGGTGTTACCTCCGGCTTCCTCTCCCCTGCACTTTAAACTATTTCCCTGGGTGACCACATTCATTCTTGTGGCTTCTATTGACAGCTCTCTGGACTATTCAATTCTTTGTCCCTTTTTGCAGGTTGCAAAGATGGTTGTACATTTTAATGTTTTTTTTGCCTCCTATGAACTGGGTCTGAGACCCATCATCTCATTCCATAGACAACCCTCAGATAGTAACAGTCCCTTGTGAACCTTGCTAGCTTTGAACTGATGACTTAGAGGTGAAAGCTTCCTTCAGCCATCCAGGGTGGCTTTGTTCTTGCCTTTTAACCTATCTAGGCACCTATGTGCCCCTCCCCCCATCACCATAATATCTGAGAAAATCACAATCACTAATGAATTTATGCTCACAGATAGATGCCTGTGAGGTTGGGAAATATTATCTCCATTTTAGAAATGAGAAATTGAGGTACAGAGAGATAGTGATTTTTAAGGAATGTCTGGAAATTAACCCCAGGCCTCTGAAGACCCACTCCATGCCTCACCCACAAGATGACTGCTTCATCTTATGGTAGTGTATTGATGGAAGCACTGACTGCTACAGTAACATCATGTTTCACGGGATCATATGCTGGTCTCAGTAAGTTCCACAATTCTGAAATGCTAGGCTGCTCATCTTGCATTACCACATGCTTTTCCTTGGTTGGGATTTCATCATGGATTGTGACAGATCTGGAACTTATATGGAAGACATAGCTGTTACTTGCATATTCGGCTCTAGAAATAGATTGGCTACATTTATTAGCAAGTTAACATTGCCTAGTATGGTGAAATCTGGTTTGGGCTTTTAGCGAGGAAATGGCATATAGAAGAGACTTTGTTATTGACATTTGTGCTGCTCTGGCCAGTGAAAAAGAACTTATTCAGGAAACAAACTTTGAACACACTCATCTGAGGGCTCTATTGCTATGTGAGTGCCAGCAATAACTGGAATCAGTTCAGCCTTGTAAGTTGCATCTTGAGGTCACACAGAATACATTCTTCCTGCAACGAACTGCCTATATAAAATGTAAATAACCCATGTTCTGACTCTGTTTTGCAAACCTTCAGATCCATGGGTTTCAGATTTCTATCTCACCAGGAAACTGCACCCCTATGATTCAGGAAGGTAGAATTTGGTACAGATGCTTAAAGTTTACTTGAACTAATAAAATCTTATAAAGTATTGCTACAGGGCATCAGAGAAAAGCTCCTGGGTCCTCATGTCTCACAAACATGAGACCAACGGGTATCAAATTTCAAACACTTGTCAGAAACACCCATATTCACAAAGCTGGGAAGTGCAGTTCAGGGAGTCAATATTATATCATATAGTGAATCCACATAGCCATACAATAAAATATACAGTCTGTCATAGCCATAACACCTGGCACAGCAGGATGGCCCAGGGAGCACACAACACTGTACAGAAATAATACCCTAACTGTATACAAGACCACACACAGCCCTTTCACATGAGCTGGTGCTGCATGGTCTGATGTACCATTACTGTTGATCCCTATTGAAGACTGATATGAAGTACTGCAATCAAGCGAAGTGCTCTCTCTAATGCAAGTCTGAACCTTCTGCTGTGTCACATCCTTCTTTGTTCTTTCTGTCACTCTCCTCACTTCCCTGGTCCTGAACAGTTGTCCAATGTCTACCTGCCCTGCAGTCCCACTGAAATAATTGGGACTACTTGGGCTTAAAGCTAAGGACATGTTTGCAGGTTTGAGATCTTAGACTGGAAGCTCTCTGGGGCGGGGGAGGTGTCTTATACTGTTTGCAAAGCACCCTGTCAATTCACAGTGCTATATATGTTAATTTTTTAAATTAATAATAAAAGTGCTTCCCATTGTGTTGGCAGGGGGGCGGCTGGTGCACCTTCTACGTCTCTCACCCTCTTCATTCTTCCCGGGCCTGCACATCACCCTTCCCGCCCCTGGCTGTTCCGTTCCTGACACGCTGCCTGTCTCCACCCAGCTGGCACAGACTCCCAGAGCTGGAGTCACAGCTCGCAAAGCCGCCGCCTCCAGCTGAAGCTGCTGCTGCTGCTGCTGCTGCTAATGATCCTCGCTCAGCGGCTGGGCGGGCTGGGGAGAGGCCGGTCTCGGGTTTGCCTCGAGCCTTCCCCGCGGTGGGCACGAGAGCGATGCCCCATCTCTGGTCGTTCCCTTTGCTGGCTGCCAGCCGGGCTCTACAGGGCGGCCAGCCCGAGAGGGCATCGCTTGGGGGCATGGGGAGCCCAGTCACATGACGGGGGCAAGATAAAGCAGTGCCCCCATTTTCCCGCCCACCGCCTCCTGCGCAGCACCCTGCTAGCGTGCCCGCCTCTCCCTTAGCCCAGCCTCGATCCGCGTCTCCCGCGTTTGGGGCTGTTCTGGGGCAGAATCCCACCACCGTCCCTTCACAGCCTGGGGGCTCCTCTGGGGCAAAGACAATCCCACCACCCTCCCCTCACAGCCTGGGGGCTCCTCTGGGGCAGTCACGATCCCACCACCATCCCCTCACAGCCTGGGGGCTCCTCTGGGGCAAAGACAATCCCACCACCCTCCCCTCACAGCCTGGGGGCTACTCTGGGGCAATGACAAGCCCACCACCCTCCCCTCACAGCCTGGGGGCTACTCTGGGGCAATGACAATCCCATCACCCTCCCCTCACAGCCTGGGGGCTACTCTGGGGCAATGACAATCCCACCACCCTCCCCTCACAGCCTGGGGGCTCCTCTGGGGCAGTCACGATCCCACCACCGTTCCCTCACAGCCTGGGGGCTCCTCTGGGGCAAAGACAATCCCACCACCCTCCCCTCACAGCCTGGGGGCTCCTCTGGGGCAGTCACAATCCCACCACCGTTCCCTCACAGCCTGGGGGCTCCTCTGGGGCAGTCACGATCCCACCACCCTCCCCTCACAGCCTGGGGGCTACTCTGGGGCAATGACAAGCCCACCACCCTCCCCTCACAGCCTGGGGGCTACTCTGGGGCAATGACAATCCCATCACCCTCCCCTCACAGCCTGGGGGCTACTCTGGGGCAATGACAATCCCACCACCCTCCCCTCACAGCCTGGGGGCTCCTCTGGGGCAGTCACGATCCCACCACCGTTCCCTCACAGCCTGGGGGCTCCTCTGGGGCAAAGACAATCCCACCACCCTCCCCTCACAGCCTGGGGGCTCCTCTGGGGCAGTCACGATCCCACCACTGTTCCCTCACAGCCTGGGGGCTCCTCTGGGGCAGTCACGATCCCACCACCCTCCCCTCACAGCCTGGGGGCTACTCTGGGGCAATGACAAGCCCACCACCCTCCCCTCACAGCCTGGGGGCTACTCTGGGGCAATGACAATCCCATCACCCTCCCCTCACAGCCTGGGGGCTACTCTGGGGCAATGACAATCCCACCACCCTCCCCTCACAGCCTGGGGGCTCCTCTGGGGCAGTCACAATCCCACCACCCTCCCCTCACAGCCTGGGCGGCTCCTCTGGGGCAATGACAATCCCACCACCCTCCCCTCACAGCCTGGGGACTCCTCTGGGGCAATGAGGAAAAAAAAATGACAATCCCACCACCGTCCCCTCACAGCCTGGGGGCTCCTTTGGGGCAGTCACGATCCCACCACCGTCCCCTCACAGCCTGGGGGCTCCTTTGGGGCAGTCACGATCCCACCACCGTCCCCTCACAGCCTGGGGGCTCCTCTGGGGCAGTCACGATCCCACCACCCTCCCCTCACAGCCTGGGGGCTACTCTGGGGCAATGACAATCCCATCACCCTCCCCTCACAGCCTGGGGGCTCCTCTGGGGCAGTCACAATCCCACCACCCTCCCCTCACAGCCTGGGCGGCTCCTCTGGGGCAATGACAATCCCACCACCCTCCCCTCACAGCCTGGGGGCTACTCTGGGGCAATGACAATCCCACCACCCTCCCCTCACAGCCTGGGGGCTCCTCTGGGGTGGTCACAATTCCACCACCCTCCCCTCACAGCCTGGGGGCTCCTCTGGGGCAATCACAATCCCACCACCATCCCCTCACAGCCTGGGGGGCTCCTCTGCGGCAATCACAATCCCACCACCCTCCCCTCACAGCCTGGGGGGCTCTTCTGGGGCGGTCACAATCCCACCACCGTCCCCTCACAGCCTGGGGGGCTCCTCTGCGGCAATGACAGTCCCACCACCATCCCCTCACAGCCTGGAGGGCTCCTCTGGGGCAATGACAAGCCCACCACCCTCCCCTCACAGCCTGGGGGCTACTCTGGGGCAATGACAATCCCATCACCCTCCCCTCACAGCCTGGGGGCTACTCTGCGGCAATGACAGTCCCACCACCATCCCCTCACAGCCTGGAGGGCTCCTCTGGGGCAATCACAATCCCACCACCCTCCCCTCACAGCCTGGGGGCTACTCTGGGGCGGTCACAATCCAGCCTTCATCACCTTATAGCCTGGGGGGCTCCTCTGGGGCAATCACAATCCCACCACCCTCCCCTCACAGCCTGGGGGCTACTCTGGGACAATGACAATCCCACCACGGTCCCCTCATACCCGGGGGGGCTCCTGTGGGGCAATCGCAATCCCACCATGTCTCCTCACAGCCTGGGGGCTCCTCTGGGGCAATCACAATCCCACTACCGTCCCCTCACAGCCTGGGGGGCTGGGGCAATGACAATCCTACCACCCTCCCTTCACAGCCTGGGGGGCTCCTGTGGGACAATGACAATCCTACCACCATCCCCTCACAGCCTGGGGGGCTCCTCTGGGGCAATCACAATCCCACCACCATTCCCTCAAAGCCTGGGGGGCTCCTCTGGGGCAGTCACAATCCAGCCACTATCCCATCATGGCCAGTGTGTGGGGGGGAGGCTGCTTTTGGGCAGTCACAATCCAGCCACCATTCCTCACAGTCAGGGTGTATGTGTGTGCTCTGGGGCAGTCATAATTCCACCACTGTCCCCTCGCAGCCTGAGGGGCTATTCTGGGGCAGTCATAATCCCGCCACTATCCCGCCACAGCCAAGGGGGGCCTACTCTGGGGCAGTCATAATCCCACCACCGTCCCATCATGGCCGGTGTGTGTGCAGGAGGCTGCTTTTGGGCAGTCACAATCCAGCCACCGTTTGTCACAGTCCGGGGGGGGGGGGGGGGAGATAGGGGGGAATGGATGTGTGCTCTGGGGCAGTCACAATCCACTCATTGTGCTCTGAGTCTCCTCAGAGTCTGTGGGTTACCCTGCATCATTTACAATTGCTCAATCTCTAGCTATAGCTCTTGCACGCCATAGACATATATTCCCTTTCACTGCTGCTCCTGTTTGTGTTGTTTCTCCCCCTTTCTCTTGCTGGCACCTGTATAGCTGCCCACATCTCCAGATCTAGTGGAATGTCTCTTCTGCTTTCTTGTCCTTTAAATGGAGCCTTTACTGTGCCTGGCTCAGGGTTTTATAATAGTCTCTTCATCTGTCATCCTAATAAAATAAATCTAGTAAAATATTTTTTAAATGTTTCAGAAATCCAACCTGGGAAGCATAAAAATAGATGTTGTTAAACTGGCCCAAGGGAGACGTTCTTGAGATCTCTCAGGTTCTTCTCTCCCCAGGTCTTAGTGAAGGTGACAATGCAGTTTCAGAGTGGCATTTGACTGTTGGTATGTTTCTTTCCTATTATCACTATTTCACATTTTATCCATACAAACAGCCAGAGCAGTACAGGATCCTAGCAATCCCCCACCAGGATCTGTACAGGTGCACAGCATTTCCTAATTGCTAGCCTAGCCCATTTCCTAGGGAGAGATAACAAGAGTGACTGATATTTCCATTAACAGAAGTGACTGGCTGAGCCCTATGTGACCAAAAGAGCTGTACTGGCCTGTACACTATTCACTGAAATCCCCCTGCTATTATGAGGCTCTCAGTACTTCTATTTATATTGTACCTCAACTGTTGTCATTCATGCTGGGTTAAAGTTTGGTCCAGAAGGTCCCAGCCAAGGAGTGTGATGTGCATGTCTGAACATTGCTTTAGACATTTTTACATTATGAGTGGCTGAAACGAGAGCACAGTATTAGCCGCAGGGTTGTTTTGGAGCTGATATGACTCAAAACTGACTTCACTTTAAAAAATGGAAATTTGGCAAGTGATGAATCCACAATGTAGTGAAAAAATATTAAAATAAAATGTGAAATACCAAGACATTAAACTCTGAAAAGTGACTATCCTGCAAAGATATGTCATCAGCGTTTTTATTATGTGTAAAGCTGGAAACAACTTGGGAAAACCCTTCAGGCCGCAGAGGTTGGTAAATTCACTAAGGTCAGATGAGTTTAGGATGAGATTAATTATTATCCAGGGAGAATATAAAAATGAGGAAAATAAGAGAAATCATCCAAACCACAGCTCAATTACACAGCATGGAGAGCCTGGTAGGAGCTGGGGCTGATCAGTGTGGGACAGATCAAGGATAGGAAATGGCAAATGGGAATGCTTAGCACACTGCAAGATGAAAGTGCAAGTAGAAGGCAGGCATGGCTCAGAACAGAGACCTGATGAAGAAGCAGAAGAACTGGCCCGCAGCAAGAGCATGTACACAAACCCACAAGAACTTTGCAAGGCTGAGCTCTACCACCTGGGAAACTAGACACAGTGACCATTTTCTTGCTCATACAACATAACAAGACTAAATACAGAGAGGAACAACGCACAAAGGGCACCAGTCACTGCGGGAAATCAAGCTGTCATATAGAATGGGAGGATTTTTAGCCACTGTTTCCCAGAGGGATTGTTTATGCATTTGGTCCCTCATGTTAGAAGCTGGGGGTGTCAAACTAAGGGCTGGTCTACACTCGGGGGGGGGGGGGGGGGAGTGTTGATGTAAGATACGCAACTTCAGCTACGGCAATAGCGTAGCTGAAGTCGACGTATCTTATTTCGACTTACCTCGGGTCCTCACGGCGCGGGATCGACGGCCGCGGCTCCCCCGTCGACTCCGCTACCGCCGCTTGCCCTGGTGGAGTTCTGGAGTCGATGGGAGCACGTTCGGGGATCGATATATCGCGTCTAGATGAGACGTGATGTATCGATCCCCGATAGATCGATTACTACCTGCCGATTCGGCGGGTAGTCTGGACATACCCTTTATGATTGTAATTCACATCTGAGCTTTCCTTGAAAATGATCTTTGAAAATGATCCAGTACTTGTTGAATGCAGTAGCCTGTCTGCTTCTTGGCATAATGGCAAGAGACTACATATTACCTGTCCCTGGCCTATCTTGGGGGCCCATAAGACAATGGATTGAGTTTCACTGTTGCTGATTATATATATAGTCCTTAGCGATATAGGCCTGAGGAAGTGAGAGAGTTTTAAAAGCCAGGACTGTACTTGAGTTACCAGCTCTTCATGTTTGTTCCTCCCAGGCTTCTGAGGTCAGCTGTGTTGATCTTATCTTACATCCTGAGGTTTCATCTTTATTGGATGGGAGCTAGGGTGAGCAGATAGCAAGTGTGAAAAATTGGGACACTTTTTTGGGGGGGGGGATATAATTGCATATATAAGACAAGGCCCCTAATATTAGGACATCTGGTCACCCTAAAATTGGGAGCAAGCTTGTGGGATGCCCTCCTGGAGGATGCCTTCCAGAGTAGCTCCCTGACAGGTCTCCAGGACTCAGTACACAATGCTTCAGACTCTGTTGGCCTCCTGTTTAGGATATTTTATTGTTTTGCCCTGTTGGGTGCTTTCTCTGGCTGTGGAACTTGGTTTGTTTTTATTCTGGTTTATTTTGTACAAAATCCTAGATACTATAATGGAGATGGGAACTTTATAAATTGATAAGTAATGAGAATAAACAAAAATAACAACTAATGCTGCTTACGGGATCATTTTCCTTGAAAAACTTACAGGCCCTGCCACATCTCTGTTGTCATCTATTCTGAGTAAAGCTGGGAGTAACTGGTTCATATAATTTTTACTGCTACTGTTCCACAAGGAAAACTGTATGAGGAATTTCTCTACATCTTCCCTATACCTCCTCATACACATTCCATATGAACAATCTTTGGATCACTTAGCTTTACATTTGTTAATGTTTTTTCCTGTGGACATTCTAAGTAGGTGATGGAAGGCAGATTTCACCATTATTATATTTGCTGATCTCTGTGTCTGAGAGAGAACTGGGTGTTCACTCTAGTTGATTCCAGGGTTATACTGATATTTCCCACTGAACCTTCCCAGTTATTTATGCAAATAATTTGAAATTATTTTGCAAATTGCACTTCTGAGGTGTGGAAATACTCTGTCATGGATCTAGATGACCTGCAAAAGTTTTTCAATAACAACTAAGCACTTAAAAGGATATGCAGACAGGTAACTGCTTATAAGGAATAAACACAGGGTCAGGGTGGCCAAATGTCTCATAATAAAAACAAAACAAGCAAAGGCTGGATGAACAGTAGCAACAGATACAAGAAAAAAAGTAGGAGAAAGTTTTCAATGTTCGTTTGGATCAGGGTTTCCCATGAACTCATTGGAATGCTCAGTAACAAGATAGCTGACTACTTTGGAATCTTACTGCGGTGGTTCTTGAGTCTCAGCTGAATCTCCATCATTGCGTTTAACAAGATTTCCAATGTTTCCAAACATCTCCCAAGAGGGGGTTATTTCACTGACTTCCTCTCAACACCACTGAATTCTCATGAAGTAAGCAGACATGTCATGCAACTCCTAACAATCAGAGACCTACAAGCAACCACTCAAAGAAACAAGATAGAATTGATCAGAATACTTCACTTAGTGCTTAAATGTCTCCATAGTCAGGCAAAGCAAACATCTGGTCTCTTTTTGAATACGTGGGAACTGGGGATGGGAGAGGAGAGACAGAGTGCAAAGATTAAATAACTGGGCATGTCTATGCAAATAAATGATTTTCTTCTAATGACATAAAACAGTTTTCCTGAGTCAGAATGGGCTTTGGAATGAAGAATTGTATATATAGTTCCCAGGAATAGTTTGGAAGTGTTCAGTGCACTAAGCAAATAAGCAGGTGCTATATATAGATGTATTGTGGGATTAATAGTGTATTATAGTAGAATCCTGAGGGCCTGATCCAGGACCAACTGAAATCAATGTGAAAGCCTTGTTGACTTCAGTGATATGGGATCAAGGGCCTTAGATTGTAAGCGCTGTAGGGCAGAGACTATGCCTTTGCATGTGTTTGTGCAGTGCCCAACACATCAGTCCCCAGTTCTGATTGACTGGGGCCTCTGGGTATTACATCAACATAAATATTAATCATATTAAGACTAGAAAAGTTAGGAAATGAGGTGGGCAATTGGGAAAGATAATGCACATTTTTACATGGTAAGCTAGTTCAAGACAAACATCTGAAAGTAATATACATCCACCTTCATCATAAAATGATATGTTCTAATTCTCAGTCTCTGTGGGTCTCTTTCTCTCAGCATTCTTCAGAGATCCCCAATTATTGACACATTTGAGACCTGCTCTCCTATCAAATTAAAATGCTTGGCTGTGAAAGACAGAGCTAAGATTATGGACTATACTATCAAATTAAAAAGTATGTGATGCCATTATCTTTTTATTGAGATGTTTTACTATTTTCAATCTATTTAAGATATGTCAGTACAATAACAATAAATGACAAATCTTACATTTAAATAGAAACTTCCACCAAAGAATGGCCTCCTGCTGCTACACAGGATATTACTCTAAGTGAAGGAGACTCTGATGCTATGACAGTCTCCTATTAACTGACTTTGTTTTAAAAATTAAAGGCCATAGATATCATTGGTTTATTGGAGAGAGATTAGTGCAGCAGAGCAGTTACTCATTGTAGGTCTGTTGTGTTCTGACTGGCTTAGAGAAGAGACTATTTCTATACTAAATCATGCTGCTCTCTCTAAAGGTGCACTCTCTCTCAAGGTTTTCAGTGGTGGAATCAGGCCTCTGCCTGACAGTGATGCAATCACTTCATTTCCAATCAAATATTTGCTGAGGAGGATTTCCTTATACTCAGGGCCGGCTCCAGGGTTTTTGCCGCCCCAAGCGGCGGAAAAAAAAAGAAGCCGCGATCGCAATTGCGATCGGCGGCAGCTCCACCGCGTCGCTTTCTTCTTCGGTGGCAATTTGGCAGCAGGTCCTTCCCTCCGAGAGGGACCGAGGGACCCGCCGCCGAATTGCCGCCAAAGAGCCGACGTGCCGCCCCTTCCACTTGGCCTCCCCAAGCACCTGCTTGCTAAGCTGGTGCCTGGAGCCGGCCCTGCTTATACTGGGCTGGGGAGGCACAGGGAGAGGCCAATGCAAAACTAACAGTATATCTCCTCAGCAATGCAGACTACTATAAGCACATCAACCAGTGCTCCACTCTCTGTGTTGGTTTTCTATGGAATACTGAGTCATATTTAAGATCACTATCCTTGACTTCAAGATGCTTTAGGACAAGAAACCTTAGTCGACAACTCTGCCTGCAGGCACAATGGAGTTGTCTATGGCAAGGGTAAAGCTCAGCTGTGCAGGGGCCAGACCTTTCTCGGCAGCTGGTCCAAGGCTGTGAAACAAGCTCCCACAAGATCTAAGAACCACTTCCAACCTCACCATTTTCCATTCCAAGTGCAAGGGGCACGCCTCTGATCTGTCTCCAATAACAAACACGTTTAGCACAGCAGGTGTAAAATAAAATAAAACTCACATCCTTTTCTCTTTGGAGAGAGGGGGGAGAATTTCAGGTGGCTAATGCTGGTTATGTTCTTTACTGCACTTTTGGACTGCGCTCAAATGCTATGGTGATGAGGGAAGTGCAAGTGCCTGAATAGACTAGAATAGAATCTGTGCTGTTTATGATGGGAATTTTCATTTAATCTCTTGCTTTCAGTATATGTCCCAGGTACTGTAACAGTGGGCCCATAAAAATCAAAAGTGCTCACGGAGAAGCTTGCTCCTGACAGGCTGAAGTTCTCTGCAGCAATCTGAGTGGCTGGCACAGTTGGAAAGCTACTTTGTCTCTGGATCCATTGCTGCTCTCCCTCCATCCTAGACAGGACCTATCTGTAAGGAAAGTATACAGAGCTGGCCTAGTGATCTAACGCATGGCTCTGCAACGCTATGCAGCAGACCCTGGTGAGATGCCTAGTTCCAGCCTCTCACTCCCTGGGCCAGAAGGCACAAGGGCATGCCGAAGCAGTTTGGTCAGGCCCTGGCTGAGATGGGATTTCTCTCATGTCCTTCTAGCAGGCTAAGGTGAAGTGCTGACTGATCCCAAAGGGAATTCCCACCAGTCCTCCTTGCCTGAAGGATGGTGAATGTGCCGTGGGGCCTGTAGGCTGGGGGAAATGGGGTGGGTCTCAGGGATCCATCCAGCCTTGATTAGTCTTGGGGAAAGAGAGGAGAAGAGTAGAAAAATGAGCAAGTCCTTTTGGATCTCCATGCCTGTGTTTGAGGCAGGAGAGCTCCGCTGGTTTCTCAGTGGCTTCTTGTCTTTTTTAAAACCAACAAACTGTTTACATTAATTGTTTCAGGTAACCCCCCCCCCCCCCGCCATTCCATTAACCCTAATAATAATTATTTTAATTTCACAACAGATTTACTGTTATATTTTGCCCTACTTGTTTCTGATTTGAATTGTCTAGAGAGAGTGCAGAGAGAACTGCAGGGTGTGATTCTTTCCCCCTGCCAGTGAAATGGTTAAAACCATTCTATCCAGTCCCCCCTTTCAGGAAAAGAAGCATGGCTTTTATGTTTGAACAGTGTCCCCCTCTCTAAGCTCCCTGAGAGGAGATTTTTTTCTGTGTTGGATGGAGGTGGGGGGGGGGGGGGGGCGGGAGTCCCTGCTTTACAATCCCTTGATTGGAATTTTCTGCAACCAGTCACTAGATCAAAATGGGAAGTCCTCGGCGTTGGGGAAATCTCCATCTAGCTTCTCCCACACATTCATTCTATTTCTGGATTGTCTGAAGGGTGGAAAGGGAATTTTAAGTATCAAATGAAGTACTGAGTTCTGCTCATGTGTTTGTGACCTACACTTTAAGCAAATAAATTATACTCCAAGACAACCCTTTAGGTAATTGTACCTAAACCAGTTAATACCACACTCCCTACCGCACCTTCTTTGGTGCTTACAGTGTGTGCAGCCTGCTTCTCCCTACACTGGGATTCAGGGAATTTGGGGCCCTTCTCAGGATAAGCAGATGAAGTTGTAACCAGAAAAGCTATAAAACGTGGGAAGGAAAGCAAGAGTGGGAAAGAAACAAAGTAACCAAACAACAATGAGAAGAAAGTGTCAGGGCAGGACACAGCAGCTGCACTGGACAGGCAGCTGGAAGAGTAAATTCCAGGAGTAAAGAGCAAATCAGAGCTAAAGCTCAGTGGATGCAAGAGGAGGGACATCAACAGTGCTCTCCTGAGCTCATTAGAAAAATACAAGGGGAAGAGTTCATTCAGTTAAGGAGGCCAAGCATGGAAGAGATCAAGTATCCAGAATAAGAACCTCAGTATATCTGCATTCAGAATCCTTCTGACCAAACCACAGCAAGGAAGCTGATGTGTCATTTAACCCTGGGGGAACATACTAGGAAGAGAATCCAGTACCAGCACGTGATGGTACACGCCCTGTGTTGGAGAAGAAGAACAGAATAGCACTCAGGCAGGGCTGACAGTAGATGTGATCTCCGGTTAGTAATCTGCTACAGAAAAGTGCACATTGGGATGATTTTTGTGAGTTATATAACTGAGAAAACTAGTGAGAAATTAACTGAGACCATTGCTGAGTAAAAGACAATGTACTAAAACAGTTTAATAACACAGACAAATCTGAACAAAAGTCCATGGCAAACAGGGGGAAAAAACTGGCTGACCTTCCAATAGATTTCCCTGCAATAAAAATCACATTGGCCATCTAGGTATACTCGTTAGCCACATGATTTAGGTGGGCTACGCTTGCTTTCACATTCTCTTTCTCTGCCACACCACCATTGCATTTGGGTACCTTGTTACTATTACATGGGTCCCGTAACCTCCAAAGAGGAGCATGATTTCCTAATTTCCTCCAGACTTTTCTTGTTGTCTTCTAAAATAGCATATACATTACTGAATTACCATCACATACAGCTGACCCTTCTGAGGGTCAGGAGCTGCTTCTGCTCTTCCCTTCTGACATAAGACTTGTTTAGCTTGGCAGCAGGTCATTCTCACCTTCAGAGCTCACTCCCTCTCATGGTGGATCTGAGCATCTGTAAGGTGCCTTTCTTCCAGTAACCTTTTAATTTAATTTTGTATATGGCAATGAATTGGCTTCTTTTTTGTGAGTTATCAGTGGGATGGGTAGCATTTTTGTTGTCATTCTATGTTTTCTAAAGGGTATAGGGATTATCAAATTATTATTTATTTACATTATAGTTTCACCAACTAAGATCAATGCCCCATTGTGCTCGGTGCTATACATACATAGTAAGAAACAGCTCTCACCCCAAAGAGTCATAGACCTTAAGGCCAGAAAGGACCATCGTGATCATCTAGTCTGACCTCCTGAACATTGAAGGCCACAGAACCTCACCTATCTGCTCCTATAATAAAGCCATAATCTCTGGCTGAGTTTCTGAAGGCCTCAAATCATGATGTAAAGACTTCAAGTTACAGAGAATCCAATCTAAGTAGATATGGAAGACAAAGGGTGGAAGAATGGAAGGATTATTATCCCTATTTTACAGATGGAGAGCTAAGCCCAGAGAGACTGAGTGACATGACCAGGGTAACACAGGGTGTCTCTGCCAGAGCCAGAAATAGAACCCAGATCTCCAAGTGCCAGATCTGTGCCTTAACCACAAGGCTATTCTTCTCAGAGCATTTGGGCCATAACCTTTTGGAGGAGAAAAAATGAATGCCCAAACTCACGGCTTCATTGTAGCACCAGAACTGCCAACACCCTGCATTCTCCCCTTACCCTCAGTCTGTGGGGCTGGAACAGAGAAGGCAGGTACCATGGGGCTCTCACCCCCCATAAAATATTAACAGATAGATGCACAGAGGGACTCCCCTCTGTATTTGCTGCCTAGCCTTGGTTCACTGACTGTGACTTTGCAGAGGTGCAACCATCTTAGGTAGCATTAACTCTCCAGTGTTGCCTGTGGATCTACCTATAGTTTGGGGTAGGAAGAAGATGTTTGTTGCAGCTGTTCACCCCACTCTGGACCTGTCCCCTTTCTCACCTGGCCACAGGCTTCTGTGGAGAGAGTGCAGAGAGGAAAGATGGTGAGGTGAG
Source organism: Emys orbicularis (assembly GCF_028017835.1). NCBI lineage: Eukaryota > Metazoa > Chordata > Testudines > Emydidae > Emys > Emys orbicularis. Next base: position 150,217,530 of record NC_088686.1, read on the forward strand.
ATGAGGTGAGGTAGGGTGGGTGGGGAGCTTTTCATGGTGCAGGGAAGCGTATGAGCCTGTATCTGTTACTGGTGGGAGCACAGGCGCTGACTTTTATTTTTCCCGGTGGGTGCACGACCCCCGCCCTGCCCGCAGGCCTGCCCCCACTCTGCTCCTTCCCCAAGGCAGTACCCTCACCCCACCTCTTCCCACCCCCACCACTCTGCCTCCTCCCCGAGGCCCCCACCCACTCACCACTCGCTGCTCTCTGCCCTCCCCCAAGCGCCTCCCGCCAGCTACCAAACAGCTGATCAGCAGCACCGCCCGAACAGCTGTGGCTGGTGGGTGCTGAGCACCCAACTATTTTTTTCCCCATGCATGCTTGAGCCCCGGAGCATCCACAGAGTTGGCACCTATGGGTGGGAGTGTTTCCAGAGTGCCCAGGCCTAATGGTTGCTTTTCAGGGGAACTGATCTCACCTCACCCCAGGTGAATCACTAAACATCAGGCCAGTCATCCCTGGTGTATGTGCCTTTGACACACACCAAACATACAACACAACAGTTCCCCAGACCAGAAAGAGGCAATAAAAAACCTGATTCCAGCCAGCAAACCAAGCCCACAATATAACCCAGCCTAGTCCCCAGCTCACTACCCCCAAAAGGCCTGGGAGAAGGGATGGGCTTTACTCAACAAGCACAGAACCATCATCAGAAAACACCACAGAGTGCACTAGCAGTGTAATCCTATTGGCTTCACTAGTTACCCTAGGGGTGAATGTGTCTGTTGCTTTGGGGTTTGCTTGTCTGTCTGTGGTTTGTTTCAAATCTATTCATATATATTTGCACAGTTCTCTGCTTTTCGTATTAGCAAACATGTTCCTAAATACTCTGGATATACCACAGACTGCCCTCTTCATTTGATCAATATGGAAGGAGTGAAAGGTCAGCAAGATTTGCTGAATTTACTGCTAGGCTTATTACTAGAAAATGTGGAACAATGTAAATACTTAAGACTTGGGTGGAAGTCATTGAGCAGATTATTACTACAAGCTGGCTGCATGGTTTGGGAGGTCAGGTTTCACACTTGTTTAATTTGGTGCAAAGGTGACACTGCCAGTGCTGGAGTAGGGAACCTGATTTATTATGTGTCATCCAAACAAATCACTGCTGAAATGCGGCAAGTTTCATTATACCTGGTGTGCAGTTTGTATTGAAGTGTCATCGTTATGCACTTGAGTCAGTGGTCGTGGTAAAGCAGATGGGATTTTACTGGAGCAGGAAGCTAAGGAGCAGCACCAGATCTGACCAAAAGAATTCTATCATCTTAAAGTCATTATAGTCTGAAAGTCAAAATTACTATGAACCAAAAATGTTGAACAAACACATAAATGCATATGTGCACACTGGGCATGCACACACTTTTTTTCGATACAGCTGCAATATTGGAACATTCTACTGCTGGAAATGCAATGGATGAAGAAATATGGAAAGTTTAAAGGGAAGAATTTATGTCTGTAACTTCGTTAGGATCATCTATGAGTGTTAGAGCTGGTTGAACATTGAAATAAATTGGATTTATCACGTCCTAGGTTATTCTGTAAATAAATAGATACAGTATTGCCAACCGCAAGCATTCAAAACTCATGAATCAGGCCCTCAAAATTAGGAGATAGGCTTGAAAATTATGAGATTTAAAAATGATAAATATTGGGTTCTTTTTACTTGTCTTCTAGTGGTTGAGTCTTATGGGTCATATTTTCAAGCTCTTCTCCACAAACAGGAGAGCTAGAAACCTTTTTTTAAACAAAAACTGAGATTCTTTTGTGATCAGCTACCTCAAAAAGCTGTAACTTTAAGAAAAACACCAAATATTATGAGAGTTTTTAATACTGTAGATAAAACAGGATTTTCCAAATAACACAACTGATGATTTGCGGACATCATGAAATAATGATTGGAGGACACCACATACAGAGATGCTGAGGCAGGTATAGAGGATGAGAGAAGAAAGTTGGTCAGCGATTTATGGCACAAACTAAATTGGTTGCAACAAATTTGAAAAGCTTAGAGTTCCTCTGAGAAATAAACTTACTGGTAATCAGATAGTTTGTTTGCAAGTATCTGAATCATTAAAGTCTTGCTCTGAATATTTCTAGTTAAACATGACACCAGGAAATAGATTTGGAACTCAATCAAACCCACTTTTAGCTCTGCTATACTTCTCTTTGAATTATAAACATGAGATTATTACATCTTATTTTCTGCATGTGTCCTACATGTGTCTCAAATCTTTACATCATGAACGGTGCAAGTAAACACTCCAAACACAATATTAAAGTGCAGCCCAGATGGGGTATCACCTGACCCAGAGATAATGTATACACAGAAAGCACAGGAATGGGACAACTGTGAGATGAATAAGGAGTAATTCTCTTCTCTGTAGCAGTGTGATCAGAGTCCTGTGTGTTTCCAGTGTTAGAATCTCAGGTGTCAGCTACTCAGGAATGTAGAAAATGCTAAGAAGCAGCCCATTTCAGTTCATCTTCCCTGCCTCTTTCCATTAGATACTGTATGTCTCCTTCAAAGGTCTCCCATTCCTTTCTAAACTATTTAGACAAGATGTTTCTATTGATGATGATTGTGGAAGTTTATTATGACTAATCTCTTCATAAATTCCCTTAGTGCCTGGCACTTCTTTAGCCTAAGCAGAGGCCCCAAGTTTCCTTTCAGTGACCCCAGTTCATGAAGCTTTATAATCATTCACTTTAGAATTTTTCAAAATGTTAGTTATGGTTCATTACTAAAGTCTCATCTGAATTTCTTTTCCATGTGTATAGGTGGGATAGAACAGCTGGTGATGGCTGCTTTGTGGTGAGGATACTAGTACATCCACCCTCTCTCTTCCCTGGCCTTAGTGCACATGATTTATTCCCATCTGCTGCTCTCCATGCTGTGCAAGGACAGGCACATAGGGCCTCAAGTGATCTGTGCTCATCGCTTCACACAAAGCTTTTTCTTTTACTTTTCTTGAACAATTCAAATATTTTGGGCACATTCTCCCATGGTGATTCCATAGCGACTCCTAAATTGAATCCAGATATTCTAGGCACTTGACTCCTGTGTCTGTCTATTTTCAATGTATCTATTGGAAACGTATGTGCAGGTGTATAGTTTCTTTGGTGATATACCGATCAGTCTGCAGCTTTTCTGTGACTACATTTGGATGACAGTTATCCTAGCAGCACAAATGTTCCATGTAAATACAACTCAACAATCAGGGTCTCCTTGTCTTGTGGGTTAGGCCTTTTGTGTTCTGTCTGTACTCCATAATTGAGGAGCCTCTTGTAGGAACACAGAGCAATATTATCAGTGACTTCTTGCCCTGTATATGTATAGCAGATCATGCTACTGAGGACTTCCCCTCCCATGTACGCAGTGGAATGTTATTGGGAACCCCAGCACTGTACTAAATTGCTTATGGGATAAAATTGCTATGAGAACCCTACTTCTCTGCATAAAACTGCTAAAGTTGAACTTCAAGTTTCTAATCAAAAGTTGAAACCAGATGGACGTGAAATGCCAGCAGTAATACAAAAAGTATGTTGAAAAAAGATCAAATGGAAGAAAAAGATGAAAATGTTTTCAATTGAGTGGAGTGTTCTTCCAAAAACAGATGTATGTGAAAGCAGCACCATTTGCACTTTACCCCTGTTTTGCCTTTAGATGCACACAGGTGAAACAAAATACAGCCTGGCTTGGTTGGGAGCCCTGCACTGTGACAATGCTAGTGTCAAGGTCACACAGCTCAGATTTCCCACATTACTGGGTTAGATTCAGTGTAAGCAGCTCTCTGTGATCTCTGAATGTAAACCTTGCAGTGCCTACCAGAAAATGCCACATTTGGGTGCAAAATCTTCCTGAGCGGAACCCTCTGTAACTTCTTGTGTTACTTCATTTACCTTCTGAGATAGTGAAAAAGTTTCTGTGGCTTCACCTAGAAGAGCTGTAGTAAGAGGAAAAGGAGTGCACTGAATTCACTATGCTATGTGACTCAAGGATCCAAATATCCAAGAAGAGAAACAGAAAAGAAATAAACAATAATGAAATAATCCTCACAACCAAGTGATGTGTCCTTATTCAGAGCATAATAATACCATCCTTTCCTTCTTTGGAGAATACATGAGCAGAAAAATGAACCCATAGATAATAAGAGAAGATTGTCAAAGTATTCAAGAAAAATAAATGAGAATTGTACAGATGCCAAAGAACTTTGGCTGATTCTCTGTTGGGAATTTTGCATGGTAATCTTCTGAATTCTATCAATTTAATATGCAAATGCAGTTCAGATGCTGTAGCTCTATGTTGTGAGAACATGTGAATACAAACATTGTCAACTGTCTTCAGAGGCCAAGACCAAATATGCTTTTCAATAAAAAAGATAATAGAGAACCAGAACAAAAGAAGAGTAAATAATAGAGTAATGAAAGAGGACTGAAAGGAGTGGGCAGCATAGGAAGAGTAAAATATCAGAGATCTGAATAAGATAAGAATAACTGGTATGTCTATGGCATCGTTCATCTGAGGATCTCGAAGTACTTTACACATTTTAATTCTGACCCACCCATTTTGATTTAGGTATAAAATTGAGCTAATAATTCATAAAGAGTACACTAAGGCACCAAGACTTGCCTGTATCACATAGCAAGCCAGAGCTGGACTAGAATCTAGGAGTCCTGACTTCTAATTTCCTAATCTATCCATGAGGCACAATTCCTTAGGCAAGCCACTCTCCATCTAGCTATAAAATGAGATCAACAATCAGAGAAAGAACATTACTGTGTAATACTGAAATAAAGCATTCAATATTGTGCAATGAAGTACTTTTTCTGATTCTAATGTAGGATAAAAACTGGACACTGAGCAACCATAACTGGAGTCACAAATGTAATTTTTCAGAAAGATGCCCACTAGCGAACTCAGATATGTCACTTTCAATTAATGCCTTTATTTTCACCTGATAGATTTTCCAGATTATGCAGGGTGAAATTTACTCCTCTTCTCACAATTTTTTTGCAGGGCTTTGCTGGACAAAACTGATGGTGCCGTCCTTTAAAAAAAAAAAAAGCCAGTGGGGCTTTTAATTCACCATTTACACTCTTTTTAGGTAAGATCATTCAGTAGATTAGGCAACATATTTAGTGCAGATAATTAGCACCTGTCAGTTAAGACATTTTGCCCATCAGGCCTTTCTTCATGTTAATGTAATTAGCGGCGGGCTTTCTAGTATTTTAGACTTGTTCCTGTGTACCACTTTCTATGAGGCCACCTTGTAATGGACCCTGGGGATGTGTGTCTAAGCCCACTTAGTAGATAATAAACTATTTTTTGTGCTCAAGAAGGTGTATATGCTATTGTAACCCACACACCTGCTAGGTGTGGTGTTTTGTCCCCCCTAGTGGCACCAAGATCACTTAGAGATTAATGAGTCTGCTACAACCTTAGCTAAGGGCCATGTGGCTTTTAGCTCATACAGTAGAGGCTCATACACTTAGGGCACATCTTCACTACCCGCCGGATCGGCAGGTAGCGATCGATCTATCGGGGATCGATTTATCGCGTCTAGTGTAGACGCGATAAAATCGATCCCCGATTGCTCTGCTGTCAACTCCGGAACTCCACCGCAGTGAGAGGCAGAAGCGGAGTCGATGGGGGAGCGGCAGCGGTCGACTCGCCGCCGTCCTCACAGCCAGGTAAGTCGACCTAAAATACGCAACTTCAGCTACGCTATTCACATAGCTGAAGTTGCGTATCTTAGGTCGACCCTCCCCGTAGTGTAGACCTAGCCTAAGGGTATGTCTACATTATGAAATTAGGTCGATTTTATAGAAGTCAATCTTTAGAAAGCGATTTTCTACAGTTGATTGTGTATGTCCCCACTACCATAGCTAGCATCGACTCACAGAGCGGTGCACTGTGGGTAGCTATCCCAAAGTCCCCGCAGTCTCCACTGCCCACTGGAATTCTGGGTTAAGCTCCCAATGCCTGATGGGGCAAAAACATTGTTGCGGGTGGTTTTGGGTACATGTCATCAGTCTCCCCTCCCTCCCTCCATGAAAGCAACGGCAGACAATCACTTTGCGCCTTTTTTTCTGGGTTATCCATGCAGACGCCATAGCACGGCAAGCATGGAGCCCGCTCAGCTCACCGCTGCTGTTGCGAGCATTGTAAACACCTCGCGCATTATCCTGCAGTATGTGCAGAACTGGCTAGGAGCCGCCAGCAAGAGGACGATTGTGAGGAGGACATGGACATAGACGTTCCTGAAAGCACGGGATATGGCAATTGGGACATCATGGCAGCAGTGGGGCAGGTTGATACAGTGGAATGCCAATTCTGGGCCCGACAAACAAGCACAGACTGGTGGGACCGCATAGTGTTAGGGATGATTCCCAGTGGCTGCGAAACTTTCGCATGCGTGAGGCCACTTTCCTGGAACTTTGTGAGTTGCTTTCCCCCACCCTGAAGCGCAGGAATACCAAGATGAGAGCTGCCCTGACAGTTGAGAAGCAAGTGGTGATAGCCCTGTGGAAGTTTGCAACACCTGACTGTTACCAGTCTGTCGGGAATCAATTTGGAGTGGGCAAATCTACTGTGGGTGTTGCTGTGATCCAAGTAGCCAAGGCAATCACTAACCTTCTGCTAGCAAGGGTAGTGACTCTGGGAAATGTGCAGGTACTAGTGGATGGCTTTGCTGCAATGGGGTTCCCTAACTGTGGTGGGGCAATAGATGGAACGCATATCCCTATCTTGGCACCGGACCACCTTGCCAACAGTACGTAAACATGATTTATGAGGAGAGGCTGAGGGAACTGGGATTGTTTAGTCTGCAGAAGAGAAGAATGAGGGGGGATTTGATAGCTGCTTTCAACTACCTGAAAGGGGGTTCCAAAGAGGATGGATCTAGACTGTTCTCAGTGGTACCAGATGACAGAACAAGAAGTAATGGTCTCAAGTTGCAGTGGGGGAGGTTTAGGTTGGATATTAGGAAAAACTTTTTCATTAGGAGGGTGGTGAAGCACTGGAATGGGTTACCTAGGGAGGTGGTAGAATCTCCTTCCTTAGAGGTTTTTAAGGTCAGGCTTGACAAAGCCCTGGCTGAGATGATTTAGTTGGGAATTGGTCCTGCTTTGAGCAGAGGGTTGGACTAGATGACCTCCTGAGGTCCCTTCCAACCCTGATATTCTATGATTCTATGATAAACTGCAATGCTGCTGCAAGCACTGGTGGATCACAAGGGACGTTTCACTGACATCAGCGTGGGATGGCCGGGAAAGATGCATGACGCTCGCATCTTTCGGCACTCTGGGCTGTTTGAACAGCTGCAAGAAGGGACTTACTTCCCAGACCAGAAAATTACTGTTGGGGATGTTGAAATGCCAATAATTATCCTTGGAGACCCAGCCTACCCCTTGCTCCCATGACTCATGAAGCCATACACAGGCAGCCTGGACAGTAGTAAGGAGCAGTTCAACTATAGGCTGAGAAAGTGCAGAATGGTGGTAGAATGTGCCTTTGGACGTTTAAAAGCTCGCTGGAGCTGTTTGCTGACTAGAGCCTGGTCTACACTACGAGTTTAGGTCGACTTTAGCAGCGTTAAATCGAATTAAGCCTGGACACGTCCACACGATGAAGCCCTTTCTTTCGACTTAAAAGGCCCTTTAAACCGGTTTCTTTACTCCACCTCCGACGAGGGGATTAGCGCTAAAATCGGCCTTTGCGGGTCGGATTTGGGGTAGTGTGGACGGAATTCGACGTTATTGGCCTCCGGGAGCTATCCCACAGTGCTTCATTGTGACCGCTCTGGACAGCACTCTCAACTCAGATGCACTGACCAGGTAGACAGGAAAAGCCCCGTGAACTTTTGAATTTCATTTCCTGTTTGCCCAGCGTGGAGAGCACAGGTGACCACGCAGAGCTCATCAGCACAGGTAACCATGATGGAGTCCCAGGATCGCAAAAGAGCTCCAGCATGGACAGAACGGGAGGTACGGGATCTGCTCGCCATATGGGGAGACGAATCAGTGCTAGCTGAACTCCGTAGCAGTAAACGAAATGGCAAAATATTAGAAAAAGTCTCAAAGGCCATGAAGGACAGAGGCCATAACAGGGACGCACAGCAGTGCCGCGTGAAAATTAAGGAGCTAAGGCAAGCCTACCACAAAGCCAGAGAGGCAAACGGAAGGTCTGGGGCAGAGCCGCAAACATGCCGCTTCTACGCGGAGCTGCATGCCATTCTAGGGGGTGCAGCCACCACTACCCCAACCGTGTGCTTTGACTCTGTCAATGGAGAAACACACAACAGGGAAGCAGGTTCGGGGTACGTGGAAGATGATGATGATGATGAAGACAATGAAGATAGCTCACAGCAAGGAAGCGGAGAAACCGGTTTCCCCAACAGCCAGGATATGTTTATCACCCTGGACCTGGAACCAGTAACCCCTGAACTCACCCAAGGCATGCTCCCAGACCCTGAGGGCACACAAGGGACCTCTGGTGAGTGTACCTTTGTAAATATTACACATGGTTTAAAAGCAAGCGTATTTAATGATTAATGATTAATTTGCCCTGGCAATCGCGGCCAGTACAGCTACTGGAAAAGTCTGTTAACGTGTATGGGGATTGAGCAGAAATCCTCCAGGGACATCTCCAGAAAGCTCTCCTTCACGTACTCCCAAAGCCTTTGCAAAAGGTTTCTGGGGAGGGCTGCCTTATCCCGTCTGCCATGGTAGGACACTTTACCACGCCAGGCCAGTAGCACGTAGTCTGGAATCATTGCATAACAAAGCATGGCAGCGTATGGTCCCGGTGTTTGCTGGCATGCAGACAACATCCATTCCTTATCTCTCTTTGTTATCCTCAGGAGAGTGATATCATTCACGGTCACCTGGTTGAAATGGGGTGATTTTATTAAGGGGACATTCAGAGGTGCCCGTTCCTGCTTGGCTGAACAGAAATGTTCCCCGCTGTTAGCCACGCGGTGGGGGGGAGGGGTGAAGTGATCATCCCAGAGAATTGTGTGTGTGTGTGTGTGGGGGGAGGGGGTTGGGTTTGTGCTGCATATTAACCCGGAAACCCCAGCCCCTCCTTTTACATTGCAAACCCATTTTAAATGGCCAACCCAATGGGTCCTTGGTATGGGAAATGAGGGCGCTGCTGTTTGAAACCATTCCCACATGTTATGAAGGTTAAAAAAGCCAAAAGACTGTGGCTTACCATGGCTGCCTGCAAGCCGAATTCTGTTGCCTGGCACTGCGTGAGTGATCTCTCACACCAAACCGGCAGGCCCTCAATATAAGAGGAAAAATGCGACCTTGTAACGAAAGCACATGTGCTGTGTAATGTGAACAGCAAAATTTAACGTGAAAGAGTGTACCCATTATTCTCTAAAATGTGTCTTTTTTAACCACCTCTCCCTTCTCCTCCACCAGCTGCAAATGTTTCTCCTTCGCAGAGGCTAGCGAAGATTAGAAGGAGAAAACGGCGGACTCGGGATGATATGTTCAAGGAGCTCCAGATGTCCTCCCACGCTGAAAGAGCACAGCAGAATGTGTGGAGGCAGTCAATGTCAGAGTGCAAAAAAGCACAATATGAACGAGAGGAGAGGTGGCAGTATGAATCGCGGGCTGAACAGAGCAAGTGGCGGGCTGAAGATGATAGGTGGCGTCAGCTTGCAGACAGAAGGCAAGAGTCGATGCTCCGGCTGCTGGAGCATCAAACTGATATACTCCAGTGTATGGTTGAGCTGTAGGAAAGGCAGCAGGAGCAGAGACTGCTGCTACAGCCCCTGTGTAACCAACAGCCCTCCTCCCCAAGTCCCATTGCCTCCTCACCCAGACGCCCAAGAACACGGTGGGGGGGCCTCCAGCCACCCAGTCACTCCACCCCAGATGATTGCCCGAGCATCAGAAAGCTGGCCTTCAATAAGTGTTAAAGTTTTAAAGTTTTAAACTGCAGTGTGTCCTTTTCCTTCCCTCCTCCCCCACCCATCCCGGGCTACCTTGGCAATTATCCCCCTAGTTGTGTGAGGAATTAATAAAGAATGCATGAATGAGAAGTAACAATGACTTTATTGCCTCTGCAAGCGGTGCTCGAAGGGGGGAGGGGAGGGTGGGGTGGTCGGTTTACAGGGAAGTAGAGTGAACCAGGAGGGGAGAGGGGGGGCGGAGGGTTCATCAAGGAGAAACAAACAGAAGTTTCACACCGTAGCCTGGCCAGTCACAAAACTGGTTTTCAAAGCTTCTCTGATGCGCACCGCGCCCTGCTGTACTCTTCTAACCGCCCTGGTGTCTGGCTGTGCGTAATCAGCGGCCAGGCGATTTGCCTCAACCTCCCACCCCGCCATAAATGTCTCCCCCTTACTCTCACAGATATTGTGGAGCGCACAGCAAGCAGCAATAACAATGGGGATATTGGTTTCGCTGAGGTCTATCCGAGTCAGTAAGCTGCGCCAGCGCGCTTTTAAACGTCCAAATGCACATTCCACCACCATTCGGCACTTGCTCAGCCTATAGTTGAACAGGTCCTGACTACTGTCCAGGCTGCCTGTGTACGGCTTCATGAGCCATGGCATTAAGGGGTAGGCTGGGTCCCCAAGGATAACGATAGGCATTTCAACATCCCCAACGGTTATTTTCTGGTCCGGGAAGAAAGTCCCTTCCTCCAGCTTTCGCAACAGACCAGAGTGCCTGAAGACGCGAGCATCATGTACCTTTCCCGGCCATCCCAAGTTGATGTTGGTGAAACGTCCCTTGTGATCCACCAGGGCTTGCAGCAGCATTGAAAAGTACCCCTTGCGGTTTATGTACTCGGTGGCTTGGTGCTCCAGTGCCAAGATAGGGACATGGGTTCCGTCTATCGCCCCACCACAGTTTGGGAATCCCATTGCAGCAAAGCCATCCACTATGACCTGCACGTTTCCCAGAGTCACTACCCTTGATATCACCAGGTCTTTGATTGCCCTGGCAACTTGGATCACAGCAGCCCCCACAGTAGATTTGCCCACTCCAAATTGATTCCCGACTGACCGGTAGCTGTCTGGCGTTGCAAGCTTCCACAGGGCTATCGCCACTCGCTTCTCAACTGTGAGGGCTGCTCTCATCCTGGTATTCTGGTGCTTCAGGGCAGGGGAAAGCAAGTCACAAAGTTCCATGAAAGTGCCCTTACGCATGCGAAAGTTTCGCAGCCACTGGGAATCGTCCCACACCTGCAACACGATGCGGTCCCACCAGTCTGTGCTTGTTTCCCGGGCCCAGAATCGGCGTTCCACGGCATGAACCTGCCCCAGTAACACCATGATTTGCACATTGCTGGGGCCTGTACTTTGTGAGAGGTCTATGTCCATGTCAATTTCCTCATCACTCTCGTCGCCGCGCTGCAATCGCCTCCTCGGCTGGTCCTGGTTTTGCTTTGGCATGTCCTGGCTCTGCATATACTCCAGGACAATGCGCATGGTGTTCATAGTGCTCATAATTGCCGCGGTGATCTGAGCGGGCTCCATGATCCCAGTGCTATGGCATCTGGTCTGAAAAAAGGCGCAAAACTGATGGAGGGAGGGAGGGGCGACTGACGACATGGCGTACAGGTACAGGGAATTAAAATCAACAAAGGTGGCTGTGCATCAGGGAGAAACACAAACAACTATCACACAGAATGGCCCCCCCAAAGATTGAACTCAAAACCCTGGGTTTAGTAGGCCGCTGATTTCACGGAGGGAGGGGGAAGCAAATGAATACAGAACAAATCTGGTCCATCTATTTTTTACATCTTAAGCTGGCAGCAGACGGTGCAGCATGACTGATAGCCCTCGGCATCTTCTGGGTGCGTGGCGGAAGATACTGTACTACGACTGCTAGCCATCATCGTCAAGACGGTTCAATAGGACTGCCGGCAGGACTGAGTCTCCAGGAGACAAAGCATGTCTGCCCAGGTGCCTCTGATTGAACTGGAGTACGACGATGACGGATACCGGTCGTAATACACCATCTACTGCCAAAAGGCAAGGGGCTGCTGCTGTGTAGCAATGCAGCCCCACGTCTGCCAGCACCGAGATAGCCGATGATGGCTACCAGTCATACTGCACCGTCTACTGCCAAAAGGCAATTAGCTGCTGCTGTGTAGCAATGCAGTACCACGTCTGCCGGCACCCAGATGACATATGGTGACGGTGAGCTGAGCTGAGCTGAGCGGGCTCCATGCTTGCCGTGGTATGTTGTCTGCACAGGTAACCCAGGTAAAAAGGCGCGAATCGATTGTCTGCCGTTGCTCTGATGGAGGGGGAGGGGCCTGACGACATGTACCCAGAACCCCCCGTGACACTGTTTTGCATCATCAGGCATTGGGATCTCAACCCAGAATTCCAATGGGCGGCAGAGACTGCGGGAACTGTGGGATAGCTACCCACAGTGCAATGCTCCGGAAGTCGACGCTAGCCTCGGTACTGCACTTAGAGCATTTTATGTGGGGACACACACAATCGACTGTATAAAACCGATATCTATAAAACCGGCTTCTATAAATTCGACCTAATTTCGTAGTGTAGACATACCCTAGGTTAGACCTCAGCGCAACAAATATTCCCATTGTTATTGCTGCTTGCTGTGTGCTCCATAATATCTGTGAGAGTAAGGGGGAGACGTTTATGGCAGTGTGGGAGGTTGAGGCAAATCGCCTGGTGGCCAATTTTGAGCAGCCAGACACCAGGGCGATTAGAAGAGCACGGCAAGGCGCGCTGTGCATCAGAGAGGCTTTGAAAACCAGTTTCATGACTGCCCAGGCTTCGGTGTGACAGTTGTGTGTGTTTCTCCTTGATGCAAACCTGCCCCCTTTGTTGATTTTAATTCCTCGTAAGCCAATCACCCTCCCCCCTTTGATCACAGCTGGCAAAGGAAATAACGTCACTATTTGTTTTGAAACCATGCATTCTTTCTTTATTAATTAAAAAAAAAGTGAGAAAACTGACAAGGTAGCCTGGGTGGAGTGGGGGAGGAAGGGAGGAGGGAAGGACAAGGCCACGTTGCTTATTGTAGCCACACTACAAATCAAAACTGTTTGAATGACAGCCTTCTGTTGCTTGGGCCATCCTCTGGAGTGGAGTGGCTGGGTGCCCGGAGCCTCCCCCCGCGTTCTTGGGTGTCTGGGTGAGGAGGATATGGAACTTGGGGAGGAGGGCAGGTGGTTTTACAGTGGATGCAGCGGCGGTCTGTGCTCTTGTTGCCTTTCCTGCAGCTCCACCAGATGCCTGAGCATGTCCGTTTGCTCCCCCATTAGCCTCAGCATTGCCTCCTGCCTCTGCTCATCGTGCTCACTGTATGCTTTCCTGGCCTCTGTCACTGTATGCCTCCATGCATTCAGCTGTGCCCTATCAGTGCGGGAGGACTGCATGAGCTCGGAAAACATGTCATCGTGAGTGCATTTTTTTTGCCTTCTAATCTGCGATAACCTCAGGGATGGAGATGATAGGGAGAGCGTAGAAACGTTTGCACCTGTGGGGGGATAAAAAGGGAGAGTAGAATTTAAGAAGATACATTTCTGAGAACAAAAGGGAGACTCTTTCACAGTGAATCAAGCAATTCACAGCAGACAGCACATGTGCTTTAGGTACAAGGTCACATTTTGCCTTTTATATTAAGCGCCTGTTAGTATAGTGACACATCACACACGGCTGGGCAACAGAATTTGGTTTCCAGGAAGCCATGGTAAGCCATGGTAAGCCAAAGGGTACACGGGGTTGGCTTCTTCCACCTTCATAACATGTGGGAATGGTTTCAAACTGCAGTGCCCTCCTTTCCCATAGCAAGCAATGTCGGTTGGGTTTGCCGTTTAAAAAGAGGGGCTGCGGTTTTTGGCAGCACACCCCTCCCCCCACCGCACCTTGTGGCTATTCTCTGGAATGATCCCTTCACCCCTCCCCCCACCGCGTGGCTATTCTCAGGGATGATCCCTTTTAGCCAAGCGCAAACAGCCCAGCATGAACGGGGTCCTTTTACTGTTCCCTTACAAAAATTCCCCTATTTCAACCAGGTGACCATGAACGATATCACTCTCCTGAGGCTAACACAGAAAGATATAGACCGAATGTTGCTTGAATGCGGCTTCAGGGTCCGGGAACCCGCCTTGGGAGGGTATTGGCTCCAGGGTGATGAAAAGGTCCTGGCTGCTGAGGAGAACGGATTCTCCACTTGCCTGCTGTGCATTCTCCTCCTCCTCTTCCTCATCCACAAAATCCTCTTCCCTGTTGCGTGAGACTCCCCCCTTGCAGGTGTCCACGGACAGTGGTGGGGTAGTGGTAGGGTCCCCCCCTAGAATGCCATGCAGCTGATCACAGAAGTGGCATGTATGGGTCTCTGCCCCGGAGTGACCGTTTGCCTCCTTTGTCTTTTGGTAGGCTTGCCTGAACTCCTTAACTTTCACGTGGCACTGCTGTGGGTCCCTGTGTGTGTCCCCTCTCTCCACCATGCCCTGTGCAATTTTGGCATATACACCTCTACCCCGATATAACGTGACCCGATATAACACAAATTCGGATATAATGCGGTAAAGCAGCGCTCCAGGGGGGCAGGTCTGCGCACTCCGGCGGATCAAAGCAAGTTCAATATAACGCGGTTTCACCTATAATGCGTTAAGATTTATTGGCTCCCGAGGACAGCGTTATATAGGGGTAGAGGTGTATATTAGCATTTCTTCTTTTTGATCGGAGTTCGGCCTGCACAGATTCTTCTCCCCATACAGCAATCAGATCCAGTGTCTCCCGTTCGGTCTATGCTGGAGCTCGTTTGCGATTCTGGGACTGCATGGTCACCTGTGCTGCTGAGCTCGCCACTCTGATCAAACAGGAAATGAAATTCAAAATTTCCCGGGGCTTTTCCTGTGTACCTGGCTAGTGCATTGGAGTTGAAAGTGCTGTCCAGATCGGTCACATTGGAGCACTCTGGGATAGCTCCCGAAGGCCAATACCATCGAATTGCGTCTGCACTACCCCAAATTCGACCCAGCAAGGTCGATTTTAGCGCTACTCCCCTCGCCAGGGAGGAGTACAGCAGTCGATTTTAAGAGCCCTTTAGGTCGCCAGAACGGGGTTGGTTGTATAGACGCATTGTTTCTAAAATCCATCTAACGCAGCTAAATTCAACCTAACCTCATAGTGTAGACCAGGGCTAAGTTCCTGAGGTCCCAGATTCGATCCCGCCTGCTGACTTGGTGTTACACTATCACTGAATCCTAACATTTGTGGTGTTTCATCCATTACAACCCCTCTTCGCTGCGTGGCCTCTAAGCTATTTCTGACATGATAGTTGTAGAACACAGCAGTTACTTAAGAACTGCAGATTAGCTGTATGTATCACAGAGGATTTAAATTTCCTCTCTTTCTGCTCAGAGGACACAGTGTTTCTAAGCAGACTGATAGACATTTTATTCATTTTCTTTTGACATGTACATTACTGTTTAACTTAAAGTGATTGTATTTACTCCAGAAAAATGTCCTATAATTGATTCCCTCTAAATGGGCGGTTCACTCATGTCTCATGGTCCTATCTGTTTATATAATGTGGGGCCCTCAGCTGTGCAGCCCCAGAAAAACTTGTATGAGAGAATAAGCTGATCTTTAGGCTTCCGCTGAAAGGCTGCGAAAGATGCATGAAATACAAACTCTGGAAATGTGATGAATGTCTTTAATTAAAACATAATTTTGCCTAGAGAAATGTCTCTGTGAGAAGAAAATCTAATTTCCACAGATGCTTTGGTAACACATCCAAATCCCCTTCAAGCTTCTATTCATTCATGTACCTACTGTAGAATATGTGAACTGCTGGGAGTCGCTGGAATTTGCTATTCTCATTTAGAAATTTTACTTCAGTAGCCATTGAGTTCTGTGTCCTTATACAAGTTCTTACCAAGAAGGTCTGAGAAGCAGCCTATGGAGGTATTCACACTAACCATGTACTCAGTTTCTAGAGTTTCATGAAGAAAATCCTCTTAGCTTCTAATTTCATTCTATGCTACAAGAAAAGGGGCTGCAGCCATGAAGAGGAAGTTCTTGTGTAAGTTACTTTTTTTATTATGATCATTGTGTTGAGGACAGACATGGGGAACATTCAACGAAACTGAAAGGAAGCAAATTTTAAACTGATGACAGGAAATGCCTTTTCACATAACACACAGTCAGTGGAACTTATTGCCACAAGATGGCAAGATTCAAAAAGGGATTACATATTTATATTGATACAAGATTTATCCAGAGTTGAAATAGTAAATGTTAAAGATAAACGATAGTTTTGGAAGGGATGTCATTCCTTCTACCTCAGGGCATGACCCAGGCTCTAACTAATTGGGATTTGGAAGAAACTTTCCCTGTGGGCAGGTTATCCTACCACTGCTAATGCAGTTTTTCTTGCACCTTCCTCTGAAGCAGATGCTGCTAGTTTCTGTCAGAGACACTGGACACTGAGCTAGATGGAGCTCTGGTCTGATCAGGCCTGGCAATTCCTATATCCCTGAGAGGACAAGGAATGAGTCACATTTTCTGTGTATCTTAATGGCTCTATCCATGTGCTGAAAGTCAAGCACCTGCTTAAGTGCTTTGCTGGACTGGGGCCTGAGCAGGGGCGGCTCTATGTATTTTGCCGCCCCAAGCACGGCAGTCAGGCGGCTTTCGGCGGCGCGCCTGCAGGCGGTCCGCTGGTAACGTGGATTCAGCGGCATGCCTGCGGGAGGTCCGCCAGTCCTGCGCCTTCGGCGTCCCCACCGCCGAATTGCCGCCGAAACCGCGGGACAGGCGGACCTCCCGCAGGCATGCCGCCGAAGGCAGCCTGACTGCCGCCCTCACAGCGACCGGCAGGCCGCCCCCCGCAGCTTGCCGCCCCAGGCACGCGCTTGGTGTGCTGGTGCCTGGAGCCGCCCCTGGGTCTGAGAGCCCAAAAGAAGTGTTTCTGCAGCAAACAGAGAGAGGTTCTGGTTCTTGCTGCTGTTGGCTCTAAAGGCCTTTCTTATTTGTTACCTCAGAGTTTTATTTTCCTTTTCTTTCACTTTCACAAAACTTCCTGCCCACTGGCCAGATACTCATTGCCTCATCCTTCGGCCAAACTCTATATACATGCAGCAGGGTCATCAGCTTCCTAATATTTACTGGAAAAGGGTTCTCAGCTTTATGGTATTATTCCTTCAAAATTCACCCCTGATAAATCTAAGACATTGTTTGTAATGTAAGTTAACACAATTTATCACATAGAAACACCAGGACATTCTGATTATTCCATCACACTGTGAAAATAAATACAAAGAATTTCAGAATGACCTTTGACTCAGAAGTGGAGTGAATTTAAACATCTGAGAATAAACATAAAATTGGAGACATTCATTTAAGAAACAATAAGTCTTCGCTGTCTATGTATTTCACTATTGATTAGACTCTAGTTTACAATGGACCTTTTGTTCTCAATCACAGCAGATATGAATGGAAATAACCAACACAGTATTGCGCTAATATAACAACTATAAAAAGACAGATTTACTTTGTTCAACCTTACTTCTGATTTGTGGCAGGTTAGAAACAATCAGTCTGCAAAGGATTTCATCTTCCGAAAACCTAGGTTAGGAAGACCTTTATGCAAGGCCCTGAATAAAAGAGAGATTTTCTTCACTTGAAAACTGAGTGCTAGGACTAATGTACTTGAAATAACGAGTATTCAGATAACTGAATGTTGAGATGGAGCAGGAAATACATGTATCACTACCTCGTCCAAGAGGAATAAGCGGGAAGAGACCCATATATGAATACAACTAAAAAAGGACTGAGGATTATTTAGTTGGAACTGCAACCCTAAGTACATTCTCACTTATATATCACTGTATCATGGGCTATAGTGTGGTATGTATGTGCATGTGTGCGTGCTATGGCTTTGTGTTATCTATGCCTAGCTATTGTGGTCATAGGTGTGATAACAATTACTAAGGATATCTTTACACTGCAGTCAAAGGTGTGATTGCAACTCTGGCAAGCGTACCCACGCTGGTTTTAATCTAGCTAGCACAGTGAAATTAGCGGTGAAGCCGCGGCAGTGTAGTCTAGCAACGCAAGTACATACCCGCATTCTGGGCACGCTTGTACGGCCTGCACTTGCCATCATGCCTTCACTGCTATATTTAGCTATGCTAGCTAAAATAAAAAAAAAAATATGGCGATATACCTATCTCCTAGAGCTGAAAGGTCATTGAGTCCAGCCCCCTGCCTTCACTAGCAGGACCAAGTACTGATTTTGCCCCAGATCCCTAAGTGGCCCCCTCAAGGATTGAACTCATAACCCTGGGTTTAGCAGGCCAATGCTCAAACCACTGAGCTATCCCTCCCCCCAGCTAGATTAAAGCTACTACAGGTATGTCTGCCTGAGCTGTAAATTGTACCTTCAGTTGTCATGTAGGCATACAGTCAAAAGCACAGATGAAGAAAAGGTTAAAATACGTGTTATTAGACGATGTATTTTTGTATAGCAGCCTTCAAGCAACATAGCAGAGCACTTCTGAGAGAGTGAAATTGCTTTAAAGAGTTAGCATGAGTGAGCCTAATTCTGATCTCACTGGCTGTTTTACATGGGAGTAATTTAATTGGTTTCAGTGCAGTGATTGCTAATTTATACTACTGTATATATAAGATCAGGTCCAGGCACTCTAGCCTAAAGCAGAAGGGGGAAATGACAGGTAGGGAAGAGAACAAGAAGCTTCTTTTAAATATCCCTGCAATGAAGAATGGGGGGGTGAGACGGGAAGGTGTTATAGGGAGGAGAAAACAGAAGGGGTCAGGAACTGGGGAGGGGAAGGTGTGAGGAGGTGAGTTACAGCGAAGGAGGA
Organism: Emys orbicularis; assembly: GCF_028017835.1. Lineage (NCBI taxonomy): Eukaryota > Metazoa > Chordata > Testudines > Emydidae > Emys > Emys orbicularis. Next base: position 150,236,411 of record NC_088686.1, read on the forward strand.
GCGGAAGGAGATGGGAATGGGGGAGCGCAAAAGTGAGAGGTCCTTTTGGAGTGACTGACACTATACTGTGTGGATGCTTATCTTCATTTTCTCCGTAGAGACTGGCCCACGCAGACGTCTCTCTAGCCCTGGTGTGTCTCACCTACCTTTCCTCTGCAAATGTCATTTCATTGGTTCCTGTTGTCAGAAACGTTTTCAAGGAAATGTAACCTCTGCAATTTCCAGCTCTTCACAGATGGAAACAACTTGGGGCCTAAGTCAGGCATCAGAGCCAGCTTTCCTTGCTGGAACGTCTGTGACACTAGAGGAGCCATTATCGTCATTACAGAATTCCTGAAGCAGGATTAAGGGCCAGATGTTTAGATTAAATTCATCAGACCCTTTGAGATGTACTCAGGTGCACTCCCAATAACTCGCAAAGGGCCGGGCTCTGATCTCAGTTACATTGCCATAAATCTGGAATGACAGAGAGTGGGCTCTGACCCAGAGTCCGTAGGTAAAGCTCAGTGAACACAGAGAGAGGCAGAGGCTAGAAATGATGTCTTGAGCATGAGGCAATTTGGGAGCTGGCTGACTCAGACATAGATCTAAGGCCTAAATGGCATCCACACTCCACCCTTTGGATACCTGTCTGTCAAGGAACAGTGTCCTGCATTCCCAGTGCTTCCCTGTAATGTTCTTGCTCATAATGCTCCTGCCCTTCTGACTGTGTGTGATGGGATGTATAAAGTCCACACTGGTCAGGAAGGGGTTAACTAGCGCCTGAGCACTATATTAGTCCTACCTTGTTACACCTGGAGCTTGCATCAGGCTCAGGGAGGAGTTAACAGGAAGGAATTCAGAGCAGTTGCGGGAGGTGGGCTGGAGTTCCTAAGCTGTGGGAAGGGACTGACAGGAACCAGGTGGAGGGAGAGGAGAACCATGGGAAAAGCTACATGAGTGGATTTACCTCTTGTGACAGATCTTGGAAAAGGGGCAAGACTCCAGGGAGGCAGCCCTGTGGGTCAGCATTCTGCAGAAGAATGGATAACTGGGGAGAACGTGAGATGGACTAAAGGCTCCAGCTCAGAATGGGCAGAACTTGCTTGGTTTGTATTTTCATCTGTTTTTTGAGTTTTGCTGAGGGGCTCCAGGGGGAAGCCCTGTGAGCCATTGTCCCAGAAGAAAACTGAGACTGAAGAGGATCCCAGGATGGGTGGAAGAGGTTGTGTAGATTGCCCTTATTTATTTGGAACACTGATACCCTGCAAGTGGTGGAACTACACCATGACCTGGCTGGAGGGCCAAGTCAATGGTAGCAGACTATTGAAGGAGGAGTCCGAGACAGAGATGCTGAAACTCCAGGTCACACCACAAGTGGGTGCTCTGTGACAGTGACTTGACACTACCTTCCAAATCTCCTTTGGTGGCTCCTTCTCCTCTGCTCTCTCATCCTCTGTGGGTTCCCTCAGGGCTATGCCTTTGGCCCCCTCCTCTTCTTGCTTTACTTCTTTACTCTTGGTGACCTCGTGCACTCTCATGTCTGTGCTGATGACTCACAAATCTACCTCTCTGCAAGGCCTCCTCTGCTCTGTCCTGCATGTCTAACTGTCTCTCTGACACATCATCTTGGATGAACAGCGCTTTACTCACTTAACATGGCTAAAGTTGAACTTATTCTCTGTCCAAAGCCCTCCCACTTTTCTCCATTGCCAATCTTGATGTGCCTGGTCCCCCAATTTGGGCACTGAGATACGAAGATGATGAGCACAGTATACTAATTTAGTTCCTCCTAAAGATTCACTTTTTCATCAGATCCCCAAACCTAATACATGGTGCTGGTGGAGAGAACATTTTATATAGAGAGAAATATAAAGTAACTCCTTCCTCTGGTCTCCTAGTCTCTGTCTCTCTCTCTGTCTCTCTCTCTGTCTCTCTCCAGGCAGGGACTTTCTTCATATTTGTGTTTTGTACATAGCTGGTGTTTAACAGATAATAAACATGGTACATTGGGTCATTGGCATCCCTGCTTTTGGTTCTGTCCCTCCTGCTCAATTTTCCCCTCCCTCTGAGCATGGTAATGTAGTTGGGTGTTCTCACTGTAACACACAGCATGCTGTGACTGTATCTTCTTTGAACATTTTCCTGTAAACTTTCCTTTTATTACATAAATACCACAAGCACATCCCTCAGGAGTGTTGTTGACTGCAGTACTTTGCCTAAGCATTTTCCCACCGTGATACTGGATCAAATCCAATTTGGGATCGCCACTGTCATGAGAACATAACAAATCACTCTGGAGATGTCTAAACTTGCCACTATCGGTCAATGTACAATCTGTGTGTAAAAGGCCGAACCCTGGGGGACTCAGGAGACAATACTATTGCAGCCCTTCTAATAGCATACTAAATAACAGCAGAGCTCCCTCATTTTTATATGCAGAATTGCAAACCGCAAAACTGCTAGTTGAACAACTGCTGTTTTGAACCTCATTGAAGGAAAGCCAGAAAAGCAATTCAAGTCAGCTCAAAAATAAACATCCTTGGTTCTTACAGGCACTTTTCTTATAAAAAAAGAAACTTAGCAAAATTTCCTCTCAGAAGCACAAACAGTGTTTGTAAAATACCTTTTCAACCATTTCTTTACCTCAGCACCTCTTTGAAGGAAATCTGTTGTCTTTGGGAAAATCACAGGGTATTCAATAAATACCATAAATCTACAAATATCGCTTCTTCAGCAATGCTAAACATTCTCTTATATCTCAGTATATCTGTGCAAATTACTATGTGTGTGTCACTACTTACCAGGATGCGAGAAGCCACCATCCTACCTGACCCCCAGTACAGACTATGATTAAAAATGAATAATTTCACAAGCAGCCATGTTTTGAATTTTCCTAGCTGAACAGATTGTGGGCTGATTTATACCCCCGGGTGCTGCTCCGATTGCCCTTTCACAAGGAGAATTCTGGCAAGGCAGAGCACCAGAGCTAGGGCAAATGACCACAAAGTATTCCATTGCTGGAGTCATATCAGGCTTTCCAGAGTGCCTGTCTATTTCCCCCCTCTGCCTTAACGGGTGCTGCTGATCCTTATATGCGGTAATTATCCTCGGCATTTAATGGATGTCACACAAGCCTAGAAACAACACCTCTCCAATGCAGGTTCTGTCAGAGCATGCCTGGTGCCAGATTTCTACCTCAGAAGCTGCCATTGCCACTTGGGGTATTGCCAGAAATGATTCTGTTACACAGAGAATGATGTCAGTTTAGACAGGACCACCTCTGGAATAGCTCATTCCCAAGCCCCAGGGAGCCAGTGCTCACGCAATATTCTATTCACACACATGATGAGTGTCACACATAGAATCTGCTGAGGGTTTCTAACCAAGTCTGAGAAGCAAAGAAGCAGCAGGACAGAGGAGGAAGATTTACAAGATTTGGTGCAAAGTAAATAATGTTAAGTGGAAGTAATAATAAATGGCCAGAATAAAGTGTGAGTTGCAGCTATTGAGAAATGTTCCTTAAGTGAAACTGGGTGGCCAGATGCCGAGCACAAAAGGGTATGCTACACGAGAGTAAACTGCAGTCGTATGGGAGTGAGGGGAAAATCTGAAAAAAAACAATATAAATAAAAATGCAAACTATACAAATTTCTGAAGAACATTGTTCAACTCAAATTCCTGTATGTCTAATTGGTTTTAATTAATGTGAAGAATAAACAACCCCTTACCAATGAAAATTACAGTTTTCCAGGTAGTTAAGGGAAGGTAGTTATGGGAAATCCTGGTCTCCAAAATCTCACTTCTTTAATGTGGCTTCCTCTATTTACCCTCAGGGACTTTGACCTTTGGAAGGTTTTTGTTTGTTTGTTTGGTTGATTTTAATCTTTGTTGCAGATTGCAGCTGTAGGGGAAAGAACTGAATCATACCCTAACAGCATTATTTGTGCACTTGTCCTATATAAAGTGTGAGCCAAAGTACAGGGTGATGAGGATGACATATATGTCTGCATGAAAGACTGGATAATTAAGTAATACATATGTTTTAATGGATCCCAAAACCATTACAGGAAAATAATTTGTGTAAGAATTGCCCATACAGGTAACTGAGTATTCCCCTAGGAACAAACTAGTAAACTGGGGTCTTTATTGTCTAAAGTGGGTGCAGAACAGAGAGCAGATATTGGCTTTAGACTGGAATCTTTGGGGAAATATTTTACAAAGATTGTTTCAAACTTTTCCTCAATCTACAGGGACCCCAAGGCCTTCTAATTCCAAAAAGAAGAATAGAAGCAAAAATCTCTTTGATACAGACTGTTGGGTAGAAGTTATCCAGGATGGAAAAGGTGTGAAATCCTCCAGTGCAAACAGCAGAAATCCAAGTCACCAAAAGATTCATTCCACCTAGTTAGTTTCACCTGCTGCCCATGGGAAAGGGACTGTCTATAGCTGCGAGTTATGAAAACTGGACTGAAAATGCCAACTGTCCTTATACAGAAGGGAAGTGAATGTTGCAGTTCAGGGACAGACTTCAAAGATGTGTGATATTTCTTCCCCATTCACAAATGAAGGCAAGGAATAGTGTTGTCATGGGATCTTTGAGATTTTGTTTGCTAATAAAATAGAAATTTTTACTGTTATATGTTCAAATGAGATGGCATTGTTGAATGTTTTCCACTCTATATTTGTGGGTGGAGTGGGTGGAGCTGAACAATACACAATGCTTAGCAAACTGATTATAATGAGATTTCATGCTGTGTGGCAAATTATTTGCCTCTTTCTCATGGTCCTCACAAACTAATCCTGTTAGTGGATATTTCATTTTGGGAGGGTCTCTTTGTGACAGAATGAACTAGGCCCTTTGCGGTCCCCAGCTGAAGGCCTCGTGGTCCTACTACACCCTCCCTGAGAACAGGAGCAGTAAAGGTGGGTACTCCAGGCCTGCCTAGAGAGGCTACAGGGAAGCAGCCATTCAGAGCGCAGCAGGCCCAGTTAAAAAGGAGCTGCAGGGCCTGAGCAGATCAGTTCCTGGCAGGGACCGGAGCAGTAAGGAAGGTGCTCCTTGCTAGTGCAAAGGGAGACCCAGAAGACAGGTTCTGGTGACACTCGCGTTCCGTGAGGGAGGACAGAAGAACTTCAGCCCTGAGGTGAGGGTGAAGTAGAACGGGCTACGTGGGAAGTAGCCCAGGGAATAGCAGCAGCAACTATTACAGGAAGCAGCACATGGCTACTACTTATAGGGCCCCTGGGTCAGGACCCGGAGTAGTGGTCGGCCCGAGTCCCCCCACCGGCCACCGGCAGGATGGCCTAAGCCCTGAGAAGGGGATAAGGCTTGTTCAGAGGCCCAAGTAGGGTTGCCAGGCATCTGGTTTTCGACTGGAATGCTCGGTTGAAAAGGGACCCTGGTGGTTCTGGTCAGCACCACTGACTGGGCCGTTAGAAGTCCGGTCGGCGGCACAGCTGGGCCAAGGCAGGCTCCCTCACCTCCTCCTACATCCCAACCCATTGCCTCAGCCCAGAGTCCCCTCCCTCACCCTGAACTCTTTATTTCTGGCCCCACCCTGGAGCCTGCACCCCCAGTCAGAGCCCTCCCCCCTCCCGCACCCCAGCCCCCCTGAGCCAGCCCGGTGAAAATGAGCGAGTGATTGAGGGGGGGGAGAGCGAGTGACAGAGGGGGGTGGTGGAGTGAGCGGGGGCGGGACCTTGGAGAAAGGGTGGGATGGGGTGGGGCCTTGGAGGAGGGGCGGGGCAGGGGCGGGGCAAGGGTGTTCAGTTTTGTGTGAGTAGAAAGTTGGCAACCCTAGGCCCAAGTGAAGTGCAGGCCTTAAAGAGTCTCCAGTGACAACACCCTGCGGGCACTGCTCTATACCAGGGCAGACACAGACTTACAGTTAGCCCAGAAGGGGCTGAGGACTGAGCCCAGAGAAAGGGCTATGGACACCAACAAGGGCATTGTGATAGGCCCTGGTGGATCTTTGTTGCCCCAGAAGGGGTTCTGTCCTGTGATGAGACTGAGCGTGACTTGGCCAGAGGGCTGAGCCACTGAAGACGTGCCTGATAAGGGCAACAGCCAACCGGCATGCCAGAAAAGGAAAGTATGCAGGTTTGCCCTTGGTCACCAGGAGGCGCTCATGAGAGGTCAGTGTCCCCATCACACTCCTGTACAGTTTAAAATAATTGTTTGGGTTTAGCCTGCATAAAAAGCTATTTCATACTCATATGGCACTAGAACACATATCCCTTTATGCCAGGTCTGGAGTTAGGACTTCACAGTGTTAGTGTCAAAGTAATCAGCTAATCACATCACAGCAAGTGCATACAACAGACACTTTTAAGGAAACCCTCATGGTTGGATTTAGTCTCAAGCTACACTATATTCAAGTAACAGAAAAATAACCCTTAATCCCCATTAAAACAAAAACCATCTTGGGAAATATTTAGCTTGTGGCTGATGTGTTCATTCACACTTTTTGGTAAAATCTCAAACACACGGACCCACCTGGAACACATGGATCCACTTGCAGACTTGTGCAAGACTTCATTTTGCCATAGTTTAAGGCACAAAGGAATTAATTACAAGCTAAAGAGACTCACTGAAATCCCAGAAAAACTCCCCAGAGATGGAGCTAAGAATGTGTAGTAAAACAGCTCCTTTTGGTCAAATCTTTGTTGAGTATAGTCATGTTTTAAAATGGAATCCTCTGCTCTCCTTGTGCTGATCTAGGGGAGAAATATTGTAACATTAAATTTGGGTTCACACAGTGATATGATGGAATCCATCGGCTAATATGGAAGTCAGCATGTCTAGTGGTTCAAGCACAGAAATAGGAGTCTGAACATCTGAATTTTGGTCCTGGTTCTGCTACAACTTGCTGTGTGATCACTGGGAGTTCGCTATACCTTTCTATGCCTAAATTCCTTATCTCAATGATGAGGACAATAAATATGAAAGTTTGCAAAATGATTTGAGAGCTTTGGATGAAACAAACTAAATAAATACAAAATCTTAGAGGGCACTGGTGAGTTAACATGGGAAATGAGTGTAGCAATGCTATTGGTAAGCAACATATATGTGTATGTTTGTGTATCTAAATACGTATGAAATGTTTCTTTATATTATTACAAATATATGGATTAATACAAATTCTACATTTGTGCATGGACTTTATAGAAAAGGTTGAAGTGCAGCAGAAAACAATTCACAGTTTAATTAATTTATGCAATCTTATTGGAGAAACGGTATATAAAAAAGACAGTTTCATTTCCATTAAAGGACAATGAACTATTTGCAGAATAGTCTAACACTTTGTCCAGTTTTCGATGATTGCAATATGCCAGGTCCCTACTGTATAGTGTAACCAGATGTCCCGATTTTATAGGGACAGTCCCTATTTTTGGGTCTTTTTCTTATATAGGCTCCTATTACCCCCCACCCCCGTCCTGTTTTTTCACACTTGCTGTCTGGTCACCCTACTACAGTAAGGGGTGAGAGCATTTTCTTTCCTTCCTTCCTCAATATCCACTCCCTCCCAAAATACAAACTGAAAAAAATTAACTCAAAATGAATTATTTAGAAATCAAAAATATGCTGTTTTTTTGCTGTTTAATCATCTCCAATCTTCAGGAATCTCTGTCCTTCCTTGCCTTGTCTCTGGTACCATGCTAATGAATGCCTTGCATTACTTCCCATTCGAATAATCACTTTCTTTACAATACTTGGCATTTCCAAAGATAATGCTATGAAGAGGCCATGGATCTTGAGGTGTCATTTCTCCAGTACAGTGCCCCAGAATAACACCAGCATATGCTGACTGCACCAAAAATATTACTTACAGATTATTAAAACAAACATAAGGCAGAACAATAGATACATGAGAACTGAACAGCAGTTTACCGTGTATGGTACCACTAAGGTGCGCAACTATGGTCTTCGGTCTCAGACACATCAAGCATTGGCTGTTCAGAACAAAATGCATTCCATGTGTTTGGCCCTGCACATGTGTTTCTTGTCAGCCAAACTGCTCTTCTTGGGTTTTGAAGAGTTTCTATTTGAAATTTTCAGAGCTAGGGATGGAAAGACTGTTTAGCTCAGTGTGTAGAAATGAGGCTCATCTGCAGCTCTAGTGAGTCCCAAAAGCCACTCCAAACTGCTGGGCAAGGTTTGGACAATTAATTTGGCTTGAATAATCCACATTCAAATTACATATTGTTTAGAGGAGGCAAAGGAAAATAATGTACCTTATGCTTTCAGCCTCTGAGGTCTACGCTGGTGCCTTTCCCTGGCATCCCTTGGTAGTGGCAGAGGCTTTGTCTATGAAAAATTGCACATTACCAGGGTACCAAGGCCTGTAAAGATCACTACTGCTCTCAGCATGTCGATGGACCCTATGTTCAGGACCTTGGGCTGGCAAGCAGCAAAGCAAGAAAACTAAGAGAGAATGAATTTGTCAGGATTATTTTTGTTTTGGATTTTGGAGAACTTCCACTCACTTGTGTCTAGGACTTGCCACCTGTGCAGGCTTAAGGGATAGAAGGACATGAGCACAGGATCATTTTGTACCTTTTTAAATAGAACCAAATTTCAGTTCCAGCTTGTCAAGCATACAAATATTTTATGTCTCTAGAAATTGATATTCAGGTAAAGAGTGAATAAGCAAAGTTTGCAGGTTTCCCCTCTGATCTATCTACCCATCCTTATACCATCTGCATGAGTTCCTCATTATTTAAATGTTTTTATCTTCTCCGTTGCTGCATGAAAGAGCCACACAAACAGTGGAGAAACTAACTAAAAGGGGGAAACAGTGAAAGTTACTGTAAGCAAAGTTTTGTCAAATGCAGAAAGTAAACAAACCAAAAAGAGACCCCCCCCCCCCTAATCTGTCACCTCTATTCATTTTAGATATTACTTGTATGTTGGGAGTGATGCGATATTTACATTGATGGTGTGCCTTTAAGACAGCAATGCTAGGGATAAAGTCAGATGGTAGTGCTTATTGCAGGTGGGTTTCCTGCTCCAACAGCAAGTTGCTGACAGTCTCACAGTATAAAAGCAGCTGAATTTTTGAGCTGGTCTGTGTCCAGTTTTTACTTTTTACTGATATAAAAGATGGCATGAGATAATTGGAGTTGGTGAGTTACTCATAAGAAGAAAAACTTCATGTGCAAAACTGGAAGTGCTGTTGTTGTATGAAATTTCTGGGCTTTCTTTTAATGTTAATTTGTTCAACTATACATCAAAGTAGAGTTGTTTGTTCCACTGCAACTTTCAAAGAAATAAAATAACCCTTGTTAGGTTTGTTGTGTTTGGCTCCAGCGCTTTGCTTTGAAAGTGAACTGGAGTGAACGCCTGCGTCCCCTAGTTCAGAGGATTGAACTTTCATCGCCACAAAGTCAATAAACATCCCCATTCAGAATAATGCTTTCCCAGCAGACTCTGCCTTCCTCACATTGCAGATCACTTTAAAACCTCACTCAACAATATTATTTTTAAAAAGGACTGCAATTTTCTCTTTCTTTCTTCTCCTTTTCTTGTCTTCCCTTGTTATAAAGATAGAAGAAAATGATGGAGGACAAAGGACACGTGGCTGCGCTCAAACTGTTTTCTCTCTTCTGTTTTAATTCCTCCTCATAGCTAGCTAGTTCTCTACAGGAGTGATTCTTGGAAGATATTTTCATTCTAAGCCCTTATTTTTCATAGCATATAACTTTCTCTCAAATTACATTTTGGGCTTAAATTTCTCATGCTTGGTGTCACTCCACATGTGAGGCATCTTAGAAAGTTTGTGTAAAATCTGTCTGGCTGATTTTTATTTATCCTAGCTGGAAAAGGCAGTTTTTCACACTTTCAAAAAAGTGTCTAGAGGCCATATTTTTCACGGGTAACTTAGAAACAAGTTAAATTTTAAAACGTCAGGGTTGGCATAGACAGTGCATTGTCCTTAGTAGGGTGGCCAGACGTCCCGATTTTATAGGGACAGTCCCTATTGTTCGGTCTTTTTCTTATATAGGCTCCTATTACCCCCCACCCCCTGTCCCGATTTTTCACATTTGCTGTCTGGTCACCTAGTCCTTAGTGAGGAGTACAGCTTTGCTTGAAAAAAAAATTGGTTATGAAATTAAGGTGCAAATGAGTGAGAATAGTATATTGTGGTACCTGATGAGTAATGGTCTCAAGTTGCAGTTGGGGAGGTTTAGGTTGGATATTAGGAAAAACTTTTTCACTAGGAGGGTGGTGAAGCACTGGAATGGGTTCCCTAGGGAGGTGGTGGAATCTCCTTCCTTAGAGGTTTTTAAGGTCAGGCTTGACAAAGCCCTGGCTGGGATGATTTAGTTGGGGATTGGTCCTGCTTTGAGCAGGGGGTTGGACTAGATGACCTCCTGAGGTCCCTTCCAACCCTGATATTCTAGGATTCTATGATTCTATGCAGTCTCCTCTTTTCTTAACATAGCCAGTCACAGCCTCCCATGCTCAACCCAGTAGTTCCCATTAGCTACCTTAAAACTCATCCAAAGGGGCCCAGTTCCAATGTGAGGTGTTCTAAGGGCTGTTCCCTTAAGAGCACTGGGCCCTACACAGCCTGCCAAACTGCAATGTGTATACAGCGTAATGATCACAGTCATTAGATTGACTGACATTTCCATCTTTTTCTCTCATTCCCTTTTCTCTTTCTTTAAGCATTCCCCCGCCCCCAAATAAATGTAAAATTAAATTAATGGAGCATTAATGATGATTTAATTTAAATAGATGGTTCCAACAGCACGCCAGCACAGCCAGATTGTGCATATATTTAAAAGACACTAAAGTCAAAGCTGCACACAGTAATATAGAATGTTGCATATGCACAAGGGAAGGGGTAGGGGAGGTACAATTGCTGTGGGGACCATAACTTGGAACTACTTACTTTTGAGTACCATTAGCTAGTAGCCCATTGATGTATTTGCATTTGGATTCCTTTAGTGTGTGAGTCAGAACATAGTTAAACTCCTGAATCATGCAGCTCCTGTCATAATTAGAGACAATAACGAAAGTTTTTATATTTATTGATTAATGGATCTGTCCTCACAAGGGATTTGGGATGGTGCACATTCCTTCCTTTCCTCAGCTGCTTAAATCATCCCCAGAGTCTGAAACATTCCAGTACTAGCTGCACAAAACCCAATTAAATGAAAAGATGATTCAATAAGAAAAAAAACACATGCATGTGATCACTAGCATGCAGCAGACACAGGCAATCCATGAAGAATCTCAGAGCATCTGTGATAAGTTTATCACCAACTAAAGCTATCACAATTGTATTGCTCTTACTCTGCAACTCACTCCCCTTTGCCCTACAATTGTATGAATAATTTGTCGAGTTGTGCCCCAATTTAGATGGCAAGCTTTTAGGTAGGGACTGTATAATTGCCTGAAAAGGCCTACCGTATGTATTATGCCGTGTAAAAGTAATAACAATAAAGAGGTGATCCCATGCAGTTGATGTAATGCAGGCAGCACACTTGGATCTTTTAGGCAGCACTGAATATAATTCAACAATTAAAGTGGTTAAAAAGTATTATATAGTGAAACAACAGTTTGCACAATGATTTGCTTATTGGCCAAAGCGAATTGCAGTGCTCAGACTCTAGTGCTGGCAGAGGGAAGGCATCCGGGACAAGGCATCGCATTCCTTGTGTTTTGATGGCTAATCATGACTTGGCACCTAAGGCATAAGCAAGATTCTGACCCACTTGTAAGTGGGTATGAGTGTAAAGAGCTAAGAGACTGGGGAGTAAGATTCCTAGCCAAGAACAAGAAATGGCTGTCTGCACAGTGTAAGAGGATGCTCAATATGTTTAATCCCATTGAGCTGCCCTGATGGCCACATAATAGGATTACACGACCAGTATAAAACAAGCAGGCAGGTGTGTGGGATGGAGAGAGGCATTTTAATGAAGTCTCCAATTCTAGCTCTCCATAGGGGGCCCCATCTCTGCTCCACTGCTTGGCCAAGTTTCACGTAATTAGATTGGCAGGTACCCAAACATGTTCCACAAGGGAGAAGTCAAATACAATGTGAACTAAGCCCATGGTTCTCTGGCACTCTCAGATACAGTGTTCCACATTCATTCTCACAGGGCATGGGACCAGTCTCTGTCCAGCAGCACAGGGAGACTCTCAGAGATTCACTTTAGCAGGCAACAAGCTGTAAAATATCAATACAAATATTCTCAGACCTGAGAAATGTCAGCAGTGACCAGGGAAGAAGAAATGAGACAAGTCAGTGAAACAAACAGGCCTGTAAAGCAAATGTTTGTGTTGAGTTAAGTTGGTTAAGTGCTGACAGCATGCTTAGTGCTGTGCAAGGTGAGTAAGAGGTGAAGGCATCATTAATCATAAGGGGAAAAGACGAAGGATTTTATTCATCATCCCAGACGGAGCTGTGCTTGTGTGGGGATTCACCCCTGGGGGGAAGGCAAACAGCAATATTGCCACCACCCTCCACTGGTAAGAGCACTTCTAGGCTCCAGCTGGGGTTCCAAAGAAGCCTTATTCGAGGCCACACCAGTCAGCTCCAGGTCACTGGCAGAATGGGGTCTGTAGCCCTGCTACTCTGCTCAAGGCGAGCTTTGCTCCAGCAGGGGCTGCCTGCCTCGGTTCTGCCAGTGGAACCCAGGCAGCGATTCAGGTTGCCTTCTGGTCTCTGCCTTTCACACAGAAATATTTTTTGTAGGTAAATTTCCAAAGTCAGTTTATGGCTGGTAAGAGGTGTAATATCAGCAGCCCTAGAGACTGAAGTCATCTGTGTAGCCTAAAAATAGGTACAGCATAGGTCATGGCAGATCAAGCTTCCCTCTTACACTGCCCCCTACCTGCATCCTACAACTCTGATCCCTTAAGAAATAAAGAGAACAATTGTAACAGAATAACGAACTGTTGAGTGTATTTAATCCTAAGAAATACAGCCCCAGTTACAATCATTGCGTCTTTCCTTCTGTTGTTGGCAGCTTTAGACAGAGCCTGAGGTAGAGAGGCTCTGGAGGGAGTGTTTTCCAAGAGTTACAGACACAGATGTTTTGGAAATGTAAACAGGCTGTCAAAACTCATATTTTGTAAGTAAAGAGCTGTTTGCATTTAAAGCGATAATAATACCATTTAATTCAGTGGTTTTTTATTTGTGGAGAGAGCAGATTTAACCCTCTAGATCATCTCTGCACAAGTCCTTTGGTCTTTGGCAGGCATGGCCCAGGAACCACTTGTTACCAAGGCTTTCAATGAAGTGTAAAATCAGTGATGTTCCCATCACACGCTACTTGTAGCATGTCTATAACTTTCCTGCACCTAGAAAAACAGTAAAGTCCCGAGATCTCTCCCTAGCTCCTAATTTCTGCAAGAAGGGGTGTGGGAAATCTTCAAAACTAATTAAAGATATCAAATTCAGTAAGGAAATAGTCAATGCCAACTTTTAAACGTCTGGAAAGACTACAAGGAACATGTTCCCACTGTGGCAGAAAAGTGAGGGAGTTTGCATTAGAATGAGATAGTGGAAAATAATCCTTACAGGAGCTATTAGCACTAGTGGAAGATTAGAGGCAAAATATCTCATCCAACGCATTTTGACTCATCCCCAGGGTTTGCCATAGAACAAAGAACATAAGGAGATGAACCTCTGGTGCACAAGCTCCTGCGCTTGGGAAGCCAGCCTCTCTTAAGATCGTAATCATCATCATCATTTATATAACAGCGATGTAGAAAGGTGCCGAAGTTGTAAATTTTATTGCAGGACTAACACCAATAGAACAACACTAGAGATACTTTGCTAGAATACATCTTTATAACTATATGAAAATTCCCACAGGAGCCAGTGGGTTTAATCAGGGGAAAGCACAAATACAATGTACAGTAATTCCGACATGACGTGAAGAGACTGTTACATTTACTATTGGGCAACTTATATAACTGCTCTGGGAAACGGAAGCTTGTGACAGAGTAGCCAGCTGAGGGTCTGGCATCAACAGCATTTCTTTTTATCACGAGTGAGGAATTTAACAACGGAGAAGCCAATGTGATACACACAGGTGGTGAAGGTAGTATTTAGGGCATGTGTGGCTCTTGTCTTGTAATGGGACTCTTCACTGTGATCATGTGAAACTTCCTCTGTACTGTAATAACTTGACTGTGGGGTGGGAATGTTAGAAAGAGAATTCTGGTGTTCCAGGTGCTGGCATTAATTCAGTAAGCAGAGCAGTAATTATCTACCCAACATGATTTCACCCTTTCATGTTTCAAAGACTTCAGAAACCCATTTAGTAACAGCACTGATGAGACAGTGAGTCCCCTGTTAGGTGATGCAAACTGATTTTAATCCCCACCCACTCCATCCTCCAGGAGAATGAACTGCATTCCCTATGGCAAAACCTACACTTTCACCTCTTAATCTAGTTAGTGAGCAGTGCTGGATTCTACATCCCAGTGCGTCTAGTGTTGTGCTTGGTTAAAGATGACACCAGGAAGGTCACTTCCACTCTGCTGAGACGGAGCATATTCTGTTTGTTGGTTTGTTTTCTCTCTTGGAATCTATGGGTGAATTTGGTACTCTTGCAATAAATAATTCACCCATCTCCACTCAGAATCACATGCCTGATTCACAGCCCTCTTAGCAACTGTGACTGGCTTCAAGTGGCTTCTATATTACTAATGGGTTTTCATGTTCGTAACACTGATGTTAAGAAAAAAGCAAGACACAACACAATCGAAACACGCCTAAAGGCAATTAACTATCTCACTCTCTACAAACGTCACTGAAATCCTGACAGGCATCTTAATAACCCAGTTCCCAAAGAGAATTGAGCAAACTAGATGCACAAAACCTGCATCTCACACAGGAAATGGCGAGTTGTGGATGTCTGGGCCACTCTTGTGAAATGAGGAGCTGCCGGCTAACTACTCCCTTCACACTGAACACAGCTGCCATGGTTCTCACTTGTAGAAGTTCTTCTCTCCAAGTTCCCATCTATGCTAACACTTTGGTGGGACATTCAACACATCTCCTGGTGGAGGGGCTGCAAACCCTCCAACCCGTCTGGATTGAACAAAAGAATCTTGAAATGCTGTAGAAGTTAACATAATGGACTGAAGATCATGAAAATACTGTGTACAGATCACAGTGTCCCAGATACTCTCTGCATACAGCAGAAACAAAGGGAATGTGGTGTATAGCTCGGGAAGGTGTATGTGGATTGAGGTTTTTGTGATAACAACGAGGAGGAATTGCTAGTATCTTGGATTATTCTAATTCTTCCAGACTTCCTCAATAAATAATACATATTCAAAAGTTATATCGATACAGAGCTCTAGCTCCAACACTGCTAATGTTGAAGACAGTAGATTCACCCTTTGTATTTTACCTATAAGAAAAGTTGTATGTGATTAATGAAGCCCAGGACTGTGTTTACTGGCATTTATGCTGCTGAAATTGATCTGAAAATAGTCCAGGAGGAAGGATTTATTTATACAAATTGCATCTCATTGATAGGCAGGAGCAGTGGTGGATATGGTGAAGGAAAAGCTTGTTAAACATGATATAGTGTTTTATGCCTGTAAGCTATACTTGTCACAATGGCGTTTAAAATGTTGAAAGCTCAGCAGAGGAAATCTTATCACTAATTACATTGTTCTGAACCAGAACAATGTCAGCTCTTTTCCTTGGAAACTGATTTTTTGTTTTGTTTCTTTCTTAATCAAAAACAAACATTTAGCACAGAGGAAAAATATAACCTAGTGACTTAAGTAACTTGCCATGCTACGTCTATATCCCCCTCACAACTGCTTATGTGTAGGGCCCTTCCAAATGCACAGTCCATTTTGGTCAATGTCATGATCATAGGATTTTAAAAATAATAAATTTCATGATTTCAGTATTTAAATCTGAAATTTCACAGTGTTGTAATTGTAGGGGTCCTGGCCCAAAAAGGAGGGTGTGTGTGGTGGGTGTTGAAGTACTGCTACCCTTACTTCTATGCTGCTGTTGGCAGAGCACTGCCTTCAGAGCTGGGCAGCTGGAGAGCGGTGGCTGCTGGCCAGGATCCCAGCTCTGAAGGCAGAGACACTGTCAGCAGCCCAGCAGAAGTAAGGATGGCATGGTATGGTATTGCCACCCTTACTTCTATGCTGCTGTTGGCAGAGCACTGCCTTCAGAGCTGAGTGCCTGGCCAACAATTGCCGCTCTCTGGCCACCCAGCTCTGAAGGCAGCGCAGAAGTAAGGGTGGCAATACTGCGACCCCCCTAAAATAACCTTGCGACCCGCCACAACCCCATTTTGGGACAGGACCCCCAGTTTGAGAAACGCTGGTCTCCCCCGTGAAGTCTGTATAGTATAGGGTAAAAGCACACAAAAGCCCAGATTTCAAGGGGGGAGACCAGATTTCACGATCCGTGATGCGTTTTTTAATGGCCGTGAATTTGGTAGGGCCCTACTTATGTGTGAGAGATCAGAGCCAACATCCAAGTGGCAGAGGGCATTTACAAAAAGTGTGTCTCGTCCCAGCCAGGTCAATCAGAGAAAGAAATTTTATTGAATCATAAGTTGCGGTTTTCTTGTCCCCCAAAACAATCATTTGGGGAATAAAATAAAAACATGAGGACTTTAGAAACCTCTTAAGTGAACATCAGCTGAGGACATACCAAGCCAGACTCTCCTGCTGACTTCCTGTAAGCCAATGGGGTAACGCCGGTGAGTGGCACTATTGGAACTGATGAGAGAATACCTTGATACAAGGAAAAGGGCAGACAAGTCACTTAGAGAAGGCTTTCACATTCTACATACTGCCAGTTTATCTCGTCTGACGTCTACACCACTTTCTGGATGCTGTCAAATATTTTTTTCTAGAGATTGGCATATATGGTATACAGTTCCTATTCTACAGGACTGAGCTCCTGGATGCCTTAGTGAACTTCATTTGGTCAAAGAGGAAAAGAAATGTGTCCACGTTTTTAATATGCATTTTTATATGTTTAGAAGTGGTTGAATGTTCTTCTAAAGTTTATGGTTTTATTTAGTGATCCTGTATCTTTAAAAAAGCGAGTCTCATTCTTCATCTGGCACTTTGCTTCCTGCATCCAGACAAATAGTGTCTTTTCCAGTGTATTGCCATCTGTAATCATATTGTATGTATCTGGCGGTGACATCACAAGGTCTTCTGGGTACCAATAGAAATTTAAAAAAAAGAAAGGGAAATAAGAGAGACTACAAAATGCAAATTATTTCCAGTTAATAACTACAAACAAAGATCATCCTGACCAAAAAATGTTCCTGAAAACGCCAGAGACTCAAGCCAGCAGGATATGCCAGAGGCAGCAAAGAAGAGTTAGTGAAATAAGTCTACTTTTTGCACTTGTCGCCTGGCTACCCAAGTGGTTTCTTTTGTGTGAACTGATAGAAAAAGAGTGAAATGTCCAAGTGGTTTACACAGTGATGATCATAATCAGCGCCCACATGATGATTTTTCCTTGTGAATACCAGGACTTTGCCAGATGAAAGATTTTCATTTTGATTCAGAGATTGTCCCGAGCATCCTGCTGTTGTAGCATGAATGAATGTAAGTGACTTGGTGATATCATCAAATGAAATCAGAGAATATATCAAGCTCAGATTTGTTAATTGCTCAGGTGATACTAAGTGGATGTGCCAGTGTTTTATAAATATTTCCCATCATCCTCAACTGGCAGTTACTTATTCAGATCCAATATCTGCCTTACCCTCTCAGCTAATCATCTATAGAGATTATAATTATGTTACAATCTACTGTCTGTCATTATTATTCGCTCTCTCATAAAGATTCTGACACTGATGTTAACAATGAGCTGGGAGTATTTCCCTTAGTCTGTCAGGAAAACAACTTCAAACTAACATAGTCAGATCTGTTAGGGATAGATGGAGAGAGAACCTGAGAAATTATTTACAAGGCAGTGTACCAGTCAGTGATGAATTTGCTCTTTTGGTTGCCCTGGATCTCAACTGAAATGTTGCAGCTAGGTCCCCGTAAAAGCCTGAGGTAAAATCCCCATCCTTGGCTTCTGCAAGAGGGCTAGAGCACTGGCACCGAACAGGCAAAGTATCTGTAAGTATCTCATGCAGCTAACCACCGGAGTCAGTGTGTTGATTAATAGTATAGCCAACTGATTGACTATGCTTGCGGTTCATTATTAAGAATGTTCAAGAGACCAACTAACCAAACTTAGCCAAATTTACCATCTCAAGACAAAATGAAAAGGAGACATACACACCCTCCTTCTCAGAAGCAATTCTTGTCTCGCAGTATGTTCACCTTACACAAAAGGTATGCTTCAAAGACTCCTCCTCCAAAACAACTTATATTTATGTAATGGCTTTTTACAAGTTAAAGAGCACTTTATAACTCACCTAAGATCCAGCCCACTAATTCCTTAACATGCTGGTCTGTACCTTTCCTTAGCTCAGTTTTGTATGCCACATTCCAAACAGTTGGGTGTAGAAGTACAGCCTGTGCTAGGGAACACCATTTCATGAATCTTGGCTTTGACAGGCTTCCTGTTTTCTGTTGCCGAAGCTGATCTCAGCTTTGCAAAGTGTTGTGGAATACATGACATGGGTGAATAGAATCATGGGAAGAGCCTAATACATTCAGTTAACTTCCCAACACTTATATACATATATAATGTATATTGAAACCATGCACATACTACCCCTTGATGTGGTGTATACGACACCTATCATATATGGATTGGCTAACAAGTGGTTACAGCCCTCCAATGATATTGACCTTTGCGACCCTGCTCGAGGTCATGTGACAGGGGACAGGACATAAAGTTCAGTCTCTTCCAGCACCCTTATTACACCGGCCATGTCGGAATGCAGGGGGCACAGTGGTGTAGAGGCCAGGGAGCAGCGAGGCGCCCCACTGTTCACAGCTCCCAGGAGTCAGAGTCCTAACCAGGTGCAGCGGTGCAAAACGCCACCTTTGGCAATTAGAATTCATGACTAGCATTCACAATCCATCATGTCAAATCCAAACTGGAGTTATCTGTGGCTCCTTTTCTCTAACTTCTGGCCACTTGGTGTTAGCTCTATTTACTGTTGCTTGGGGGCACTGGCCCATCTGGCCCATAAGGACTCATATGTCAGTGGGTTCTGTTACAAAATAAGAAAGTAGGTAATGAGAACCCCAGGTCACGCCTTATGTCCAGTGCCAAGGTCAATATTGCTGTTAGATCCTGAGCACTGAATTGAGTGGGAGGAGAGGAGATTAACTAATTGTCAGTTTGTTTATGCTTAAACAGGCTTCTTTTCCTCTGCCAGGTCAGAGTGCTGATTTGAAAGAAGTTGGTACAGTTCCCTTTACATAATAACATGAACAATACTGGAGCAAGATTATATCTGTCACTGAAGAAATACTATAGTGATGCCTGTCCTCAAAATCCATTAATTGTTTATGGGCTCAAAGCCCTCCAGGTCGTGTCAGAAATCCACATAATATTCTGCAGTTTGCATTTGGATCTCTAATTTGGAGAACACATGTGAGAAAACACCCATAACAAGGTAATTGTCTCTTGCATGCACATCTGCAGCTGTTGAAGGGTGTAGATTATTCCAGCTAACGTTTGCATTAGATTAAGCTGATTTTTTCCTCCAGAGATGCCTTTTTTTCAGACAGTACATTACAACGTTTTGTCTTGTTTTACTAAGAGCACCCAAGTTTGTTACATGCCTTCCTTCTGGCCCACTAGTGGCAGGTCAGTACGGATGTTACATACAGATATACAAACTGCGTCATGCAAGCCTCTGTCTTCTGTAGATCAGTGTCAAGAAGCAGGTTCTCCATGGACCTGTAAAAGGCAAGATTTCAGACAAGCATTTCAGTGTGAACGTAAATGTTACTTCCAGTCAGCTTTTCTGTGGGATTCTGCTCACATCATTAATAAGAAAAACTCCTAGAAACTATAATTTGAGAAAAATTGTCCTCTAGTTTTTTAGTGACTTCCCAATCGTGTCTGTCACTGACACTCGATTGGCTATAAATCCTCTGAAGCATGGGAAGCAGGAGGTCATGGAAGTGGTTGTTGCCAACTAACTAAAGAATATCTAGGATTGTTTTTATTTTTAAACCACATTCTTTAAATATGACAGTGTAAATATGCTGCCTTCTGAAAAGTAGAATAAATGACATGAATACTGCACTGGGGAACTTCACAAATCCAGTTTCAGTGATGGCAGCACTGTATATGCAGTTCTGAGTGGCTAGCCGAGGTGAAAGCACAAATACCAGGTTAGATCGCAATATTTTTGTTACTAAGTCAATTCATTTTATTTCAAACTTTTCCTTTATTTACATTACCAAAAGATTACAGATTTGCATCGATACTACGTTTTCATTTCCATAGATGTTCTTAGTCTGCCACTTCTCCTGGGCAGTACGCATCACCCTACCAAACACCTGCTTCTCTATTATGTATCACACTGGAGAGTGGGTCATGAGAAAAGTGGCAGGGCCATGAGAACAGGGATGCAGAGCCTTAGCAGTTCGGAGTGTCACAGTTTGTAGCTATCTCTGCTAAGTATGGAATTCTAAATTCCATGGTTAACTACAGTGTCAGGATCCAGGTGCATAAATTCCCTCTGGGAATTTTCTGATGATAAGGCAGAGACATCAACATGTAGCATAGTTCCTTGGCCATGTTTCTGTAGTAAAGGATGAAGCAATATTCTAATCTCAGTGGTGGGAGCACAGACAGTCAATCTCCGAGGCAAGAGGCTGGGTGTAATAAATCAATACCCTCACTAAAAATATGCATAACCACACTGTATAGCTGAATATTTTACTAGTGGAAATTTTAATCAAAGTCAAGATTTATAATAATGATGATGGTTATTTTATCAGCAACTATAGGCCCCCTAGATTGAGCTTTGTTGGGACTGATCTCATCCTTGGCAAGAATTTGTTTTAAGGAGTAACAGAAAAAACTGCAAGTGGGCTGATTGTGGAAAGAATGCCAGGTCCCCAGATTCCTACTGCAATCTGAAGAAAGCCCAGGTCAGAGTTCCACAGCTCTTTGAAGAGACTCCAGGTCTTACACGTGTTTCAGATTATCAACTACACTCTTGAGACAATGTTTGAGCTGCAGTTTTGTTATGTCAATGGTAAAATATGGCAGAGTCTTCATAAACCATGAAAAGCTAAGACATACAGAGATTTTATTCTTTGCTAACTGCATTGCTCTCAGGTAAGGCAGAAGATCTGGCTAGAACACATAATAGGTAACATCATTCATTGCTCTGAGGCCCCCCTGCTTTAAAGGTTGCAACCAAAAAGCATACAACGGATTGAGCTCCGACTCTGGATAGTTCTCTGCTTCAGTTGATCTGCAGGTGGCATCTCATTCCATTACTCCCCAGCTGATCTGCAGGAGACTGGGTGGCAGATTTATGTTACCAATTTGCCTGGGGCTTCAGGTGATCAGGCTGAGGCTGCAGGATTGTTAGGGGAGAAGATGAAGGAGCACACCAAGTCACTAAGTTTAAAGCTTTGTTAACCAAATAACAGCGGTGAGTGCTGGGCATGCCCCACGTTACTCAGAGGGAGGAAGAAAGTGTTAGTGCCCGAGCCCTAACCCACTTTCGTACTTACACACGCACAACCCAAGGCTGGCCAAGCCTGGGTGTAACGTAAGAAGAAGAGGGGGGGAAGGGTAGACGAGAGTTCTGTCCTGTGCCCAGATCGTCTAGGGTTCGCTGTAAATCTCCGACTTGCTTGAGCTCTCGGGAGGGTTTTAAGCCCTGGGTTCTTCCGGAGGCGTTTTCGTCCAGGGACCCTTGTCCCCTGTGCTCTCGGTACCAGTCTGAACTGGCCTTCCGCAGCTCCCTTAGTTTACCCAAAACACACCAGTTTCAGGGTCGCGAGACTGTTGTTTTTCAATTCACTGACCTTTGCAATCTTACTAGTTTTGCAACCCCTTCAGTTCTGTCTGGCTCAGTTTTTTTTTTTTTTTATGGCTGGCCGGGGTTGAGATACAGGCTTCTGGCTGTTTGGCAGCAGAGAGCTTGTTTGTGTGCGCTGGCGTTGGGCTGCAGTTTTGTTCCTTATTTTCGGGCCTAGCTGGATCATTGAGTTAACCCATTCCTTTCTCCCTTCCTCCCCCTTTGGCTTCTTCTAACCTGCCACGGAATTTTCCACTCCACACTCACACCTTTAACCCTTCCCATGATACTTTTCAATGCATATAAAGGTGTTAGCAATATACAATGCTGGTGTTGACCCAGGGGACCCCATGTGCGGGGGCATTTTATTGTGACAGCTGCCACTGTTAAGAGCACCCATTCCCAGCGTAGCTGGGGGCTGCACCATTATCCATCACACCAGGAATGTGCCTATTTCACATACATCCCTCCCCAGAGCAAGAATTAATGATTTGGGAGGCTTTGAACGGGTCAGAGTGAGAACCATATGATTCTGCCCTCCCCCAGCCTTCCACCTAGCAGCTGCACATGCAAACTTTGCATCTACCTTGCTGTTGAGAGCAAAACCCATTAATCTGGTGCCTCTGTTCTGCAGTATAACCAGCCACAAGAGGGGACTGGAGAGCAGCTTGCTGCTGTTCTTCTCAAGCCTGCAAACACTCCTGTTTGAATGTGATAAACTAGCCCAAGGGTGGCTCAGACTGATAGGTCAGGGTACATAGTACACCCCAATAGGCAGTCAGAATTTGTGGTATATGCCTCCTGATGCCAGCCCAACTGGCATTATTTTAACACAAAGAATATTTTGTCTAGTTTAGGTTGTTTCCTGCTTAGTGAAAAGACAGTGAGACTGGATGGGTTTGGGGCTGGTTTCAGACAATGTGCGGCCTTCAATGCAAAGATCAATGTCTCTGCAAGTGAAGAGTCGAGTGAAGAGTGAAAAGCTGTCCCTCTTTGCTGTTTGTACAGGCCAGGTGACAACGAGGGAGATTTTTTAGAGAAAATAACAGTATTTGTGAGGAGGAGGAGGTGAATGTTGGGAGATGGGTTCATCCTCTAGGGCTTGGGAGACACCACACTAAAAGTCCTTGGAATACTTGCTTTGAAACAGTTTATTGGCGGGAGAGCTGCTGCTTTTCCAAAGGAAACAATGGGAAGGTTTGTAGATTTTGTTCAGATTGCAATGGCTGGAACACACATTACAGGCCTCAGGCTGGCAGCTACACCAGGTCTATAAACCATAGTGCTCTCAAGAGAGTGTGAGCAGAGAAACCATAAATGGAAGGGTTGTTTTTGGACCATTCTTACTGAAATATGGCCAAAAGATCTTTTTCTAGCTGCCTTAAAACATTTGCTCCCACATTAAGGCACTGTCGCCAAGATCTAGCTTTAAGTGAATGCCTACAGTTAAGTTATACACCCCCGGAAATAGAGATTTCTGATTAAAAACATCATTAGCCCCATCAGTCTAGTACAACTCATAAATGATACCATTATCAGACAAAAATCTGCATCTTGGGCGAAGTCATAGTCTTCTTTTCTCTAACATAACTTAGAGCTGGTTATTTTCATAATTGAAATATTTGGCAATTTTTTCAGGCACACTGAGAATTTTACTCTGAAATATCCATAGTGGTATAAAACTACTGTACATTGCACCAACAATTCATAGGATCCTAATGACTGACTAGAAGAATGGGGGTAAAACCAGCAATATTGCTGTGTTTTTTTCTTCACACTTTCATGAGTTGGAGAAGGGCATAACATTTGGGGGGAGGGATAGCTCAGTGGTTTGAGCATTGGCCTGCTAAACCCAGGGTTGTGCGATCAATCCTTAAGGGGGCCATTTAGGGATCGGGGGCAAAAATCTGTCTGGGGATTGGTTCTGCTTTGAGCAGGGGGTTGGACTAGATGACCTCCTGAGGTCCCTTCCAACCCTGATATTCTATGAAGCCACAGATTTTCACACCAAAAGGGCAGGTTTTGCCTGTGAAAATTGGCTTTTTGTGAAAAAGAGGGGGGAGGGGGAGATGAAAAGTGCAAAATGTTTGTTTTTCACAGAACTGGTGAAAACAGCACTCTAATGGCCAAACTCTGTGGCTGACAAGGCTGAGATGAACATTTCCCCAAAAGATTGTTACGTCATTAAATTAAGTGCACAACACACAGGGAGTTTCCAAAAGAGTTTAATAAATAGCGAGGTTCTTTCTTTACTGTATAAACTATAAATATACCATGCAGTCCTTATAATTTAAAATAATTTACAGGCTGAGGTAGGGGGGATGGGAGGATGTGGGCATGAGTGTTTGTTCCATCTCAAGGTCTCACTGTTTTCCGGCTGAGCACGCACACACATGCAGTATCGATTCGGATAAATCTCCAGGCTGCTTGCTTGCCTTCCATTGTCAGTGCTTTGACAAAGGTGTGCGTGGTGGTGCAGTAGGAATTCCAGTGCTTAGCATCAATTCCCCGACACCCACTGGAGACTGGCTTAGGGTCCCTGCATTTGGTTTCGAAAAAGTACTGCTTGAAAACATTGTTGTTAATGTTCACCTCTCCCAGCACTGTCACCTCTTTGCCTTTGATGTCAGTAGCTGTGGTTTTGTCCCCAACCCACATGCTGACACTGTCACAAACTGAGAATTCTCCCCGGTGCAGCACAGGATGAGCAGTCCGCTTGGTTCGAATAGTCCTGTTAAGAGAATCTGCACTGCCCAAATACTCCATGTTCTGTCCATCCCCCAACACTGGAGGGGGCTGCGTGCTGAACAGAACCCGAGGGGACCGGAATCGTCTCTTTCTGAAAAGCTTTGGATCCACAGTGATGTTTGCTGCCTGTCCAGCTTCTCTGCTGTCTACCTTCCCAGCAAGGTGATGATTGGCTGTGTGTTGAGCTGCCTTGGGAATGTGATTTGCTTTAGTCCGATGGATATTTGGAATGGTGGGTCCTGCAGGAAACCCCCATGGAGCATTGTCCTCTGACTTTGGTGCTGCCTGTATGCCGAGCAAAAAAGCTATAATCAGAGTGTAGTACAGCATGGACATTACGCTATGCACCTAGAATGAAACAAAAACTGAGGGTTACTACAAGTGACAGGGACGTGAACCGAAAGCACTTGTGCTACATGAAAAGTGCCCACTCTGACCTTGATGGGTATTTACTGATCTAATGCTGCTAATGACAATGAATTTGCTGGATATTTAGTACTGTAATGCTGATCATACAGATCTCATCGGGTATTCATGTGAGTCCCAGATGTTCTTCCAGAAAAGCTCATTCAAACAGCACTAATGTGCTTAATAAAGTGGGAATCCAAGGAAATAATGGCTGGATTATAATTAATTCCTTTGGTATTTGTTATTAGAACATTATATATAAAGCACTTGTTTGGGGTTATTAATGTGGAGACCATAGGATAAGAAGGTGTTCTCTGGAGTACATATCTCCATTGATATTTTTCTCAAGCTCTTTGACAATGGCTACTGCCACTCTGGGGCCATTTTGGCCACAGCACTGGGAGTTATGGGTAGAGAAACACCCTTCTTTTTTTCGGACAGTCATGAGCAAGTTCCACAGACATCACTGAATAGAGAAACAAGGCCAGGGCTTGTCGCTCTGGAAACTGGAGAATATGCACATCTGTTTGGGTGTGGAAAAATGTAAAATCAATTTCTAAAAATTCTTCAAGGACAACGTTATGCCATAAGTCCAGTGACAGTGAAAGCTGCATTAGGCAACACAGACGTGTGTTAGGTAATGAATCAGTAGTGGGCATCCTATGAATAAGAGTGATATTTGAAACATAATCTGAAATTGCACTTAAGGGCAGACATTGAATTTCCCCTGCAAAGAGACAGGGTATAAACAGAACAAAAACTATCAAGCCAGACTCCTCCCCTGTCTCAGTGTCTCATTTTGCCTGACATGTTTCAGCTGGCCTTGGATTTCACTGCATGTCCGGCAGGCACGCACTGACTGGACAAACATGATTTCACAGGGGAAAATTCAAACTCTGCAATTTAGCTCTAATTTCCCATAATGTTTTAATATTTTTCTGGACATGGATCACTTATTACTAAAGCTCCCCCCCCCTTTCTGCTCAGCCTTCCCTAGCCTAAAATTGGGAGGATTACTAGAGTACTTGTTACGTTTTTATGCTTTTGCTAAGACCAGGATCTCATGAGAACTCAGGAGCCTATGAGGAAACTGCTATCTGAGATAAGAGCTGGATAGAACTAACCAGCTGAGTTTGTGCAGGACTGGATGATCTGATGGATTCAAGAAGCGAGCCGAAGATGCCAAATGGAAGGAGTTACTGAAGACGGTAATGATGCAAAAGTCCCTGCAATAAGGGGAGAGAGAGAGGCCAAGAGCCACTTTAGCAATTCGCAGTGCAGTGACCAAACTGGATTAAGTGGAGACTGAATGTTGGAGCAAGAGGCAGGTCTTGCTGCAGTGAAAATCTTCACCATCCCAAACCTAACCTCATTTAGTAGGACCCGAGGCTGCCTTCTTCCCACATTCGGCTTGTGCTACACAGGCATCGTCTGTGTAAGGAAATAGAATTTGGAGGTGGGAGTAGCACTATAGCCATGTGAGTCTACGAGTAACCTCCAGTTCTCCAACTCAAATTAAAGTCAGATGGTTCACAACATCGCTAGAGTTTTCTTTTTTCAACAGAGATGTTATTTTGAAAAAGGTCTGCAGAACAAAATCCAGACGTAGTTTAAACACCCCCACAGCAGCCTCAACCAAATGTATTTACATATAGACCCTTTGTTTATACTTTCCTTCTATAGGAAAGAGAGCTTAGTGATGCCAATAAAAGCCTGTTTTCTGCTTTTGTGTGATTCAGAATTCACTAAAATGCAGCAACACGTAAAGAATGATTTATCTCCCTTCCTCCTGCTCTTTTATTACACAGTTACTAACATCATTGTAGTCTGTGCTTTAAACCTACTAACACAAAATTGAAACCATCTCCAATTTTTTCTCCCCACCCCCCAACTTTACAACTGCATTGCTCCATATTTCTCTTCACTGTAGCAAATACTCTGGCAGCACGATGTGAGGTAGGACTAACCAGGACAAAACTATTTGTTTGGGATTTTTGGTAGATATTTTTTAATCTTGAGAAAGCATTTTCAAAACTGGATCTCTCCATTTGTTTATGGGAAATGGAAGATGAAGGATTAAAGCAATGTGTACCTCAATCACAGTTAATTGTATGTGCAAAATAAATTTTAAGCCCAGGGAGACCTTGAGTGTGTGAAATATGGATTTACTGTTTTACAGAAATGGCCATTCTGCAAGGTTTGTTTGTTTCTGTTCTTCCATTCACATGCTTAGTATATATTTGACTCTTAAGTGCTGCTCTTTGAAAATGTGTAAAGTGTATGCCAAGTGCATCTGAGCTTCAGAGAGGTTTTACAGAGCTGCAACCTTTAGGCATGAAATTCAGGGACCAGGGCCGGCTCCAGGCACCAGCATTCCAAGCAGGTGCTTGGGGCGGCAATCTGCAAGGGGCGGCAGTCCGCGTGTTTTTGCTGCTCCAAGCAGCGTGCCGAATTGCCACCGCGGACGGCGGGGGCAGTCTGTGTGCCGTTAGGGCGGCACACGTGTTTCCGCGGTGGCGGCAATTCGGCGGCAGCTTCTATGTTCAGCTGCCCGCAGCGGCAATTCGGCGGCTTCTGTCTTCCGGCTGAACATAGAAGCTGCCGCCAAATTGCTGCCGCTGCGGAAACGCGCGTGCCGCCATAACAGCACATGGACTGCCCCCGCCGTCTGCGGCGGCAATTCGGCGCGCTGCTTGGGGCGGCAAAAACAGTAGAGCCGGCCCTGTCAGGGACACCTCTTTGCAAATGTAGCCATGTGGGTCATCACAAACCTTTCAATTCTAAAAATGTAAATACTGCAATGGAGAGTACTTCATAACAGATGTGACTTCAGAATGGCTCAACTTCCATTATAATACAGTAATTAGTAAACATTTCCTACAAATGATGTAATCTGCTAGAAGAAGAAGGAAAGACTCAATGAAATTAAAAGGCAACTAATCAAAAATGTTTAATGATCTGTTTAGTTCACCTGGGAGTTTGCTGCTACAGGATATTGTTGAGTAAAATCACTTACTAAGGGCTGGTCCACACTGGGGCGGGGGATCGATATAGGAAACGCAACTTCAGCTACGAGAATAGCGTAGCTGAAGTCGACGTTTCCTATATCGAACTAAAAATACTTACTTCGGGTCCACGCGGCGCAGGCAGGCTCCCCCGTCGACAGCGCTTCCTCCTCTCGGCGAGCAGGAGTTCCGCAGTCGACGGGGGAGCGCTTCTGGGATCGATCTATCGCGTCCAGATGAGACGCGATAAATCGATCCCAGAAGATCGATCTCTACCCGCCGAATTAGGCGGGTAGTGTGGACCAGCCCTAAGAGTCATAACAAATTAGGTGCTTACAAAATAAGAATATTAAGTGCAAATAAACTGGCAAAAATAAAAATGATAGGGTCTGTTGATCTTCTAGCTTCAGAGTATAAACTGATCACTCTTTGGGCTAAGAAAAAATCTGCTCTTTCCACACCTTGTTGTACAGTTGATCGAGTGTATTATTATTTATTTATTCTTCTACTTCTCTGATGCAGCTGGTACAAGCCACTGCTGGAGACAGGAGGCTGGTGTAATTAGACTTGGTCTGTTTTGATATAGCAGTTACTATTGCGCTTACCTCTGGGTGTATTGAACGGAAAGCTGCTCCCAGGCAAGGTCTTTATTGGCTCCAGACTCTGAGCTGAAGTTGGATGCAGCATGCCATCAGGCCAGTCTGACTGCACAGCTAAGAATCTCTGAACAATCTAGTCTGGGTTCTGCTAGAGGAATGAAAGTATCTGTGTCAATAATAATTCAGAAAATACGCTTTTCAAATAACCTTTCCCCATTGTTAGAAGGAGCACAGGAGCAAGGCCTGGCAGGCAGGAAGCTCACTTGCAGGGCTCTTTGAATTATGATTTTTTTTGCTAATTTCATGGCATAGGAGTTGTCTGAAGCACAGCACTCTATGACTCTGCAGGCACTGGCCTTGAAGAACAGCAAAGCACGAAAGCACATGCTTAACTTTAAGCACACGAATGCCACTGAAATCAATGGAAAGTAAATTTTGGCCAGTTTAACTTATTCGGTGGCTGATTGTGCCAACCTCCCTCAGACTGCATCTGACCTTACTCTACAAGTGGTCCATTCGGTTTCAATGTGGGTAAAGGTGGCAGAACTAGGCCCCGATAGTGTGGGTGCACTCAGTGAGAGGATCATCTGCCTGGCACCAAGGCATTAAAGAAGCTTTAGAATTTTTTTTTAATCCAGTTATTTTTAAACTGAAATTTCACAGGCCAAATCCATGGAGTCAAACTATGCTTTTGGCTGCACCTGCACAAGCCCCCAGTTTTCATTAACAGGAGCTGCACATCAGGAAGTGAGGTTGTGGGATTTGGTTGATAGTGTGGCTCTTAAAAAATCAAAAGGCAAAGTTACTTCTTTTTAATAGTTTAATTGAAAATTTCCAAAGCACTTTTAGCATGGGGCTTGCACTAACTAAACCTGGGAGCAGCTAGGATACCGTCATGGTCCGTTGGAGCCTTTTGATTTGACAGATCAAGGACCTTGCATCACTTTGATAAGATGAGGTGGCCAATGTCCAAATTCATTACTGCATGTAGATTATGGTCCACAGTCTACAGTATGGAGTTTGTTATAGAGAAAATTTCAGAATAAGGCAAATTACAATTACATGAATTTGTTAAGTTACATCAAACCCTAAAAACGAAATCTTCATGCTATAGAACTGAGTAAATTATATTTTGGTAAGAATGTACTAGTAAAATAATAACCCTTTCAATGTAGCCTGTTAGTTTAGTAACACTAATGATAGAGTTATAATATACATGTCACTGCCAAAAATAATCCAACAATTTTTCCAACTGTTCTGCCACCCTAAGAAAACACTGCTCAATTCCAACTGGCTGGTTATTTAACCACAAGAAAAAGTTTCATTTCAGCAGTTTTTTTTCAAAGTTCTTTTACTCCATGCTTCCCGGATTCACCATCATGGCTGAATCCAGTAAATGATGCAGTGTCATTCAAATGATGCTGAAGACAGCACCTATCCACGTTTCCATTGTATATCCAATTCTCAGAGATTAATCGCATGTTAGATATACTGAAGCAAAACTTTCTTCAGAACTTGTCAGTTTAGATGTCTTTTTTCTAATTTTAAAGCTAGTTTAAGCCACTGCAACAAACATTTTACATGGAATTGCAAAATATACGTTTTCCTTCTTTCGGGATCTTCTCTTACTCATGCACTAGTTAAAGAAATAGCACGTTATAAATGTCAAGTATCAGAGGGGTAGCCGTGTTAGTTTGGATCTGTAAAAAGCAACAGAGGGTCCTGTGGCACCTTTAAGACTAACAGATGTATTGGAGCATAAGCTTTCGTGGGTGAATGCCCACTTCTTCAGACACGTGTCTGGGCATTCACCCACGAAAGCTTATGCTCCAATACATCTGTTAGTCTTAAAGGTGCCACAGGACCCTCTGTTGCACGTTATAAATGTATAAAACACTATTCACATGAGTTTCTACAGAGAAACAAAACACTTTACTACTTAAAAAATAAAACAAAACAAAACAAAAAAACCTCAGACAAATGGTTACTGGAAAAGGCATCAACCTAGATTTAAATAACCTTCTCTCTTCTTTTGTATCACGTGTTAAGTCCTGGCTGCCCACCCTACAATAAAGGCACACTAGAAAAAAGCAGAACAACATGTAATTAACAGTTTGCTAACAAGTATCGGGTTCTAGAAATGATGACCCATATTAAAGAACACAGAAGGAGACTCTCTTTTCACCTGGGAGATCGTAAGCAATGTAAGCAGGCAAAGCAAAACCTAACCTACAACACATAGATTCATAGATTCTAGGACTGGAAGGGACCTCGAGAGGTCATCAAGTCCAGTCCCCTGCCCGCATGGGAAACAAAGGAACTCAGCTCCGTTTTTCTTCTACTAATAGACATCTTACCGCACATGCTTCAGGATCTGCTTATGAAAATAAAAAAGAACAAAAGGACACATTGCCCGGATGGAGGTTATTCAATACTTGAAATATATGAAATGAATGGCCCCTGTGCCTCCTCCAAGATGAATACCAGTGGTTAACATTATTGCCAAAATCTTTTCTTTTCCTTGTTATGCTAAAAATACAAAAATCCTGTATCCATTGATTTCAATACATGTCTAGGAAATTGTTGTGTAGGATTATTCTATATAATCTGAAGAATCAGTAGACAGCCTTTAAGCACACGCACACACACACAAAGGGGATGGAAGTTCTTGCAGGAATGTATGGAATTAACACCAATATCTGTGAAAATTACAACTAAATATTGGCAGCTCTGACTTTTGCTAGAAATACAAGAAATAAATACATAAAAAAGGAAGTTTATCTTTCGTTCGATCTATAGTAAGTCAAACCCTTTCTGAAAACTACAAACCTTTTTCCAATGCCAATACAATGGGGAAACAACAGATACTCATGCAACATCAAAAGAATTCTAGTTCATGGTTATAGAGATCCATTACTCTACTAACACAAAATACAGCACTGCAAGTTCAATACTATCTACCTCTTCTTCCTAGGAAATCCAGAGTGCACCAACACTCCAATAATATTAATATTTGATTAAAAAACCCACTAAAAGAGAAAATTTGGAGTTTTATTTGTCACAAGCCCAGCTCTTTGGTGCCATTGTTTCCTGGCACACTGAATGATTTCACAAATATAAAATCTTGACTCAGGGCACCAGTGATACCTCAGCCTTACTGTGGAATGACAGGCAATACATACTTGGGTCTCCTGTGGCTAAGCTGGGAGCTAGAGGATCTTTGTCACCTTCCAATCAGAATTCCCCTTCCTAGAATTTCCTTTTTTGTGTTTATCAGAATCCTAATGTTGTATTTCATAGTATTTTTCTGTATAATTTTAACCGACAGACATTATAAACTCAGCTTTTATCACAAAATTATATTATATATGCTTGATGGTAACTGCCAAAACATCAACCAAGCGGTTGGATATAATGAAGGCTGGATTTCATGGGTATTTTTAAGCTTATGTTTAAAGTGGATTCATCTAGCTCTTTCATTAACTCAGTAGCAAAGGTCAGAGGAGATGAAAACCTGGGATCCTAAATTTACTTGATACACATATAATTATGTTTCAAAAAGTTCACAGTCTTCTAGTGTTTCTTATTTCTGGTTCCATTTGACCATGACATCATGAACAAAGGACAACTTTCCACCAGGGAAATTCACTCTGGGGCTAACAAGAGCTCCACAGTACTCATCTCTCCCAAGGGACTTGAATCATTTTGAGTAAGAGAATCCCTGGGATTAAGAGCAGATTCTTTTTTCCCACACCTATAGAATGAAGGAAACCAGCCGCTTTCTCCTTCACCACTAACCTAGTGCAATTTAGCTATTTTAGACTCAAAGGAACGTGAATTCCAGCAATTCAATTCCCAGCAGAAATTGCAGTCTCTCTCTACAGATTGCCTTGTTTCAATTATATAGAGCTCAGTCACCCACTTTTTTGAAAGAAAGAACAATCTGCCTGTTCTTTAATACACATCACCCCAAAACTAGCCTTATTGTGAGGCCAGGGGAAGTTATTTGATGTCAATTCCAAAACTGCTGGAAGTTTTAGCTGCTACTTTGTACAATATGTTCCCCTTCTGTATTAATCTACAGTCACCCAGCAGTTTAGTAACCATGGTCTGTAATCATTAGATTATAAATGTTACACTCCAATCTCTCTTACTGAATCAGTTAGTGCCTTAATGTGCATCACTTTCCCAGCTGCTCTCCCAATTGTCGAAATCCAATTTATTAACTAATAAATGAAATGTATCAGCTAAATAACGTTGTGCTGCATGCTTGAAAAATATTCAAAGTCAATAAATGTGTTAACCCTGAGTGTGCAAAAGCAGGATTGTGATAGCATTTCCCATTTATTACAAGATATCTGGACACAGATTCTTATCGATAATGTCTATAAACAAGCCTCTCCTGTCCCGAACAAGAAACTACAGGAGCAGAAGACATGCCTTCAGAGCCAAACACGTTCAAATACAAATCACAGTCCAGTTAGCTTTTGCAGAACTGTCTATGTGATTTTACTGTTGATAGCAATTAATTCTTGCTAAAACATGAATTCTGACCAAAAAACCCCTTCCATTAGACTGTTAGAGACTAAAATGTGCTGTAAGTATTAACAGCTCATAATTCCCATCATGTCTGGTTGGAATGTATTCTTGCTACACGGATTTTCCTTAAAGATTGCCATATTCCATTTTTCCTTTGAGGTTTCACCCCTTAAGTTATGCAGCTCTGTAAAGAAGGTGATTTCATTGCTTTGTCATAGCCCATAATGCAAGACATGAAAGATCAGGAAAATATATAAAAACCTGGTTGTGCAATCGGTAATTAAAGCCATACTCCTATGTTACATTTTCTTCAGTGTGAACTGAAAACTAAGATGCAAACCTTGAGTTTATACAAGGACACCTATGAAAAACTCACATAATTGGTGGCCTGGTACTAAACTGGTGGGAGCAATACCTGTGCGAAAGCAGACGGTTGCTGTTTGAACTGAAGGAGGAGATTCTTCCAAAAGTTCTGCAGAACCTTCTGACTTGCTGTCCATAAATGCCCCAGTGATTCTCTTCTGCTTCTAATTAGACCAGTTTCCACCCTGAGTCTTCGGTTCTTGTCACACTATTTTGTGAATGGAGATTACATATATTTTTTTGCTCAACTGAAAGAGACCTTCTTTCTTTTATGTAGCAATATCTGATCACTTTCTTCACCCATGTTGTTTTAAGAAGATGCAGACCGTTCACACCTCTGGAGACAGCCCTCTGAACAGACTTGGTCTAAGGCTATTAGCAGGGACGGCTCTAGGCACCAGCGTTCCAAGCATGTGCTTGGGGCGGCACTATTCAAGGGGTGGCACTCCGGCCCTTTGCGGGCGGCACTTTGCTTTCGCGGCGGCACTCCGTTTTTTTTGTTTTTTGTTTTGCTTCGTCGGCGGCAAAACACCTGGAGCCAGCCCTGGCTAGTAGATTTCAGAAACATCTAAACTACTCAGTTTTTTCACCTACACATTTCATCTGTATGGATTTCCATCACATTAACCATAGGATTGGTGCCTTCTATTAGTTGGCTTTTGTGTGGTCTACCGTTGTGCAAAAACCTTCTGCTGGTGAAACCAGCCAAAAGCCACATTTTTATGGGATTATAATAAAAATTATCTTGCACCTTCCATATGTACACCTGGGAGATAAGTGAATCTTTTAAAGAGGGGCAAATAAAGGTCCAGAGAAGACAAAGGCTTGCTTTTTCAGAGGTGTTTAGCACCCATAGCTCCAATTGTACCCGCTTTATTATGGAATAATGTACCAGTCGGGCCATGGTTAATGTTGCCAGTAACTTTCAATGCTAAATCCTATTTTTGACCCATGGAAGGGAAGTTGGCTGATAGATTAGTAATGACAAAGCCAATATACTGTATGTAAGCTCTGTTATCTGCCCAATTCTTACTGTGTATTGGGGTTCCCTGAATACTAACGAAGTCCAGTTATGAATGTAATCATTTCACTGGATGAGGGGAAAATCTGCATAACATTAATTTGTTATGGGAAAAATAAGACTCAAGAGTTAGAACCTGCTTTGTTTGCATCTGAGGCATGTTCGCTGATTCTTAGTACTGCAACGTTTTTCAAACACTGCAGCGTGGCATTTTAATGGAACTGACTTGCAGAACATTCAGCTGCGGGTGTGGTGGGAGAGAATGCTGAACAAAACTATCAGGTCACAGGAGACCACTTAGGCCCTTTGGCCCTCTTAACCTGCTCATCGCCATACAATATCTAACCTTTATGTGTGCTGAGAAACATCATTAAAGTTAATTGGGACTACTAATGTGATGTTACTCAGTATGAGTAAATGCTGCAGAATCAGGCCCTATGTGAGAATAACACAAGGAGCAAGGAACATTATTTTTATCTTGGGCTCTTTTTTGGTGCAGATATGTTGGTAGAGAAAACAGAATTCAGCCTGCTAGCATGCACATTATCACAGTTGTGCAGTAAAACCAGATCTCCTGCATTACAAGGGAAAATATAACTAATATCCCAATCAAAAGTAACTGTAAAATTCCATTCTACAGAAAAATAAACCTAGACACATGGGTTATGTTCTAGTCCTATGCAAGACACTATTTGGAATGCCTGTTTGTGTCATTTCTGAAACAATACTTTAAGGAGGATGGCAGATTTTTGGGCCGGGTAAAAATGAATAAATACTTAAATAAAACACAAGTGGTTCAAGCATTTCTTAATGATTAGAAAAATTCAGATGTGCCTTGAATTTAACTGATGTGTATGTCTCCAAATGTAAAGTGTACTTCTCCAACTCCTAGTCACTGCTGAGTCATAAAATCATAGAAATGTAGAGCTAGAAGGGCCCTCAAGAAGCCATCGAGTCCCGCCCCCTATGCTAATGCAGGACCAAGTAAACCTGGACTGCACTAGTCATGCTCCCTAGAGCAGGGGTAAAAGAGCAAGGCCTGGTCTACTACAAAGTTAGGTGGACATAAGTAGCCTTGTGTCGACCTATTTGTGCATGTATCTATATTCAAATTTGTCACCAGGCAATGGAAGTATCCCATTACAGCAACACAGTAAAACCACCTCCCTGAATGGCATGAAGCCCTGGTTGACCTGCAGATGTTGACGCAGTGCAAGTGTAGACAGTGTGTAGCCTGTGTCAACCCTAACAATCCTCCAGGAGTTGTCCCACAATGCTGTGACCACTTTGGTCACAACTTTAAACTCCACTGTTCAGGGGTCACAGAGACCAGAAGCCATCCCCCACACTTTAAAACCCTCTTGCGTGTTTTTGAAATGCCTTTTCCTGATTGCGCATCTTGGCGAGCACATCTAGCAGCGCACCTCTGTTGTGCGCAACTTCCCAAATTACCATGCCAGCACCATGCACTAGACACACTCCTGTTTGGAGCAGACAGGAGGTTTGGATCTCTTGGGTCTCTGGGAAGAAGAGGCTGTGCAAGCACAGCTACGGACCAGCCATAGAAACATGGACATATCTGAAGAGATTATGCAGGAGATGCAGGCAAAGGGGTACAACAGGGATCAGCAGCAGTAGTGCCAAGTGAAAGTGAAGGAACTTCACCAGGCATATCACAAGGCCAGGGAGACCAACAATATGTCTGGTGGTCCACTGGAGAACTGCTGCTTCTACAACAAACTGCATGCCATACTTGGTGAAGAACCCACCAGCACCCCTCACACCTCTAGATACCTCAGAGGAGCCTGAGTCAGAGACCCCCTGCCATGAACAGTGAGGAGGAGGAGGAGGACACAGTAGCCATGTTGTGAGCCACAACCTGTTTGAGACTCCACCATAGTCTAGCCAGTCCTACCAGGTGAACATGGATGAGCCAGATGAAGAAAACTTGGGTAAATGTATGCATGAATTTTTCCTTGCAATGTTTAAATATGAAGAGGGTACCTGGTGTCATAACCCACAGGCCTCAAACCCAGGTCCATGGGGTTTACAGGTACAGCCATGCTGCAACCTTCCACTTGGCAGTTTGCTCAGATCTGCTGACCCAGGACCCCTGAAGCCCAGCCCCAGTTTGAGGCTCCACCCCCTGACATCCCATTGGTGGAGTCCCAGAGCAGCCGATTGGCCTGCTGCCCTTACTTAAGCCAGCAACAGGCACAGGAAGCTTTCTGAACAACTGGCAGTTACCTGGTTGGGATTGTGTGCCTTGTGCTGTCTGCTTCCCTACCTTGACTTCCTGGTGCCCTGACCTGGCTTGGCATCTGACTTGTGGTTCTGATCTCTGGTTTGTCTCCTGCCTCTGAGCTGGCCTGACTGTGAACCCTGGCTCTGAGC
Source organism: Emys orbicularis (assembly GCF_028017835.1). Lineage (NCBI taxonomy): Eukaryota > Metazoa > Chordata > Testudines > Emydidae > Emys > Emys orbicularis. The sequence continues at coordinate 150,273,397 of NC_088686.1, forward strand.
ACTATATCTGCTGCTCATGTTCTGCCCCATCTCAAGTTAACAAGACATAGGTATTGATTCTTCATTGTTTTACTCATATGAGAAGCGCTAGAGGTAGAGTTGGCATTTGCTTTTCATTCTCCTGGTGGGGGAGGGCATGTAGAACACTGTATGTGCATGGGGCTGTCCCTTTTACCCTCCTGAGAGATCTCACTGAGCCTTCTGCAATCCTTTCCTGAAGGCTTGTAGGAAGAGCTGCCTTATTTTTTCCTCTGCAGTAGGATGTCTTCCAATGCCACTCTGCAATGATTTCAGCTGGGCAAGCTTTACTAGGTTTATAATCTGAAGCAGTAACATGAGTTCTGATTACAGGAAATAGAATGAAGCCAACATCCCAATAAGAGTGTAATAGTCTTTCAGGATGTTGCATGACTAATAGCGTACCTAAAGCATTTGAGTAGAACTGTGCCTCAGCGCGCAAAAGGGATTGCTTTGCTCTCTAGTGATGAAGCACACCTAATTATTGCTACCAGATAACTTGTAAAGTATTGACCGCTCTTGGCCCTGCACCTGACACAGTGAGACATCTTACAAACAAAGGCAGACAGGCAAAAGTCTGGGTGCACTGGGAACCCCAAAGGGAGGTTTAACTGGGAGGTGAGTGTTCATTGTCCTTGTTGGTGGATCACTTCATTTCGGCATCTTCGAACAAGTGACTCACTTAGGAAGGCTCAAAATTACTAGAGGGTGGTAACTCAGTAGAGATAGGTGTGGAGAAAAGGGAACCAGCAGGGTAGAGTGACTTGCATCCACGGGGGGGAAAGTGATAAATGAGATGAGGGAGGGAGGCCACAGTGGAGCTGTGCAGGGCTTTGACGGTGAGAATATGTTTAGCATGGGAAGCCCATGTTGGGGCTCAGAGTGGGAGGGCTTGACATGGTAGGAGTAACAGGCAGAACAGTAAAGTGGGAGCTGCATTTTGATGGACTGGTGGGGTCTGATATGGTCATCGGGGAGACTGGAGAGGAGGAGGCTTTAGTAACCAAGGTGGGAGGACATGGACAGCGACCCTAGCTGTCAGGACAGAGGAAGGGATGGATTTTTGATAGGCTATGGAGAATTTGGACATGCCCTGGAAGTTTGGGCAGAATAAGAAGGCAGAATCAAAGATGATCCCCCAATTGTAAGCTTGAACAGCCAAGAGGATGTGGGAGCAACAGTGACAAGATGGGAAGGTTTAAGAGGAAAAATAAGGAGTTCAAATTTAGCCATATTAAACTAGAGTCATTGGCAAGTTATCCAAGTGACGATGCCAGGGAGATACCTTGCTGGAAGACAGCACTGGGCAGAGGGACACAAGGCCAGAGAGAAAAGCTGGTTTGAGAATGACCAGCTATGAGATAATAGTTGAAGCCATTTGAGTGGATGGATGTAGGCCCTGAGGTTTGACTGGGAAGAGGTTGTCAAAGCCCCTGAGTCCTTTCACAGAAGAGGGTGAAAGTTGGAATAGAGCGGATCCAAGCTGGAGTTAGAGGTGAGTGAATGGAGGCAAGGTTTGTAAATAACCTGTTGCCTGAAGGGAGCTGGAGGAACGACTCTGTCCCATGACCTATCCCGGTGCCTACTACCCATTCACGGTACAGTCAGACCCCAACAATATATATCTGATTGTCACTAGTAATTCTGGCAGTGGGCTCCAGAGTGACACAGCTGGTTAGAGCCAGGAGCAGGCCACAGAGTGGGGGTAGCAAACATTTTAAGTTGCCATGATACAAGTTTACGAAGCTTTTTTGGGCCTGATCCTGCTTTCATACCATTTTTACATCCATATCATTCCACTGACTTTAATGGAGTTACTCCTGATTTACACCTATGCAAGTGAGATCAGAATTAGGCCCCTTTTATGTCAACTATTTCTATTGTAGGAGAAAAGGAAAATTCCTTGCTTATCCTCAAACAGGGCAGTTTGGCCTCTTCCAGATAAAAAAACTAAAACCCCAGTAACATTATATTCCACAGTCATCCAATTTTTGCTTAATATTACCCAACACAGTGAAAACCACTAGGAAATGTGCATCTCGGAAATTCTCCTCATTTGTGACTCTGACTTTGTTAATAAGGGGAGGATGCCCACAAGCTCATCTCCAATACAAATATTTTAACAATGTGTGTAAATTAGTGATAAAATGTAACTCAAACACTGAAAAGCCAGAAGGTCTGGGGAAGCGTGGAACCATGCTGACTAAGAACGGCATCACAATGACTGGGTCTTACCTTGGGTGAGTAAGATCAAGCAAAGTATATACAAAAGAACTCTGATGAGCTCATTTCTTAGACTGTTATCTGCAAGTTACCATCTAGTGCAGGGGTGGCCATACTTCCTGACCCTCCAAGCCGCATATGATAACCCTCAGAAGTTTGAGTGCTGCAAGACACGCACAACCTGCCCTGCGGGACAGCGCATGCTGGGGCTCGAGGCTACAGCCCTGGTCCCACCACCTCCCCGCAGGGCAGAAGCCCCCTGGTCCCACCACCTCTCCACAGGACAGAAGCCCCCTGGTCCCACCACCTCTCCACAGGACAGAAGCCCCAAGCTCCCCCCGCCCAGTCTGGCAGGTGGAGAATGGGGGCTGGGAGAAAGGGCTCCATGAGCTGCACTTTAACTGCAAAGAGCCACACGCGGCTCACAAGCCACTGTTTGGCCATGGCTGATCTAGTGCATGTATTACAGTGCCTGTGGGATACCACTTGTCTCTAGCCCTTCTTACCAATATGCCTCCAATGCTGTAATGTTCCACGAGTGCTTCCACGAGTGCTTCCTTTTGGGAATAATACATTGCAATGTCCCTTCCTATGCTGCAGTATCATTCTGCACAGTTGTAGAAGGACGGGCGGCAGATCTACTTCTAGACTTCAGGTTCAAATCCAGCCCAGACAGTGATGATCAAACAGGTACTATCAGCTGGCTGTTTGATGATCAGTGAGGTCGCTGTCGGGTTCATGGGGGTTAAGGAAGACCATGCTAGCAATCTCATTGCACTCACTGCTATTGTTGGCTCACACAAATGCAGGCTAGGGAATTCTGGTGGGAGAATGTGCCAATGTATGAGAGTACCCTCATATTTATGGGTGTCTTTGGGATCAGGGCTCTCGACGGTTTCTCCCAATCTAGAGCACACATTCATGAGGCTTTCTAATCACCAACAACTGTCTAGAGAACTGTGGTTTCCTTTTAGTAACAACACATGGCCTTTAGAATGCTGCCCCAGTTAAGGGTTTCCAATGGGACTGAGCTGTCACTGACAATCCTGAGGGTTAGCCGGGTGATAAAAGCGCACAAAGTTGCCCTGACAGAGATAAAATTATCTAATGTAGATAACGAAGACAAAATGGCTTACACAGAACAAATGTTACCAAAGTTAGTCATGTCATTCCAAGGGGCCTTTAAACACTGTGAAGGAAAAATGAGTTAATAGTCACTCATAAGACTGGTGGGAAGTTTCTCTGAAGATAAAGGACAGGACAAAATATGAGAGGGAGAGGGAGGCTCAAGACACAAGGGCCCTAATTCTCAGTAAGTCAATGGACTCAAAAGGTTTAAAGCTGGTATGATGGAGTGGTGAATCAGGCCGAAGCTGCCCAAAACTCTGGCTTCAAAGCATTAGCTGAGCATGCAGTTGTAGAATGATCAAAATAGTAGCCACAAAGCAATCCTAAAGCTAATGATTGACACATGATGACTAGCTTGGAATCTTCCACTGCAGACTTCGGTCTATGGATGAGTGTTTTATTGGACTTTTGGGTTTCATAAATCCTAACTCACTGGCACAAGGCACTGACTGAAAGAGACTAAACCTCACACAGAGGCCTCAGGCACTGACTGACTGGAAAATCACAGCTGAGGGTTCGGTGAAATTCACGCCATGAATGTGAAGCCTTCCTATTTGGGGTGGATGGCAAGTGAAATTCACCGCCCCCTGCCAAATCCAGGGCTAGGGTGCAGGGCTGCCATGCAGCTACCACTCTAGGCACAGGAATAGCATTATAATGCTCATTTTTTGTTAGCAGTAAAAAAAAAAAGATGTCAGTTTATACCACAGTGCATAGGGAGGTCTCTAAAAAATCTGTTACCTGCCTGAGATCAGTCGTACCTTGTGGAGCATGTAACATGGAAACACAGAAGTGTTGTATAAAATAAAAACTGGGAAATAGAGCTGGGTAAATAACTGACTTTTTGCTTTGGTGGTAGTTCTGAAAAATCAGGAAAACTGTTTGACCTGCACAGAATCTGAAACGTTCAGAATTTTCACTCAATTGAAAAAGTCAATTTTGGATCGAACAAAATGTTTGTTTCTGAGCATTTTCAAGGGCTAAATTCACAAACTGGCCAGAGGAGGAGGAGCTTGTGCTGCCTCCCTCACCCCCTCCACCTTTGACCCAGTGGTTTGGGAACTCACCTGTGATGTGAGGAACGTGGGTTCAAACTCCTACTCTGCAACAACAATGTGGACTCAGGTCTCCCCCTGTCCGAGGCTATTGGGTATTCTGGGGCAGGTCTCGCTCTCAATCTCTCCAGTTGAAGCTGTTCAACTTTATATAAATAATATTAATTGGAGCAGGAGGATTCAGAACCTTATTTTTTTCCCCAACATGCCCCTCCTCCAGTGAGTGCCCTAATCATCAGGCTCTAGAGTAACTGTCTCTGCCTCAGTGACTATTTGAGGTTATCAGGGATGGGGGCAGGGCCAGCTCCAGGCACCAGTGAAGGAAGCAGGTGCCTGGGGCGGCCAATTGAAAGGGGCGGCACTCTGTCCGTTAGCGAGGCGGCACGTCCGGGTCCGCGGTGGCAATTCGGCGGCGGATCCTTCAGTCCGTCTCGTCCACTTCAGCGGTAGCTCAATCGCTCCGCTTCAGTCTTCAGCGGCAATTCGGCAGCGGGTCCTTCAATCGTGTTTTTCTTTTTTTTTTTCCTTCGCCGCTTGGGGCGGCAAAAAAACTGGAGCCGACCCTGGATGGGGGGAGCACGAACACCACAACCTTCAACTCCTCCTGTTAAGTCTCCTTTTGAATCTAGATTGAAAATTGTTTTTGTTCTAAGCTATTCAGTGAATGTGTGAATAATTTCAAGTTTGACCAACATGCATTTTTTGGCAAATAAACTATTTGTCCAAAAATTTTTGCCCAGTTCTACAGATAAGTCATAATCAGAATCTCTTGGGCAAACAGATTCCATCATTGTAAGGTTTCTCCAAAACTTTATTTTAGAAAAACATTCTTCAAACACACACAACCTCCAGGAAATGCTGACATAATCCTCATGGTATTTAATGATTTTTTGTTCTTGTTTCAATTCTTCATTCTCCATTCACTCTTTATCCAAACAAGGAATTTTTAACTCCTACCAGAGTCTCTCATAAACTTTCCTATGCTTTTACATTTTGTAAAAGCCACAGAAGTTTTTCAACAGGATGGGAATTCTATTCCATGTGATCATTATTACGCTTGTTTGTAATTGGCAACTCAAAGAAGAAAAATAGATCAGCAGTGAATCAGAGATCAGAGTTTGCAATTCAGACCCTACAAATTCAGAAGCTAGATGAAGTTCATAAAATCCTTATGATGACATCAAAAACAATGAAATTGTTTTGGAAATTATGCCAAGCTGTGAAAGACTGGAGCTGTTTTCAAAGATGAAACAGATTTCTGCATGAAAAGGGATTAAAAATTTGAATAGAAGAGATCCCAAAATAAGCCTGTAATCTACGAGAGGAAGATGCTGCTCTGCTCATACAAGGCTTTCTAAAATCTACAGAAATACTGTTAATACTTCAATAGAATATTAGTTGCATTTACAGAAATGTTATTCAAAGATCTCAAATGATTTTATAAACAATAATTAATTAGGCCCTATAACAGACATATGAGGTACCAGTAGGAATTAGGTGGCAAATCAGTGGCAGTCAGGAATATAACCTAGGAATCCTGTCTAGCAGTTTGTTTCTCTGGCCACTAGATACACTCCCTTGCTTTTCTTTACTTCAAGGAGACTCTTTCCTATTTCTAAATGAGGGATCTGTTACCCACATGAGACATTGGGGGCTTCTTTTTCTTAGCAAATGAATTCCCTCTTTGTTCACTCACATTACAGCCCTGAAAAATAACCTGCCAATTTGAAAAAGGTAACAAAAAATACTAATGAATGCTTCAGAGACATACTACCTCACCGTCCAGTGCACTTGATATATGAAACAGCCAATAATATCCCACTGCAGTACTGTTTACTCTCTGGGTTGTAGGCTTTTTATTTCAGGGTTTTTTATGGTTTTGCGTGACTCACTGTATTACAAATCCACATGAGCTTTAGGCATGATATTTTAATGTAAAATTTAAATGTTGGTGATCTAACTTAAATCAACAAAGCCTTAGTCAATATTTGAAAGCGCTTTGAGAGCCTCCTATGAAATGGTCTATAAATGTGGAAAACATTGTTATAATACATTCTGGAACATGAGTTCTGTAGATGACTAGGTACCATTGGGTGTAATGAGTTAAACAGACTGAACCTGGAACACAGGTTTCTAAAATATTTTATGACCTGAATTAAAGCAATATTTATTTGAGTAGAAGAATGAAAAAGCCAATAAAAACCAAAACAAACCCATTTAATTTATAGTATATCAAATCCTAAATTTGGATCCATCACTAATGGGTTGAATTCTGTGCTCTCATTTACATCCAGGAAATCCTATGCAAGTATATTGGTTCCAAATGACCAACCCTACATATGCAAAAGGTGACACATAGTGACCTAACATGCATGCTTGTGCATATTCTTGGTGTGAAGTTTGAGCCCATTCTAGAGATTGTATCCCAATAATTTCAAAGCAACCATTCATCAGCATACTCAAAGCAATTACTCCATCTGGTAGCTGTGATTTTCTTTTGGAAAATTAAGATTCTATTGCTTCAGTTTAATCCAGGAAAAAAGGTAATTTTTAGGGATTTCATGTTGGTTTTTGGCGACCTCCAAATTATCACAGATGAAAGTCAAATGTTCCCTGTCTCTGCACAAACAAGACCCATTTAAATCTGATGCAATTTTGAAATGACCAGTTGTGAACTCCTAAGAATAGGGGTTATAGCTGAATTACCCACAAGAAAACGACAACCTTGGAAATGCTACCAGCATACAGTATAATCTGTATTACAATTGTAATGTTCTCTGGAGCCACAAGCAGTTCCTCATGAGAATGAGGCTCTTCTGCCATGTTGGGTAGTTCACCAAGAAAAACATCAGATAATAAAAGCAATTTGTACTGATACTTTGGCTCTTCTAGACGTCATCAGAAAGAAAACAGGCAAAAAAAAGTTCAGCTTTGAGTTCTCTGCTTGCAGTATATGAGCAGAGCCACTGAAGTGCTCTCTAGGTAGAGACAGAGGCACATTGCGCATAGTGGTGTTCCCAGAATTCATGCTTATGTGACTTTGTAGTTTGCATGTTTTTGCTACCATGAAGATGTGGGATTTGCATAAATCTGAATAATTTTTTAAATTTTTTTTAAAAGCCCCACACCTAATTTTTTTTTTGTCTGTATTCTACCCTGGACTGTCTTTACATTGCTCCTTTGTCTTTGATTAATTATCAGCAGAGTACACCACTGTCATTCCTGTCTGTGTAAATCTGCAGGATTTGTTTGTGCAGCTGATGCTGTTACTTGGCACTCCTGTATTTACTGTTCTTGCATTTTTTCCACTTTGCCCTCAAGTGGTAGGAAATGCAAATGAACAGATTCTACCTGGCCCTTACTCTGGTGCTAGATGTGGGAGTAAAGAAGGGTAATTCTTTCCCCAGTCTGCATCATCCATTGCAGGGCCAAGCTAGATGGCAGACCCTGTTCCCTAGTGACCCTCAGGTAGGGTGACCAGATGTCCTGATTTCATAGGAACAGTTCTGATATTCGGAGCTTTGTCTTGTATAGGCACCTATTACCCCCACCCCCATTCCGAATTTGCACATGCTATCTGGTCACCCTTCCCTCAGGACTGTTCTCTCTACTTGTTTGCTGGGATGTATGGCACCCAAAGGACCAGAGACATCGCTCCATGCTGCTCCCGCACAAACCAGTGGAGGCAGAAGGCTGCATGCCTCCAAGGGCTGTAGCAGCGCAAACACAGAACTCCAAACTGGGAACTCTGGGAGACATTGGGTATCACAGTGGTTCTTCTGCGGCATTACAGAGCTGTAGCTCCCCTGCCTAAAAGGCAGTCTGGACCTTGAGTGTAAGGACTACGTGGCTGTGAGAACTGTCCAGTTTGCTGGGCAGCACACTCAATAGTCAGGCATCACAGTTACTTGCCAGTATGAAATTTACCTCTAGGAACATTTAAAACAATCCTCCAGACCTTAAAGAGCCCTGCTCCAACTACACCACCCGGCTCCTCCCCTGACTCTGTCTCCCTTTCTTGGGCTGCATTCAAGCTTCCTGTGCTCTGTCCAAGTATCTCTGCTGACAAATGCCCTTCGGCTGCAGCCTTTGTACTTCCCTCCATGCCCACCCACAACGTTTGGGGAAGCCTCTCCTTCAATGTTGGCCAAGCTCCCTCCTCCTTTCACACACTGAAACACCTCTCTTCTGTGAAGAGTTCCTGCTCTGCTGACCAATCTCCTCCTGTCCTGCACTCCCCTGTTTTCTGGTGTTTTTAGGCTACAAGGTCTTTGCTGGAGGGACTCACTTGTTCTCCTTGTACCCAGCACACAATGTCATGTACAACTGTGGTGTTCTACACATGGCAGAAACCACACAGTCAGGCAATAAGTCACTAAATGTCTCTTCATTTTCACAGTGAAATACCTTCATTCAGAAAGATTCTTGGGTCCCATTGGGATGTAACGAGAACCTGACAGTGAACCCAGTCAGGCCAGAAATACTCAGCCCTACTTTCTTCATTGGTGGAAATCCCAATACCATGTGCAAGTGTCAGGCCACACAGAGGCGAGCAGGTGCTGCCCAGAAATCCAGCTAATGCTTCCAGGGAGGAAGGAAAGTTTGAACTGAGTTCATATCTTAGCTGGAGTTGTGGGCTCTTGGGAATGGACCCAGTGTGGAGTGGGAGTGCTTTCTGTATCATGTCTGAGCTTGAGGGAAGGAGCAGCTGCAAGTCTTTCATGGCAAGAGGGTTTCTCACCCACCAAGAACATTAGGAGGAGCTTGAAAAGGGGCTGACTCCGAATCAGAACTCAAACTACAATTGTTGTGTAGATCAGTATTTCTCAGGCCCCAGGTGCAGAGGGGGTGCAAACTGTGACTGTTATGTTATGGGGTGAGGTTATACTAATGTGAATAATGTACACATGCTGAGCCCTGTTGCCTGATGGTCAGCATTCAGCATCCAGCCCAAAGACCTCAGGAAGGGTTTTGTTTTTTTCACTGGTAGATCTTGGGGAGTTTCTGTCCAGCTCTGCTGATCCCACATCAACTCACTGCAAAGGATCAGATGAAATGCTCCTTAGAGAGATGGCCCAATCCTCATTTACCCTAAGGCTACTTTTACATTTATGCCCACTATAAGGCAACATAAAGGGGCCTTAGCGCAAATGAGAATCAGACTGCTGAGCAACTTCTGCTTACAAAGGAAATGTTTCACTATTTTAGAAGGGCTTGGACTAACCTGTCATCCTCGACATCCTTACAAAGCTACAGTTGGCAATAGAGGTTCCTGGTAGCAATATTTGTACGCTTTTTATTACTTGTTTGGTTTCAGTAGTTTGTGGAGATTGAATGCGTCCTACAAAATACTTGGAAAGTCAGGAACCTCTTGCTGTCATCGAGGTTTTTGTTTTTTTAAGCATTTTGTAAGGTAATGTTCAATCTACTTTAGCTCGGGGTAGATACTGCTACCTGAATACTCACATGTAGTTGAGTTTTTCACCATATTCCTCCAGAAATATGGCTTTCCAGTGTAGGCTAAATTACTCCTCGTGTTTAAATTATAAAGTATTGGTGGTGGTTTTGCTTGCACAGTTTTGCAGTGCTGGCACTGCAGCTGCTCCTATATCTTTCACTGATCTTCTGACTGTGCTAGGCTCTAAAATGTAGTAATTCAGCAAAGAATGGACCAAGATCAGATGCAGTGTTACTGTGCTCACGTACGCCCGGTCTAGATTTGGTATGATTTATTTATCTTCCTCATAGCTCCTTTGCTGTATTAGATACGAGCCTTTCTCCATTTTCACAGTAAGATCACTCTATGGTATGGCTATGGAAATCCTTGGGATTGGGGAGACCTGTCTTTTGAAACTGATGGAAATAATCCTAACTCTTTATGTGGATTAAAAGAGTCTGGCAGAAGCAAGTTATGCTAATACCTCGCCTCGTGCTGTAGCTCCCTTGTTAGAAAGTGGAACCTGCAAGCAGATGGGGGGAGACTAGACAGCAACCGTGGGAAGAGGGTTAAGCACTGTTGAGACCCCAGAAAGATAACTTGTGAGAACAGCAACACAATCTTCAGAATTTATTCCAAATACTTCTCTCAAACTGATCACTACAATGTTGACATTTACCTTTCCAATTCAAAAATACTATGGGCCTGATTCTCATTTAGTCACTGCCCTGTGAAGGACACTTGCAGTGGGTATAAATATAATTTTACCTAAGCATGTAAAGGTGGCTGAGTGTAATTGAGAGTCAGGCTCTGTACATTTAAAGGAAGTATTAATGCATTTGGTTTCACAGACGTAACATTTAGAGACCAGGTCCTCAGGACTAAGGGGACCAGATGTCCCGATTTTATAGGGACAGTCCTGATATTTGGGGCTTTGTCTTATATAGGTGCCTATTACCCCCACCCTATGTCCCGATTTTTCACAGTTGCTGTCTGGTCACCCTACTCAGGACTGACACTGTCACTTGTAGATTTCCCCACAGAGGGAGAATCCTTGGCTATCCATTGAAACCAGTTTTGCAGATACCCACAAAGCTGCTCCCTGACGGCCAGCACAATTCTCAGCAGGGTCTTCACAAAATATAATTTGGCTGAGAGCCTTAGTATGAACTAAGGAAGAGGGATAGTTTCAACTCTGTAGCTCTGAGACGTGTATGGTAACTTTAAAAAATTATTTTATTTGTTACATTCAGGGAACAATCGGGGTCGCAGTTGAAGCCAGTTCCCGTCCATATGGTAAAGGGACTGTTGGCTTAGTGGGGTTTTTGGTTGGCCCTCTCCCAGTATCAAGGGAAAAGGCCAATGGGAAATCAGAAGCCTGAGACTCCTCAGGGACAATGGGAGAGGTCAGTGCTCCAGGTCAGCCCAACTGACAGGGCAGACAGGCCAATGAGGGAGTCAGGAGCTGGGGTCCCGTCCTTCGAGTGGGCTGGAGCTGCCTGAGGCAGCGCAGGGCCGAGCTAAGGGGAGAGCAGGGGCCGGAGCTGGGCCGGGGGCAGAGCCAGAAAGGAGCAGCCCAGAGAGCAGAGCTGGGCCGGGAGCAGAGCCGCGCCGGCCAGAGGGGCAGCCCGGGGAGCTGCGCTGGAGGCAGAGCCGCAGCCGCGCTGAGGCAGGAGCTGGGGCCGTCCGGAGCCGAGTGCGGTGAGCAGCTGGGGAGCGCGAGGGGGGACCCCAGGCAGAGGGCCCAGCGCAGGGAGAGGTCACCAGCCAAGGGGTCTCACAGGCCGGATTGGGAGGGGGCAATGCTGGGGGGAAGGGCCCTGCCACCTAGAGCCTGAGGGCGGCCCCGGCCAGAGCAAGTGTCCGACCCGCCGCGTCCCTGCAGCACGGCCAGGACCTGGGCAGGGGCCTGGGGCGTGTGAGGGACAGACTGACCTTCCCTTGCAGCCCAGAGGCGGCTGGTGGCATCCCCGGCCCACAGAGGGGGTGACGTGGTTTCCTTTAACGGGCCCGTTTTTCCTTATTTTGTTTGTTGGTTGCTGTTTAATCAATCGTGTTTGCTTTGAACTCTATGTAATGAGCAGTGGGTCAGGGACGTGGCCAGGGCAGAGAGTGCACCCCGCAGAGGGGACACCCTAGCCACTGTCCTAAGTGACCACAATGAGACTGGGGGTCCAGCCCCCCAGGGGCCTTGTCGGGGTTACGAGGACTCTGCCCCATGGGAGGGAGGAAGGGGACCCTCAATGGCAGGCAGGCTCCTGGGTAAAGGAAGTGGGAGAGAGGACTCAGATTCTTTCACTAGCCAATTCCACAAGGGTGGTGTGTAGGCCAGGGAAGTTTCCCATGATAGCAGGACCATTCCTCCGCTTACACATGTTAATTTGTTCCCTGGGTTTTGCAGTTCAGTGGATTGTGCACTTGCTTCCTCACACTGCACCTCCAGTACTGGTTACACAGTTATGATTAAAATCTCCACTGCATCTCCTTCTCACTCACTTTAGCTTTCTGAAACCTTTGCCTTTGTTGCCAAACTTTTGCATGCTTGGACTCTGCCTGAGGGGAGGGAGTAATGGGGTTGGGCTGAGGGAGTTATACCAGTTTTCCACTGATTGCTAGCAATCTACACAAATTCCTGCAGGGAAAACATCATCTGGAAGTGGAATGGAGCATTTTGAAGTAAATCCGAATGCTGGTTTGAATGCTTGGTAGCTTCTTCTGTTCCTGTTTATGGGAATGAAACCCAAAAGGATGTTACTAAGACTTTGTATTCTACATAGGGAACCCACATATTTCTCCTCTGAGTTGATTATAGACTATCACTTTTGACAACCCTTTGGCAAATTGAAAAATACGTGTTTCCTTAAGGCACTTGTTGGATTCTTAATCTGCCCCAAATTGTGCAATGAGAATTTTATCAACAGCACTTCTGTAACTAAAGCATCCTTATTTCCAGCCCCCTTGTAGTTGTGCATTTGTAATGTTATCTGTCTACTTGCTTTGATTAGCATGTGTGATAGTTGCTATTTCATCACATTTGTAACATAGGAAATTCCATACAAACCTAATGCCCCTGACACAATCTCACACTTAATACATTCAAAAGGCGTGAATAATCATATCATAACTGTATCCAACTTGATACAATACTCTTTAATTACCAACCACTTAGTGATCAAAGTTTACAACACAAGGTTGCCTTCAAATTATGTCTCTGGAGTTTAACATCTGTTCTTATAGCTGTACTGTGTACTGTAACACATACCACATAATGCAGGCAGCAGAAACATGAGTAGGGTTCATTGTTACAGTAGAAGCAATTACTTCTCTTCCTCTGCACCACTGAACATCACAGTAAATGCTGAAGGGCGCCTCCTGCCCGTAAGGCTTTCCCCAGCACAAGCCTAAAGCTAATCTCCTTGTTTCTCCTCAGAAATGCTGAATATTTCTTGTCATTTTCCTTAAACAAAAGGAAAGTTCACTAAAATGCTCCCTCTTCCTGTCTGTTTTGCTGTTTGTTGAATGGAAATGTGAGAAGGAAATACAAGAGCTTATTCAAGGGTTTAATTAGATGTTCTAGAGAACTCACTTCTGCTTCACTTTATCCCCTACACTCTGATTCCCAGCACAAATCTGTGGTGCATCATTACAGGAGCCTGCCCACTCTGAGTGTGGGCTTGATGCAAAATTCTATCAGATCTCTTACTGACACTGTTTTAAGTCTTAGCTATTTAGCACTGCAGAGCTTTGGGACAGGATTAATTGAATGCGCAAGCAGCACCATTGCTAGAATGTATAGCTCTATTACATTTTTTAGATAATATAAATACAAAACCTAAATCATTTATCTAGCCTGGTGCTGGACTCTGCCAAACATGGCATTTACATTTAAGCAGACTTACTTCAGAGTTCAATGTTACCTTGGACAGTGATCTGTGGGGCACTTTGTGATGGTGTACAGACAGCTGGCTAGTAACAGATTGATGTTTCTCTTCCTGTTACCACGTGATACTTCATAGTAGAAGCAGCTAAAAATGCATCAAATACTTTTCCATGTAAGCAATTCCAGTAGTTTGTTTTTCAATTAGCTGTCCACAAACACTTTCTCTGCAGGTCACTGAGGCTAAGCATGGGTGCACATAGGAATGATCAGGCAGCAAAAATACTGCACAGTGAACAAATTAGTAAACCAGACCTTTCTAAATGTATGTGACGCACTGAATCTGATTTATCCTCTAACAAAGATTAAGAGAATTCACAATTTTAAGGATGTAAAATTGTGGCCATCTGGTGGGTCAAACTCTTCTTTTCAGTGTTGAATGAAGTGATTCCAATACATATAATTTAAATGAGTTCACAAAGTTCTCTGGGGTCTTTTTTAATAAAAAGCATCAATTGGGATGAGGCTCAGGCTGCATTATAGAGATGTGCCCAAACCCAAATGTCAAGACCATGCACATTTTATAGCTTCACAGTAGCAATTAGGGAAAGTCTGATGGAAAATCCATATTTCAATCTACTGTGAGTCAGTATTAGACACTAAAATAACCAGTCACGTTTGAAGTTTGCCATCATTATATCATTCATTATTCACTGTAAAAAGTTTATAATTTGAGGGAGGGAAGAAGCGGTGTATCTGGGTATATTATATACATTCAAGGAGTTTTACTTTAATACATTGTTATTGGACCAAGAAATTAAGGCATTAACCAACAGTCCTCAATAGTCAGTTGTTGTAATGACATTCTATTGTGAATGGGAGGGGACGGAGGGCACACAAGTGTGAAGGGAAAGAGATGTACAAGATAATCTCTGTATTAAATTGTCATCTACAGTACAAAAATGTTTCAGAACACCTGCTCTGGGAACTGGTTCTAGAAACCTATGTGGTGTTGAATAGCCAGGGCCTAGGCTGTGCTCACAATCAATGTCACAAGCATGAACCCTCTTTGGCCATTTCCTATTTTTATTATAATTTTTCACCAGAGCAATGAGACCTCCAGAATTGCAGAATAATCAGCACAACAGGAGAAATAAACTATGGAGGAGACTTTCAAAGACATAAATGCAAGTTTGTTCTTTGAAAATCTTCCCCCAACCTGTAAAAAGGCCTTATATATGTTCTATCTGACAACACTATTTCTGCTTTTGCCTGTTTTCTTCTGGATGAACTCTAGAGTTTGAAAAGGATAATCAAATCATTGTGTTAAGCAAAAATCTCAATTTATGCATGTCACTTTCTGCCTATTGTAAAGTCAAAAATCTAAAAAGTTAAAAATAAAAATGCTTCAGAGAACATACTTCCTATGCCCAGGATACCAGAGTTCAAAGTGCCATCGAAAAGTAATTTTGATTACTTTCTTTGATTAGGTTACTAAGATCTTACTAGGAATATAAAGCAATTAACTTCAAAATCTTAACAGAGAACATAAAATCAGCCATTTTCCAGCATGAAAAATGTGTCTGCCTCCTGGCAAATTATTTCCTTTCACTTCCAAGACATGTTGAGTTGTCAACAGGCTATAAAGCTGCAGGCCGAATTGAAATTGATTATGAACTCTCTTAAAAAGCTATCTTGTTAAAGGACAAAACACTTAAAATTCAGATCAAAGCAAGAGGAAATTCTGCAGTTTGTTAAATTGTTGTATGTGACATGGAGAAAAATGTTCCTTATCAGGAGCCATAATTTCTTTAGTATTCTTGCAACAACTAAAAAAAAGAGAGAAGGGTGGAGAAGCACATTCATTCTTTCCCTCCCCCTCTCTGAGTCAGACACAAAAGTGGGAGAGGGAGGAGGGAGAAATATAGTTCATTTGTTGGACCCCATGTTGCCTTAGCTCTTTTTTTGGGAGGCACACAGATAGTACAGTGATGGGTGTCTAGATAAGAACATAGTTTGCAGCCTGATTTCTTCTCCCTCATGTGAGTGGTTCCACGTGCTTTGGCAAAGCTGGGAATGCACAGTTCTGGCAGAGAAGAGGCTCCGGAATGTGTAGCTCTGTACTGAACCTTGTGCACTCTCCTATTTACAGCATATGCCTGAGAAGATGAGAGAGAAAAGAGTTGGCAAGAACTACTGGGGCAGGACAGATTTGCATCTGGGAAGAGCTGAAACGTCTTTGAGTATTTATAATGTGGATAAGATGCATTAATAATAGGGATAGAAATGGGGCCTGGACAGGAATCCTGACATGGGGAATTAAAAGGCTGTCTATTATCTCTGGCCTGTACTTTCTGTAAGTAAAGCTTAAGCCACTATGCGGGATAAGAAATCACTTTCTCCTCCCACAAGAGGTTTTTTGAGATTTTGAAACTTTTCCCATCTCAAAATGGGACAAAAAGGTCAATCTTAAAAATTTTCACAAACTGATCATCTGAAAAAAATCCGATTGGGTCAACTAAAATGTTTTGTTTTCAATTTTGACCTTTTAAAAATGTAATGTTTTTAGTATAAATTAAATAAAATTTCTTAACAAAATTGTTTCAAATTGAAAAACACAACTTTTCATTTTAAAAAGTGAAACAAAACATTTGTCAAAACCAACCCTTTCTCACAAACAGAAATTTGATAATAGAGAGGTGTTCACTCTAGCAGACAAAGGTATAAAAATCCAGTGGCTGGCAGTTGAAGCTAGAGAAATTCAGGCTCAAAACAAACTACACATTTTAAACAGGATAATTAACCATGGAAGCAATTTGCCAAGGGTTGTGGTGGATTAATTGGAAACTTCTAAATAAAGACGGTATGTTTTCCTAAAAGATGTACTCTAGTTCAACCATAGCTACTGGCCTTGAAGCAGTAGCTAATTAATTTAGGGGGGTCCTTTGGCCTGTTATGAAGGTCAGATTAGATCACAATGGTCCTTTCTGGCCTTAAAATCTGACAGTGGAGTCATGGCCCTTTGCCCAGTCTTCATCAGCCCCTGGAGCTGCCTGGCTGCAGAGGGGAGCACAAGGATGTAGCTGGGGGGGGGGGGGGGGCTCCCCTGTCACCCAACAACTCTGGAAGGGATTGGGCTCTGCAGTGACCACAGTGTGGGATGCTGCCTAGAGGGCCCAATCCTCACATCACTCATAATGGCTATGGTTAGGCTAGCATAGGAAAGCAACAAGCATCTCATGTGATGGTCTGTTGTTAGTGGATTGGGATGTTCCAGGGCAGGCAAGTTGCAGAGAGAGCATGATCAGGAAGTGGTCCTGTCTGGGTGGGATATAGGTTGCCAATTAGGGTTGGTTGTATTCCTGGAGGTGTCATCCCATGACATAAGCTTTAAAGATTCATCTTTAATTCCTGGAGACTCCAAGATAATCCTGGAGGGTGGCAACCCTAGTGGGATAGTGGCTTATCCCTATATTGTGCTTAGCTTAGATGACAAATCTCGAGAGGAAGGAACTGAGCTGGGGACAGCCAGAAAGTGAAGGTGACAGACAGACAGACAAGAGAAGGGGTTTTCTAAGTGAAACATTCTGATTCTGCCCTGTGGGAAAAATTATTGGTCACAGGTTAATAAAGTTTCTTCTGAATTTGTTTGTATTATCCTGCATAGTCTGCTCCTTTTCTTCTTTTGATACAATGCACAGGCTTGTCCCTTTCTTCCCCAGGAAAGGGGCTGAATGTCTGAGCTGCTCTTTTGATGACAAAATTGAATAGGCTGCTTGGGGGCGGGGGGAAGAATCAAGTGTGTTCCCAATTAAAGAGAATCATTTTAAAATACTCTTTCAATGGTATCTTGCTCCTATAGGACTTAAATACATATCCATAGTAGTGTAGAGTGCTGGAGACTTGGGCATAATTTCTGTCCTTTGTTACAAGCGCACCACTCCCATTGACTTCAAGTCATATACACTGGCTTGATTTATACCATAGGAACAAACAACTGAGAGAAGAACTTGGCCCTTTGTATGGATAAGTCTCCATATTTGGTGGAGTCACTCTGCTTGGGCTCCTAGTCAAAGACAAACATGAAAAGATATATGGAGCAAATATAACTCTTATTAATAGTTGCTCATGGTGAACAGCAGTCAGATTGAACAGAAAGGAGGCCCTGGACATGGAAAACCAGTTGGATAGGGAATAAATGGGAGCTGTTACTTTATGGGTGCCAACATTATTATGCAGGAGATATCACATACAGCCAGGGCCGGCTCCAGGGTTTTTGCCGCCCCAAGCGGGGAAAAAAAAAAAAAAGCCGCGATCATGATCTGTGGCGGCAATTCGGCGGAAGGTCCTTCGCTCCAAGTGGGAGTGAGGGACCGTCCGCTGAATTGCCACCGAATAGCTGGACGTGCCGCCCCTCTCCAGAGTGGCCGCCCCAAGCACCTGCTTGGCAAGCTGGTGCCTGGAGCCGGCCCTGCATACAGCCATCTACTGATGGAGTAAGGAATTAGGAGAAGCCAGTGGAATCAACTGGAGTTTTGCCTGAGGTAATTGAGAGATTGTCCGGCTCTGGCCCATAGTGGGGGTCCCTCTTTATAAGTCTATTGAGGATCAAGCTGTCGGGACCTATTTGGCGCACCCAGTGTGTCCTATATTGATCCTACATGAAATATCACAAATAGGTTAGAAAAGGAATGACATCACTGTGGACTAGCTGATGAAAAGATTCCAAGAAAATAAAATTGCACAAAGCTTGGTCCACCTTATCTAATACCTAGTGCTAACCTTTTTGTTCAATGTTCCATGTTCCTGCCTGTTACAAGGAGGCCATTTCCCCCTCAGAATCCTTTAAGGTGCTGATTTGCTTAATTTGTATTTACCCTTCTGCGCTGCACCCCTCCCCCCACCAAATTAACTTGTATCTGATACATTATATCTGCTGAACATTCAAAACAATACTTATTTTCACAAAGGAGAGGAATATGCCATCCAATAGTCCCTGAAAAAATGATGCTCTGTGGCTCAACTCAACTTGCTGTGGAAACTGGCTTTTGTCTGGATTGCCTGCACATACCACAAAGTTCCTGTTGAGTACACAGGACTCTGCCTTTCTTGAAATGCTGTTTTCTAACTTGTCACAGCAGTAGTCCTGAACTGTGTAATAGCTATGGGGAAATCATCCTTACTGTGGCAAAATTACAGTAAAGGTGCTATTTTTCTACATCAATTGAAGAACATTACTACCACAAAGCTGTGATAAATCAGGTCATTTTCCATTCCTATGCTAATGCAACACAACTCAAGTGCAGACATAAGATGATTATGATGATACTCCATGCCCTCCTCTTTTACTTTTCTTGCGAGGCTGTCCAAGCACCTTGAAAACATTAAATACTCATAACTTGCATGTGAAATAGGTAAATCATCGTATCCCCATGCTATATACACCTCTACCTCGATATAACGCTGTCCTCTGGAGCCAAAAAATCTTACTGTGTTATAGGTGAAACTGCGTTATATCGAACTTGCTTTGATCCACCGGAGTGCACAGCCCCGCCCCTCTGGAGCACTGCTTTACCGCGTTATATCCAAATTCGTGTGATATCGGGTCGCGTTATATCGGGGTAGAGGTGTATTGGGGAAAGTGAGGGTCTGTCTGCACTGCAGCCGGGAGACAGCCTGCCAGCTCTGGTAGACGCTCGCACAAGCAGGGCTTGAGCTAGCCCACTAACAATAGCAGTGGGGATGTTGCAGCTTGGGCTGTCAAGCCTAGAGAATCAGATGGGCTGGGGTGCACAAGCCACAACATCCACACTGCTATTAGTGTATCCTAAGCCCCAATAGCACAACTCTGTATACCCGAAGTGGGAAGTGCACTCCCAGCTGCAGTGTTGCATACCTTGAGGCACAGAAAAGTTAAGTGACTTCCAAGGGCGACAAGTACTATATGCTGTAAAATAGAAGAATACTTTTTTCTCATCTTGTTTTGTCTTTTCTGTGTAGAATATAAGTTCTTCAGGGCAGGGACCATCTCTCATTGTAGCACCTAGTATAATGGGGTTCCTGATCCCATTTGGGCCTCTAGGTGCTACTGTAATGTAAATAATACCACCCAATCAATGGGGGTCATCAGTGTCCTAAAAAAGACCATCGTTAGGGAAGAGGGATGCTAAGTCTCTCTAGGTATTCAGTTCTTGTCCTCTGAGATTGCCAAGTATGATGGCAATTTAAATCAGAAACAAATGGGAGCAAAGATGAAGTAAAATGAGGCCTGTATCAGATGAACTCAGATATGGTTGATTGGACTGTGTTTTGGGATTATGATTCCAAAAGTATCCGTTATAGTCTTCAAGATTTGGCCAAGTACTTCTCTGTTCCTTTTTAAATTCTCTGAATATTATCTGTTTGCATCCAGAGGGGCACTTGGATTATCTCTTTTGATGCCAGCATTTCCAGCTGCATCACAATATACCAATGACCTTGCTGATGGATTACTAATATTTAAGAATGATTTCCCACAATGAGTTGCTGTATATAAAAATTAAGAATTAGATTAATATTTGCATAACGGTAACACTTACAGGCCCCTTGGTGCTAGGCATTGTACAAACATGCACCAAAAGGCAGCCCCTGCCCCAAAGAATTTCCAGTCTAAATAGATAAGACAGAATAGGAGACAGGAAAGTATAGTTTATACCCATTTTATAGTAGGGGAACTGAGGCCCAGAGAAATTAAGTGACTTGCCCAAGTTCACAGAGTAAATTTGTAGCAGAGACAGGAATTGAATCCAGGTGTGAGTCCTAATCTGTATCTTAACCATAAAACTCTCCTTCTCAGAGGAGACTTGCGGATGGGATCACAATATCTTTCCATTCCTATGATTATATCCTTATAGGGATCAAACCTCAAACAGATACTGGCTCCATAAACTGTAACTCCAGTCCTCTTCTGTAAGAGTGAAGACCAGATATGAATCCAAATATAAAAATTTCAGATAAACTCCTATTCCCTAATAGTGAGGAATGCCCAAAGAATCAGATATTGAAAGGAATACAGAAATTTGGCCTTGTAAGGGACAAAGGACAAAAAATGTCTGCATCTTAGAACTGTGAAAA
Source organism: Emys orbicularis (assembly GCF_028017835.1). Lineage (NCBI taxonomy): Eukaryota > Metazoa > Chordata > Testudines > Emydidae > Emys > Emys orbicularis. The sequence goes on from NC_088686.1 coordinate 150,294,248, forward strand.
CCAGCCATGTTCTCTCAAATACTTGAGGTGTTGATCCTATCCAGGTACCTTGGGAAAGAGAATATTGCAAAGACAGCAAATGTCTGATATGTAGACATGCTCCCTGTGCCTATGCTTTTCTTTTTAAGATGCAATATAAAAAAATAATGTCATGGGTATTTGCTATCTTAGCAGTTTCTTCTTCTCAATAAACAAGGGCATTTACCCAAATGATTGCAATTAATGCGAATAAGGTCACAGAATGCTGTGACCTTTTCAACACAAAATACTAGCTTTACAGATGGCCAGAGTGGTAGAAGGGTAAATAATTTGATTTAAAATAGGGCCTTCCCTCCTAGGTAAGAATGGATGGTGTGTGCAACATAATTGTCTGAGAGCTGGGGCCCTAGAGAGGTTCCTGTTCAAAATGAGAGAATGTAGCACATATTTGGGTTATTAAAGTTACCACTGACAAAAACAATTAAGGAAGCTCAGCACATTGGCACAGGACAGAAAATATATTGCGGTTACCTGGGAACCTGTTGCTGTCCAATTGGATCCAAAATTCACTCAAATACATGGAAAGTCAATTGTATGAGGCACAGGCAACAATCATACACCATTTACAAAGTCACATTTAGTTCAAATGAATTATTTTTTAATATGCATAGTACTTAAATCTCCAATTTTCTTCCCTGCCTAGTCATTGTACATAATACTCCTGAGGGCATTTTGCACAAATTTTTTTAAAATTCTTTGCACAATATTTTAAAATTCTGCAAATGTTATTTGTCAAATAAGTGCGGAGGCTCCAGCATGGCATTGGGAAGCACAGGCCACTGACTGCACAGAGGTGGGAGATCACTGTGCAGCTCCGCCCCCCTAGACACAGACTCAGCAGTGAGGCTGCATCCAACCCTGACACAGCACAAGGACCCAGCCTGCCCCAGAAACACCCCAGGGCCCTGCCCCTCTGTATGGGCAGGCAGGCTCAGCAAGGCAGGATCCAAGTGTGGAGAGGCTTAATGTGGGGGGATCCAGGTATGGGTTGAGAGGATTCTGGGTGGGGCAATCTGGATGCAGGCAGCTCAGTGGGGTATCGGTGGGGGGGGGGGGGGGGATCTGGATGCACAGGGGCTTGCTGGGGGTTCTGGGTGCAACAGTAATGGGACTCTGCAGGGTGGTCAATGTGAAGGTGGTTGGGTCTCAGTGGGGGGGGGGTCTGGCTGTGGGGGGATGGAGCTTGGCAGGGGGGTCTGGGTGTGGGGGACTCAGTGGAGGGTCCAGATGCTGAGGGAGTGGGGCTTAGGGGTGGGGATCCAGGTGCAGGTGGCTTGTCAGGGTGGTCCAGGTGCAGGGAAAGTGGGGCTCATTGCGGAGGGTTCTGAGTGTGGGGGGTGAGGCTCGGTGGGAGGGTCTGGGTATGAGGGGGTCTGGATTCATGGGCGTTGGGTGGATGAGGGAGCAGCTCCCTGTACAAGGATCCCTTCCCCTGCATGTGAGGAGAGATGGGCACAGGAAGTGGCGGGGAGGGGGAGTTTGCAGAACATCTTGCAGCCAGGGGAGTAATCTGGGAGTAGGTCTGTCCTGGCCCTGGATGCTGTGCAGGGGAAGAAGTCCCATCCTCCCCAGCCCAGCTGTGACTAGCAGCTTAGCCAAGGATAGGAGCCACAAAGCTGGGTCTTCCCCAGTCCTGCCCCACAGTGATTTACCTCTGCTGGCTGCCCTGGGCACCCAGAACATACTGCTGGGGAGGGTCACATGACCGCTCTTTTGGCTTCCCTTTGCTTCCCCATCAGAAAGTCATTTTTCTGGGGGGAAACGAAGAAATTTGCAGGGGACATAAATTCTGCACATGCGCAGTGGTGCAGAATCCCCCCAGGAGTAACATAAGTGTTTACTTCTCAGACAGTGAATCTTTCACATTTAAAGGGTACACAGAGTCTTTAAGATTTCTGTGGGCATTGAAAATTAAACTGCTAATAAAATAACATGAAAAGTGCACTGATCTATGATAAATGGGATAAATAACAAAAAAGATCAAAAATAAAAGTTGGTGGTTTTGCTGGAACTGAGACTTTTTTAATGTTCTAGTTATTGTGAGACCTACAAAATTATATATGGACACACAGTAATAAATAGGAAAACTAAGCAGAAATCCAGGATTCATTACAAACAGCTGTCCTCTGGTCTTTCAGAAATATTTATGCAAATCATTATAGGCCCAATCCTGGGGACTTCTCAGGCAATAGAATGTGACCAAACTCACTGCCTCATTACTGTGCAAACTAGTATTTTCAAAAGTGGCCTTTACTTTTGGGTGCCTTGATTTTTAAATGCCTAATTTTACATATCTAGGGCCTGATTTTCAGAGGTGCTGAGTGCCTAAAACTCCAAATGGAGTCCATGGGAATTTCTGGTGCGCAACACCTCTGGAAATCAGGTCCCAAGTATATAAAATTGGACATTTAAAAATGGAAGCAGCCAAACTTGGACTACTTTTGAAAAATTGGTCTTTATTTTCCTAGTTGATGCAGATAGGAAACTGGTGGTACAGTGAATTTGGAAAGCTCTGAGCAGCAGCAGAGGCACTCAGGAGCAGCGCCAGGGTTTTTGCCACCCTAGGCGGCAGCGCTCCTCCTCTGAGCATTCAGGGCGCCTGGGGTCTTCGGCGGCGGGGGTCCCTTCCGCTCCGCGTCTTCGGGACACTTCGGAGGCGGGTCCCGGAGCAAGTGAAGGACCTGCCACCGAATTTCCGCTGAAGACCTGGAGTGGAAGGACCCCCCCCCCGAATTTCCGCCGAGGGCGGCAAAATGCCGTCCCCCAAATCCTGCCGCCCTAGGCGACCGCCTAGGGTCACCTAGTGGAAGCGCCGGCCCTGGAGGCACTGGAGCAGTCTGCCTGCAAACTCAGAAATATAACACTGCATCAGTTGCATTTAGAAGATTTTCTTCACATCCAAAATAACTAGAAACAAGTTTAATATCCATAAATGTATGGCTCAGCCTGCTTCCATACTGTTTACCTGGGAAAACTGCCCACTGATGGGTGGATTTTTTTAAGCCTTGATATGTAGCTATCTCAGGGCAGGTCTACACTACGGGGTTAAGTCGACCTAAGTTATGCAACTCCAGCTATGTGAATACCGTAGCTGGAGTCGACGTAGCTTAGGTCGACTTACTACAGTGTCCACACCGCACTGGGTTGATGGGAGAAACTCTCCTGTCGACTTACCTTATGTGTCTCGTTCAGGTGGAGTACCGGAGTCAACGGGAGAGCGATCTGCGGTTGATTTAGCGGGTCTTCACTAGACCCACTAAATTGACCCCCAGTGCATCGATCACTGCAGCGCTGATCCCTGGTAAGTGTAGACATACCCTCAGTATCCACTTTCAGACATCTGCATGACAGAAACTTAGTCCTTTTTGTTTCTGTAAAAATTTGAAGGGCCAAATTCATCCCTCCACTAAAGCCACCAGAGTTGCATTGCTTACATCAGGGCTGAATTGAAAAGTGTTTAATCACTGATGGCTACATTGTTTCATAGTTATGGGTTTGATTCTGGAAGGTGCTCAGCATTGGAGTCAATGGGACTCCTCATATGGTTAAAGTTAAGCATGTGCTGTGGGTCTTTGGGGCCAAAGGGCTCAGCACCTTGCCAGAGCAACCCCCTTCAGAAGTGATGACCAGATGAAGATGCATTATGCACAATTTGAGTTGTCCTTGAAGTTACTAGAAATCTCTTTGAAACTAATTGGCACCGAAGTGTGGACATGCTTTTTCATATTTCCGTGAACTATCCCACACATGGCCACTTCTCATAATAAAGGGTAAATTTCAAAACAGAAAAAAGTGCTCACTTCTGAGCCAAAGCTGCTTAACCAGGAAACAAAGATAACATGTAACATGGGGTGGTTGGCAAGTCCTCATGTGGAAGATTTCTGATGAACTCAATACACTTTCTGTTTTTTATTTAGATTTCATATGGCTCTACTGAAAACAAAATAAAGAAAATGGGTGACTGAGACACAACTCTGTTAAAATCAGGAAGAGTTCTGAGGCACAATTACACACTCGATCACTTAGAGAAAAAATTGTGAAATTAATGAGTTGTAAAACATCATAAAAAATAATGTTTAGACTAGCAAAACCACATTAGTTGACAGCCAGAAAAATACTCAGAGTAATAGGAAATCATCAAAGACATAATCCCCATCCCATTGACATTGGTAATCTAACTTCCTCTGTATGACTAAAGACTGTCAAACAGTCTAATCTTCTGAGTTTTCCAAGCAGCCACTATATAGGAGCGATCTCTAAATAAGCTTATCCCAGCAACTTCAACCCTGTAGCACCTCTCACAAATGTAGCAATTGAAAATAAACGACCAGCCACCAGAGTGAGAATCATGATCCCATTATTTCTGGAAAGGATTTGATGTTTGAATCATAGCTGATTGTCATAGTTTTGATGAGGGTTGGCAAGTCAAGTTGTCCCCCCCCCCCCTCCAAAAAAAAGAAGCCACAGAAATCACCTCACCTGTGGGTGGACAATTTTTTCTCTTTATGCTTGAAACAGTTTCCACTGAAATCAGTGGGAGTTTTGCTACTTAATTCAGTGGGAGCAGGATCTGCTCTTTGATTGGCCCATTGTTATGATACACCACGGCAAGGGACATGAGATTTTGGAGACAGGATTATACATTCAAAGAATGATCTTTTGGAAGAGTCCTTTTAGAATACATAGATTCATAGATTCATAGATTCTAGGACTGGAAGGGACCTCGAGAGGTCATCCAGTCCAGTCCCCTGCCCGCATGGCAGGACCAAATACTGTCTAGACCATCCCTGATAGACATTTATCTAACCTACTCTTAAATATCTCCAGAGATGGAGATTCCACAACCTCCCTAGGCAGTTTATTCCAGGGTTTAACCACCCTGACAGTTAGGAACTTTTTCCTAATGTCCAACCTAGACCTCCCTTGCTGCAGTTTAAGCCCATTGCTTCTTGTTCTATCCTTAGAGGCTAAGGTGAACAAGTTTTCTCCTCCTCCTTATGACACCCTTTTAGATACCTGAAAACTGCTATCATGTCCCCTCTCAGTCTTCTCTTTTCCAAATTAACAAACCCAATTCTTTCAGCCTTCCTTCATAGGTCATGTTCTCAAGACCTTTAATCATTCTTGTTGCTCTTCTCTGGACCCTTTCCAATTTCTCCACATCTTTCTTGAAATGCGGTGCCCAGAACTGGACACAATACTCCAGCTGAGGCCTAACCAGAGCAGAGTAGAGCGGAAGAATGACTTCTCGTGTCTTGCTTCAATAGACCAACTTCAGTTTTCAATTTTAGAAACTTCCTGAGCAAAGCTATAACCGTATCGACTGAATGAGAAGTTGCAGGTACCACTTTACAATCAGTGGGTTCTAGGCCAGGAACATCTGAATATCACCAGGAAAGTAACGTTGGGGGTTGCCAATCCAAGGAGAATGCCTTGGGTTTGACAAGCTGCAGAGCCTATATCATGCAACTTCTTTGGATTTTTATTGGAGACTGTAACCAGAACACAATTTTTTTTCAGAGGATTCCACTGTATGTAATCATGCCAAATGTAATCATGCAATACAACTATTTCCAGTAATGGAGAATGTGACTTTGATAGGAGTTGATATGGCCTTCTGCCAATGGGAACCACTTTACAGTAACTCTTTGAGGCTTTATGGCAAATGCAGGATCCTTGGAAAAAGAAGAAAGGATCTTTGCTAGGAGGTAAATATTTCTCTCCTCAGTGTTTGAGATGGAGTCCAAAGGGTTTCTCATACACTGAAGCAGGGGATTTAAAGTGATACTGCTGAAGCTTGATATGCTCACTCAGGCTTTTCAAACTATCTTGTACAAAAGTTTTGATCTGGGACTCTGCTCCACCAAAATGTCATCCAGATTTGGAAATACAAAGGGCCCTGGTCTCAATATGGTAGCTTTAATTTTCACCACAAATAGCTTTATAGGACCTGAAGAGAGCTCTGTGTAAGCTCGAAAGCTTGTCTTCACCAACAGAAGTTGGTCCAGTAAAAAGTATGGCCTCACACCTTGTCCCTCCACTAAATTTGACCCTTATCTAATGCCCAGCAGTGACTTTGTATACGGCTTCCTATATAGTATAACATTCTGTGTATTGACTCTTGTGCATGGCTGAGCAGGCACGTTCATTATAAGCCCCTGTCTTCAGGTACTTATAACTCTCAGAAAAACATAGCCTTTGGGCTCAAAAGTTTCATGCTTGATCTTAGAATAAAGGAGGTTTTTGTGTGTGCCTTGAGAGCTCAGTATAATTCTGTGACCTTTTATGCATTCTCAAAGTATGAAAAAAGTTGTTCACATATTAAAATAATTCAGACACTTTTGAGGGGCTGAACTCTATTAACCACTTCAAATGCAGTTGTGCTTACTGAGGACTTTATTAAAGATCTACCATTTAGAATCTGCTCCTTCTCACATTTCTACTTCATTAGTTATTACTGAGTTAAACAAGCGTAAGAGGAATTAATCATTCCCAATTAATGTATAAGAGTCAAAGTTACGTATACCACACATGTGTTGCTTCGCTTGTCTTTAGGGAAGTTCCGAGGCAGAGCACTTCAGCTACAGGCACACATCAATGACTGCACAGCTGAAGCCACCAGACATTGCAATAATGTCACTTTACGCACAACGCATCATAACTTGCAGTTGTAACTTGGTCATACGTGCACATACCATATAGTACAAAACATAGATCGTAATAGCAATATAAGATGCTACTCACATGGAAAGTGGCTACATTATGCTTCTTGTAGGAAACATAACATTGGTATTTCCAGATTTTAATTGTACTTTTATCTGAGCTAGAGTAACTGAGATGCTATTTGTATTCACATAAATCTTTAGTCCTTTCTGGAACATTCCTGAGCTACTTGCCTCTATATGGGGGGGAAAAAGTATTAATTTAAAATGGACAAAATATTTGCTTTTTAATATGAACTCGCAGTGTGACACTGTGGCCAAAAGGGCTAATGCTTGGGTGCTGTGATGGGGTGTACAAACCCCTCTCTGGGCCCAAAGGGGTCAAAGGACAATACTGGATCCTGCCCCACCCCTCCAGGCCTGCAGAGCATGCTCCACCTGGAGAGAAACCTTACAAAGGAAAAGACAGGGGAGGAAGATAGACTTATGGTGAGGTCTCCTGAACAAGCGTCGCTGTGAGGAAGATGAGTCCAGCTGAGATTAAAGGTTTAGGTGTCTTCTTTTTTTGCTATATTGGACTTGCTTGTCTTGGTCGGGGAGATGGGTGGTAGCATGTGGGCACACCAGAGTGCCTGACACTATTGCCTCTCAAGGGGCTCTGGGTCAGAGGTCAGTGGTGTGGGAGGGCCCTGGCCCCCTGTGATGGGGTGTTCACCCCACATCTGCCTTGAAGAGGTTAAGGTGGGCCAATTAAGTGCCTAGGCTACACCTGGAGGAGGAGCTAGGGAGCAATGAGGACTAATTAAAGGAGGAAGCTCACCTGGACAGGAACAGGCAGGGCTGGTATAAAGCTGGGAAGCTGAGGGCAGACAGGGTGGCAGCCTGGAGTCTCTCTGAGGTGAGGAAGAAAAGGGAGTTTGGCCTGCAGGGAAGAGTGTACCTGGAGGTGGGTGGAGAAGGAGGCTGATAGAGGTAATGTAGGAAGCAGTCCAGGGAAACAGCAGCAAAGCGTGGGGCAAACCTTAGCTGCTGGTTGTAGGATCCCTGGGCTGGAACCCAGAGAAAAGGGTGGGCCTGGGTTCCCCTATCAGCCACTGGGGAAGTGGCACCGTTGAGAAACAGTGAATTGGAAGACTGCCTGGGACAGCTGATACAGAGAGACTTTGGTACACAACTGCATCCCCCACCTGGAAGGGGAAAATTACAGTGACCAGGTGGGAAGGCCAAGGGAGCAGTTGAGGAGGGGGGTGGAGAGAGAGATGGAGTGAGCGCCTGCCGGAAGGGGTGCAAGACTGTCCGAGCTAATCGCCAGCCATGGCTAGAAGGCGGCGCTTCAGTGGTGAGTAGAGCACCATGTGATGCTCCCCTGCCAACTGCCCGTGTTGTGAGGGTGTAACCTCATTTCCACCCCACCTCCCGCTCTAGTAAGGAGAGAGTAAGAATGTTGAAAACCCTGAAATGAGGATAAGCCACTGAAGGCCCTTCCTGCTGGGAGGTGAGAGACTGGAAACCAAGTGCACTGAGCACAAGGCCACCTGGCTCTGCTACAGATGTAAAAGCAGAACTCTTAAGTAGGCATAGAGAGGTTACTTTACTTCTGTATTTGGCACTGATGCAACTACTGCTGGAATACACGGTCCATTCTCGTGTGTACAGTTCAAGAAGGATGTTAATACATTTGACAAGGTTAAGAGAAAAGCCATGAGAATGATTCAAGGATTAGAAAACGTGCCTTATAGTTACGCTCCAGGATTTCAATCAGCTTAATAAAGAGACCATTAAGGGGCATCTTGATCACAATCTATAAGCACCTTCATGGAGAACAAATATTTAATAATGGGGGGGGGGTCTTCAGTCTAACAGACAAAGGTATAAAAAGATCCAATGGCTGAAAGTTTAAGCTAGGCAAATTCAGACTGGAAATAAGATGTAAATTGTTAACAGTGAAAGTAATTAACCATTGGAACAATTTACCAAGGGTCTTGATGGATTCTCTATCACTGGCTATATTTAAATCAAGATTAGTTTCTTTTTGTTTTAAAGAGATGCTGTAGTTCAAAGAATTATTTTGGGTAAGTTGTGTAGCCTCTGTTATACAGGAGGTCAGACTAGATGATCACAGTGATCCCTTCTGGGCTTAGAATCTATGAGCTTCAAGTGCTCTCTTACGCTGGTATTTCAGGAAAGAGTTAATTATAGTGCCCACTTACCCTTGTCTGTTCAGCATTTCATGCCTCTCATACCACCTCGAATATTCTTCTCCTCATGCTGAAGATCCCCTTGTACCCAGAGCCCCATTATTTTCATTGCCTTTCTCTGGACCTTTATTTCAGCTGCATATATTCCAGCTGTGATGCAGTATTCACGGCAGGGTTGTATTAACTTTTCTATACTATTTCCTTGCTATTATTTATCTCCTTATTTTTGTTGCACATTTGGCAGATGTCTGTCTTGAGCATCCCATGCTGACAATGAAATTCTTCCTTTGACTTTACTTACAAAATACATCACTATATACAGATAACCTTTTTTTTCCAGCATGCAGAACATTGAACATGACTCTCCTGAATTACAGCTGCCCTCAAATTGACCTATTATGTAGTTTTGTTAGGAGTTTTCTGCAGTTCTTTAGTCATCATCCTCCCTGCTCTTGAATAAATATTTTGTGTGCCCTGGTATGAACCTCTTTTTACAGTGAATAAATGAATGCACATTGCCTATATCATTCATTTTTCTTTGCCATTAGTCTTTAAACCAGTAGTTCTCAAACTTTTGTACTGGTGACCCCTTTCACATAGCAAGCCTCTGAGTGCGACCCCCCACCCCTATATAAAAAAGTGTTTTAAATTTATATTTAATACCATTATAAATGCTGGATGCAAAGCAGGGTTTGGGGTGGAGGCTGACAGCTCATGACCCCCCATGTAATAACCTTGTGACCCCCTGATGGGTCCTGACCCCCAATTTGAGAACCACTGCTTTAAACAAACCAAATACAGTTGGTATAATTTTACCATCAATGAAATAACAGCCTGTATTAAAGACTTTTTTTTTTTAAAGTGAGCTTTGTGTTCTGCAAGACCACACAGTATTTTACATGTTAAAATACTTAGGGTAAATGAGACTCAGACCCTATGGCCTCTTTGCAGCACTTCGGCAGTGTGAAAGGACCTTAATGTAATTTCCACCCATTTTATAGCCTCTCTTTGCTGTCAGTATGGTGTAAACAAGCCTTTGTACAAGTGAGAATAAGGCCCATGTGCTTTCAATGTGTGTGCACAAATCATGCTAATGGGTTTTATGAAGTCATATCTAAAGCAGAAATGGTTCTGTAGTGTTTGACTACATTGATTCCTATTGTAAAAGTAATAAAGCATTGAGTCTTGATTTTTTTAAAGGTATTTAGGCACCTAACTCCCATTGATTGAGGTTCCAAAAGTAGATTTTACTGAGCTTTATTTTTACAGGAACTTGGAGAGGAGTTAATTTAAAAGGTAGAGTTAAAACTTATGAATTTTTAGGGCACTTAACTTAGGAAAATATTTTTCACAGCATGATTTGGCTCTTTTCTGTTCCACAAGTTGCAATTCTTGCCGGGGACCCTTATGGAGTCCAAATCTTATGTTTCTAATCGATGAACTGTCTTCCATGTAGAAAAACCTTCAGTAGGTAGATCCCATCTCCTTCACAAGTCTCATGAGTATTCTCTGGTTTATTGCCTTAGTTACTTCTTGCTAGTGGATGAATGTTTCCATTCTTATGGGTGGTCTACATTGCCTATAGGAGTTCCTGTTCCTTCAGGAGGCCAGATTTTCAGCTGGTATAAATTGGTGTATTTACACTAAAGTCACCCATTCAATCTAGCTGAGAATCTGGCCTACTATCTGCATGTGGATCAGGCTGGGTGTCAGTCCCCAGTGCCTTCAATCTCATTATAAGCAGAAAATCCAACAGGACACTGAGCCAGAGCTTTTACTCGGCTTCCACTTGGGGAATTAATTCCAGGCCATTGCATCTTTTAATATTTAGCCTATAGTGAAGTCAACTATTTCCATCTCAAATGATGACAGTTCAGGCAGCAGATTTCCCCCCCGAAAGCGTTAGTGCTAAAATTACTCCCCAGCAATGGACTGAACACAGTATTGCAAGACTTGCTGGAGGAAACTTAGAGAAACATCTCTGTCCCTGGTTTTCAGAAGTGGGATATGTGTATAATGGGCTCTATTGTTCATCACAGATGTAAACACGCACATAGAGGTGCAAACACCACTAGAGCTATTCATTAATGAAATCTAGAGCAATTTCTACATTTTATCAAATAAACCTATTACGCTCATGGTGATGAGATGGCAATTGCCAGCAGAGGTCACCATTGCTTTAGATGGTTTGAAAGATCCTGTCTTCATTTGCTTTTGTAGGGCAGAGATTTTAATGACACTCAAATCTCTAATTCCACCAATATTGGACTGATTTTATTGGTGGTGAGATTTAATTTCAATCTTCTACTACAGATTGTATTTCAAGTATAAGTACTGTAGGCAGAGTTGGTCCTAAAATAACTACAAAACTGTATTACTGCCTTAAAACTACAAGTATATAATTCCCCAGTACATGTAAGAATAGCCTTTATAATTTAAATTAGAAGAGGTGGTCAGAATGCAAGAAATGTTCATTAAAATGTATTAGGATTTTCAAATGGTTTTTTAAATTTTTATTTCTTTAAATTCAAATTAAGAGTAAAAGGGAGCATCATATACATGACCAAAGCAAGTGGAGTCATATATGAGCTTTTGCGATCTAATCTACCCATTAATACGCTGCTGCAGCCTTCACTTTGCACAGCTTCAGTCCCTACATGAGCCCCAGCCATATCTCTTCTATTTGCTCCTTAAAGGAAGGGCAGTTAGCGTAACACTGACCTCCAAAAACATGTTCAGTTTTTCTAAACACAAATTTTTGATGCACATTTTAAAGCAAGTGGGTAACGACTGTAATGAATTAGGGTCGCAACTGTTTTTATTTAATACATGTGATGGAATAAGCCGTTGTGCTTTGTGTAACTCTTAACTGAAAGCCCAAGAACACAGCTGAGAAGAGGAATTCTTAAATTTTGAGTGAAGAAATTAACATTGCGTAGCAACACTCAGAGAAAGTAATGAGCAATATAGTCATCACTACTTCCTCTGCTATTACATTGTGAAATAGATAGATCCCTTTAGGGTGAGTTGTCTGCATTTCTCAAGTTGTTGAATAACTCCTACTACTTTGCATATACTCAACAGAAAAGTTACTGTCTTGCTGTAAGATCTCTCCAGATCCTGCTGAGATTTATTATAGAATGACTCATGCATTTGAGGGCCAAATCCTGCTTCTCTTACTCATTTGGACAGTCCATTTAATTTGGCCATTGATCCCATTGTTGCAGTCCTCTTGAGAAAGTACTGACACCACAGCAAGCTTGCGACTTTGACACACATGACATAGCAGTTGACAGAGTTGTTGTTTTAAAGGAACTTCTTTCTGTAATGTATGCAGCAACTCAGAACTGTAACCAATGTGCACTTAGGCAGGACCCTCAGATGACTGTCTTGAGGTGCAGAGGAGAACTCATGCATTTTGTTTTAGCTTATATCAAAAAGTTACCCAAGAGGCTTTACCGTGCTATGCTTCAAGGCATGAAAACACCCATGAATTATTTTCCTAACAGTTACAGAGCAACTTCCAAGTTGTGGCAATTTGGAAAAACCAGCCTGACAAGCAAGCTTACTATTTTTCCCCCCTAAAAGTTCTGGAGCATATAATAAGAATTTAAAGTGAAGGAAGAAACCCCCAAAGTGCGCACAAACTTTATCAAGTTACATTTTGTTCTGAGCTCCCCAATTCTTTCCCTTTTCCTGACGGGTCCCCATCTCTGTCTCCCTGATTTATATAGAAGAGACACTAAACAGCTTTATCACCAAATACAAATAAATAAACAGTTTCATCCTATCACAGCAGGCAGACAACAAGGAGTTTGTAAGCTTTTCCATGTGAACCTAGAGAATTTGTATCTCTGGTGAACTGCTGCTTCTGCCAATGTCTGATAGCCTTGAATCAATTCTGCTCAGCCTTGCACCACAATTCAGTTCTGATAATGAACATTTTCTGAACTAAGATAGGATTGTTTTAGGAAAAATGTGGCTAATGTTAAATGAGCCTAATTCCCTGAAACGAGCAGGGTAATGGTGATTTCTTAGAGGTACCCGTGAACATTAAATTACTCTGATTTAACAGGGTGGAAACAGATGAGAGAGAATCCTTGTATTTGTTTAAGACTGGGCTGCTCTGTAAGGATGTCACAGGTTTTTAACTTAGCCACAAACGCTTATTGAAGCCTTCCAGATAAGCATGATGTCCAACCCATATTAGGTCCATTTTAAGTCTAAAAATGACTTAATTTACACCAACCAAAATATGGGAAAAAATATCAGGCTTTTTGCATAAATGTTACTTTCTAGTCACAGCCAGTATAATCCATCTTTCAAATACATCTGGACTGCCCCCATCCAGGAGGATAAGGATCAGAGTACACCAAAACCATGTTTGCTAAATATAAAAATCCCAAACTTCTACAACAACCATTGTGATTGCTTTGTGAAAGCCCTTTGATCAGAGTGTTGTCACTCACCTCCGAGCTGTACCCTGAACACCACTGGGAGATGGAATCCTAAGGGGTGCCCAAGCTGTTCCGTAGACTGTAGTATCCTAGTTTGTGGACACTTTCCCAAATCAGATGAGCCATTCACACACACTCTGCTTCTCCAGCCTTATTCACTGCTCTGAGGGGTGAGAGCAGCACTGACTCATATGAGATTCAAGCTCCCCCTGGGTCCTAGTGCTTGAAAATCAGAGAGCTGCATTGATTCAGGAATCCAGTCTTTGGCTCAGAGCCTAAATCCATGCAGAGATGCACAGATGTGCAGTGGAAGTTTCAAAGTGTGTGCACGGGCTCTGTAGGAATATACACAATACATATTAAGTGAGGCCAGGGACTCCCCACTGCATAAATCTAACACTTTATTCTCGGCTACAGTCAGTGACTTTAAAATGTATGTTAGCTTCTGGTCTGCATCTTAGTTCCTGCCTCCTGCACTATACACTGATCTTGGTCTTAAAGGAGCTGCATGTATGTAGAGGGACCATCCCAGCTCCCTGTGGGATGGGTCCTTATAGCAGTGGCTCATAATGTCCCTCCTCACGGGATATTGCTGGACAAAAGCCAAGATTACATTGCACACTAAAGGGAGATACAGGGAGGCTTCTCTTAATTCTTTATGTGCAGAAGGATTAAATGCATTGAGAAATTAATAGTGTTTCAGGCACTGAGTATTCTGTTACCAGTGTTTTGGGAGGGATACTGAGACATACAGAGAAGAAAGCAAGAGGAACTCTGGAAAATCTTGTAGAAGAGTTATAGACAGACCCCAGAAAAAATCAACCCACTCCAAGAATCTTTTAACAAATCCCTGGTTTGGCCACTTAGGACTGCATTTGCCATTCTGCTGCATGGAATGGCCCTTGGAGCTTCCCAGAGACAGGAGGGATAGAACTTGGATGTTCAAGTGCTTGTTCATGTCAATTCCAATCAGGTGTGTGCACGTGCACGATGGCCAGAAGACTTTCCCCTTAGCAGCACTCATCGTTTCCGCCTGGGCGCCCCCTGGAGTTGCGCCCTCATGGCGCCTAATATATAGCCCTGCTGACCCACCCATCCCTTCAGTTCCTTCTTACCACCAGTGACGGTGGCTGGAACTTCCCTTAGCTCTTGCTCAGCAAGTTTCTTCGTTATTTTGTGTATATAGTTAGTTGTTGGTAGTACTCCAGTTAAAGTTTAGAATAGTAGTGTGGGAGGGTGTCCCCTCCAATCCACCCCGGCGCCATGGCATGCCGCAGTCCCCGGGATTTAAGAACTGCGTGGCTTGCGCCAAGCGCATGCCTAAGAGTGATCTGCACTCGTTGTGTCTTAGGTACCTGGGGGTGACTCATCAAAAAGATCGTTGCAAGATCTGCCACGAGTTCCGCCCGAGAACGCTTAAAGAATGGGAACAGCAGCTGAAGGTGATTCTCACGGAGGCAGCCTTGCGCCCCCATTCCGACCCGGGCTTGAGAGACCTGACCCCTACGGCAGCATCCTCAACGCGGAGCGCCCCGGCGACTTCAGTGCCGAGGAAGGACTCCTCCAGGACGCTCGGCACCAACACGGCTCCTCACGGGGCTCATCCGATAGTAGGCACCGCTCCCACTCGCCAGTGACTCAAAAGAAGAAAAAGCCAGACGACCGTTCTCCTCTGGCTAAGCCTCGAGAAGTGCGACCCCTCGGCGTCTCCTTCCGGGGCCGTGTCGACTCCTGTCTAGGTGAGGCAGTCGAGTCCAGCCCCGCCTCTATCTCTGGTGCCTATGCAGCAGTTTCAGCTCCCGTCCACGCCAGAAGCGTACCAGGCTGCCAGAGATCTCCTCCACCTGACGGCACCTTTTTCGCCTGCCAGGGAGGAACCCTCAGTGCCGACGGAGCCCCGTCCTCCAGTGCATTCCAAGGGAAAGCTGCTATGATGTCGAGGCGCTCCCCTTCGCCTTGTCCATCGGCACCTACACGCTCCGACAGAAAGCCTTCCCGCTCCCCAAGCTCTCGACGTTTGAGGCACCAAGGATCGGCTCCTCCGTGGTCTTCAGTGTCTGAGACCTTGGAGTCGGAGCCCGACTCCTATCGCTCAAGTAGGAGCAGAAACCGTAGAGCGAGGTTGGGCAGAGACAGAAGGGAGCATCAGGCTTGGCCTCCGCAGTGGCAGAACCCGCCTCAGTGGCCCTTCTGGACTCCCTGGGCTTATCGCCAGGGCCAGGGAGGAACCCAGGGCCCATGCTCAGCAACATCTTCAGTTGCTTCTGCCACTGTTGTGCCGCCTTCCGCTGTGCATACGTACCCGGCGCCTACGGTCCCAACGCCATTCCCCTACGGCGCCGTGTTCAGCTCCGACTTGGGCAATGGCCTTCGCGACGGCGACACACCTATCTCCCACGGCCTGCACCATTGTTGACGTCGACCTCGATGCAGGCACCTACAGCCCAGGTGCCGATGTAAGCACCTGGCCCCCCGGCCCCGGTGGCTCCTCTGAGCGTGCCGATGCAACTCCCTCCTGTGAGACTGATGCCGATGTTGACTACGACGCCTATGGCCCCGGCACCGACATTGGCACCACCTCCTCCAACGCTGCCCCGGGAGTCACGTGACCCGTCCAGGGCAGATGGCAGGGAGCTTCCACCACTGGCACACGCTTCCTCCTCTTTGCTGCTGGACGAAGCGTTGGCAGGGATGTCCATAGCTCCTGTGTTAGAGGACAACAGAGTTCTACAGCAGTTGCTTCGCAGGGCTGCCCAAGGTTTGGGCATCAAGGCCGAGGAGGTGGTTGAGGACAAGGATCCCATGGTGGACATTCTAGCACCCTTGGGGCCTTCACGGGTAGCGTTACCCCTCATAAAGACGGTGGTGGACACCACCAAGACTCTATGGCAGATGCCGGCATCCCTGCCACCCACTGCCAAACGCAATGAGCGCCGGTATTTTGTCCCTTCCAGAGGCTTTGAGCATCTCTACTCCCATCCGCCTCCGGACTCGCTGGTCGTCGATGCAGCTAACCAGCGGGAGAGACAAGGTTTCCAAGGTCTTTCCCCAAAGAATAGGGACGCTAAACGCCTGGACCTCCTGGGTAGAAAAATCTACTCCACTGGTGGTTTACAACACTGTATTGTGAACTAGCAGGCCATTGTAAGCAGGTACTTTTATAATACCTCTGCTTCCATGGCTAGGTTCACGGAGCTCGTCCCTTCGGACTCTTGGTCAGAGTTCACCGCCTTGGTGGAAGAAGGGAAATGTAGTCTCCCGTGCTTCACTGCAGGCAGCCTTAGACGCTGCCGACGCTGCCACAAGAGTCATGGCAACAGGGGGTGGCTATGCGGCGGGGGGCCTGGTTGCAAGTCTCAGGGTTACCCTACAAGGTCCAACAAACAATTCAGGACCTCCCGTTTGAGGGTGAGGTTCTGTTTTCAGAGAAGACGGACAAACGGCTCCACAGCCTAAAAGATTCCCAAGCCACCCTCAGATCCTTGGGCTTGCATACCCCCGCCACACAGCAGAGACACTTCCACCCACAACCTCCTCAAATGTTCCAGCAGCAGAACTGCAGGACAATTCTAGTTGGAGGAACGGGAGCGGTAGGAGAAGGCAACATCCCTCCGCTAATCAAGGCCAGCCCAAAATGCCCTCTGGCCCTAAACCGGCCTTTTGAAGGTGTGGTTGAGGACAGCGCACCAGACCAGAGACTGGATTCACCCCGCCTTACCTTTTCCTCCTGACTATCCCCTTTCTACCATGCATGGTCCCGTATAACTTCGGACTGCTAGGTGCTTCGCAAGGTAGAGAGGGAATACTCCATCCAATTCTGTGCCCTCCCGCCCTTCCACCCCCCTTCCCTGTTCCTCTTCAGGGACCCTTCTCACAAGCAACTTCTCATTCAGGAGGTGCAGTCGCTCCTAGCTCTGGGGCGGTGGAGGAGGTTCCACTGGAACACAGGGGCGAGGGTTTCTATTCCCGCTATTTCCTAATACCGAAGGCCAAAGGCAGCCTCAGGCCTATCCTGGAACTGCGCGACCTCAACAAGTTTGTGAGGAAACTCAGGTTCCACATGGTCTCCCTGACCTCCATTATTCCTTCACTGGATCCAGCAGACTGGTATACCGCCCTTGACTTGAAGGATATGTGCGTATTTTCACATAGCAATTGCGCACAACCACAGAAAGTTCCTCAGGTTTGTGGTAAACGGTTCCCATTACCAATTTACTATCCGCCCTTTTGGCCTGTCAGCGGCACCTCGAGTCTTCACCAAGTGCATGGCAGTCGTCGCTGCCTTTCTGCGGAAATATCAGATATAGGTGTTCCCATACCTCGATGACTGGCTGATCAAAGGCCGATCCAGGGCTCAGGTGGAAGCTCAGGTGGCATTCATCAGAGCCACCTTCAAGAATCTGGGCCTCCTGCTGAATGAAACGAAATTGACTCTGTCCCCGGTCCAGAGGATAGAGTTCATAGGGGCAGTTCTGGACTCAACCCAAGCCAGAGCATTCCCACCGCAGGCGAGATTCCAGGCCCTCGACACCATGATCCAGGGACTCAGGCAGTTCCCCACCACCACCGCGAGAAATTGTCTCAAACTTCTCGGCCACATGGCGGCCTGTACGTATGTGGTTTGGCATGCCAGACTCAGGTTTCGGCCGCTTCAGTCGTGGCTTGCGTCAGTGTACGGTTCAGCTCAGGCCCCATCCGGCTTTCCTCCCGAATGTGCCAGGGACAGCTTGGACAGGACTGTGACCCTGCCTCGCCCTATCCTCGACTTGCTCCTGTGGTGGATGGATGCTCAGCAGGTGCGCTCAGGAGTCCCCTTCGCTGCCCCACAACCATCCCTGACATTAGTGATGCATGCATCAGACTTGGGGTGGGGAGCTCATCTGGGGGACCACAGGATGCAGGGCCTCTGGTCACAGACAGATCTCAGGTTTCATATCAATGTCAGGGAGCTCAGGGTGGTACGCCTAGTGTGTCAGTCATTCCACCCGTCTCTAGCAGGCCAATGTGTATCGGTCATGACCGACAATACGACTGCGATGTTCTATATCAACAAACAGGGGTGCATGCTACTCTCCCCTGTGCCAGGAAGCCCTCAATTTATGTATAGAGCACTCAGTCGATCTAAAGGTGTCATACCTTCCAGGGGTCTAGAACGAGCTGGCGGACCACCTCGGCAGATCTTTTCACAGCCACAAGTGGTCCCTTCGCCTGGATGTTGCATCTTCGCTCTTCCTGATCAACCTCTTCGCCACGTGACGCAACAGGAAGTGTCAGCAGTTCTGCTCCTTCCAGAATCACAGTCTGGGCTCCACAGTGGACATGTTCCTCCTCCATTGGGTGGGGACTGCTTCTATACGCCTTCCCACCCATACCGCTCGTCCACAAGGTCCTGCTCAAGATCCGCAGAGACCGGGCTCGGGTCATTCTAATAGCGCCAGCCTGGCCCCACCAGCATTGGTACACGTCTCTCCTAGACATGTCAGTCGGAGCCCCAATTACCCTGCCGTTCTTCCCAGATGTTCTCATGCAGGATCACGGGTAGCTCCAGCACCCGAACCTGCAGTCACTGCATCTCACAGCCTGGAGGCTCCATGGCTGAATACGTTCAGGCTCTTTTGTTCAGAACAAGTCAGACAGGTTCTCTTGGGTAGTAGGAAACCCTCCACTAGGGCCACATACCTGGCGAAGTGGAAGAGATTTTCAATCTGGTCAGCTCAGCGTGACTTTTCCCCAGAGCCTCAGTGCCCCAGATTTTGGATTACCTTTTCCACCTAAAGCAAGAAGGTCTCTCCTTGTCTTCCATAAGAGTACATCTAGCTGCCATCTTGGCTTTCCACCCGGGGGTACAGGGCCGCTCAGTTTTCGCTAACCCCCTGGTCAGTCGCTTCCTGAAGGGCCTCGACAGGTGTACCCGCACATCCGCCAACCGGTTCCTGCTTGGGACCTTAACTTGGTCCTCTCTAGGCTCATGGGGCATCCCTTCGAGCCTCTAGCAACATGCTCCCTGCTCTACCTCTCCTACAAGGTCACGTTCCTGGTGGCAGTAACTTCAGCCCGGAGGGTGTCTGAGCTCAGGGCTCTAACATCCGAGCCGCCCTACACAGTGTTTTTTAAGGACAAGGTTCAGCTCAGGCCCCATCCGGCTTTCCTCCCGAATGTGGTATCGCAGTTCCACATCAACCAGGACATTTCCTCCTGGTTTTCTACCCTAAGCCTCATGCGACTAGCAGGTCGATAACGGTGCACTCTACAAGGGCACAAGCTTCATCAACAGCTTTCCTGCCTCAAGTCCCCACCCAGGAAATTTGCAGAGCAGCGACGCGGTCATCGATACACACTTTCGCCCCACACTATGCAATTACTAGGCAGGCCAGAGATGATGAGGCCTTTTGTAGAGCAGTTCTCCAGTTACTGGACAGCTCCGACCCCACCTCCTAAATTTGCTTGGGAGTCACCTGATTAGAATCAACATGAACAAGCACTCGAAGAAGAAAAAACGGTTACTCACCTTCTCGTAACTGTTGTTCTTCGAGATGTGGTGGTGTTGTCCATTCCAATACCCACCCTTCTACCCCTCTGTTGGAGTAGCCGGCAAGAAGGAACTGAAGGGGTGGCGGGTCGGCAGGGCTATATATTAGGCGCCACGAGGGCGCGACTCCAGGGGGTGCCCAGGCTGACCTGACGGATGCTGCTAAGGGAAAAATTTTCCGGCCCTCGTGCGCGCGCACACACCTGATTGGAATGGACATGAACAACACATTTCGAAGAACAACAGTTATGAGAAGGTGAGTAACCATTTTTTCCTCCTCCAACATATTGTCCCCTGCCATTTGGCTGCTACACATTTTAGTAGTATAGGAATTATCACACGTTTTAGCACTTCTAATTCCATTCAGCAGATGGTAGTGGTGTGAGGAGAGGCATGTTGTTTCTTTAAATCCATCTCAGGAAACTGTATAGGCAAGAGGGAGATAGGGAAGATTCTAGATAGAAGCTGTACAGTGAAACAGAGGGTATGTCTATACTATGGAGATTATAATGGCATAATTATGCAACATAACTTTGTAGTGAAGATGCAGCCTACACTGCAAGAAAGTATTTTTTCTGAACACCACCTCTCCAAACAGTTAGTTATCTTGACGGAAGCCCTCTTCTGTCAACATAGTTGCATCTACACTGGGGGGTTTGTTGGCATAACTACGTCAGCCAGGGATTTCATACCCTTGGCCATGCTGATATTCTATTTCAGTGTAGGCCAGGCCAGAGCTAGGCTAGATTTAGGGATACTATTTTCTTATTCTAATAAAGTTCCTTGTTCGGCATCAGAAGAAATTAATTAATTCTCTTTAAATGGTGTACATAAGCACTTGCCAGCCTATTACAAAAAACATCTTGGTGTATTAATGAGATTAGTAGACAAATTTACTGTTCCTTTCATAGGGTGGCAGGCACACTGAAAACTCCAGTTGTGGAGCCCCCACATAGTTGGTGTCAATGTAAAAGTGTTGTAAAATCCTTAAGGGAATTGTAATACAAAGTGCTTAGTAAAAGATACAGGAACTGCTGTCCCCAGAGCCAGATTCAGTTTGGTTTGGTTTTTTTTCCAAAAGAAAAGTGATTTCCCACACAAGGTACTCACCACAGGTGAAATGCTGAAGTCATCCTTGAGTCCGCAGTCAGGTGGACGGCCATCTGATTCAGTGGGAGTTTTGCCTGGATATGGGTGTCCGGATTTGGCCTCCAGTTCATATTTCACTGTAGAAGTGTGAGGCTATATTTGTGGTGAAAATTTTTATTGCTCAGCTAGAAACTGCTCATATTAAATCTTTATACTGGAAAATCTGAGAAACCATTATGAGCAGCCTTGAAACAGATACAAAACGACGTTTCTTTCTGTATAAAAGTCAGTGAACCTTTAATCTAAATTCTAGTGCTCAGAATTCCTGCAATGGATTTCATGACAGGAGCGACCAGTTTTCCTGCAAAATCAGTATGGACTCAGAACATACTTTGTACACAGATAACCTTCTTCCCAGGTTGATCTTGTATTTACATCTATTTCATTATCACTGATGTCCGATGAGGTACAAAGCCTTTTTTTTACCTTGCCATCCTCAAGTTCACAACATAAGCTGGTGGACCTGAACAAAAAAGATCATTGAAATCTCCCTTGACAAAGGCCAATCCATTGTTCGTCAAATTCCCATCATGTCCCAAATAAATTTAACCTCTGGGCTTCTGAAGTAGGTGAACCCTCAGGGCACAGCTGCAATAATTACTAATTAGAATCCCAAGTGGACTGCTGTCTCTGAGCTGAACTGCAGTTGTTGGCCAGAAGTCATGCATCTCTTCTTTCAGCATTGGCTCAAACCACTACTTAGGGGGAAAATTCTTGTTTCATGAATGGACAGTTAGCCTTACTTCTCTCATTAGTTGGGGATTTGTTTGTCTTAAATCTGGATATGAATTCACTGTTCGTGAAAGTGTGGTGCTGATAGCTTTAATCTGAACTAGAGCAGAGTGGTGTTCTTGAATCAGCTGAACCATTGGATAAAGTCAAAAATAGGCACACGCCCATTGTAACAGGATTTAAAAGGGTAAAGCTGCACTTATCAATTTGATTTGTTACCCAAATATTCCCTTGATTTTTTGAAATATCAAAATTGTTAAATCCAAAAAAGAAAAGCAGTGTTGTCCAGCATCCATGAATACAGCCAAAATACTTTGTGTGTTACTGAGACAAACTCTTTAACTATATGCAGGGCTGATGAACAGAACTAGATGAAGAAGTAAGAAAAAGACTAGCTTGTTAGCCAGTGTTCTTGAAAGCAGCGCCAAAGTGAAGTGACCTAGAACACCGGTTCCCTTAGTGCATCCCTTTCTGCTTCAGAGCTTGACAGGTTCCTTCACTCAGACTAATGTTATGCTTCTTTCACTGGTGTTTTATTTTATTTTTGATGTTTAAATGGTCTGAGACCCTGATTTAAAAAACAAGAAAAAAACTAGCTGCTTATCCCTTCTCTAGCTAGCTTGAGAAATATTCCCAATCTATCCTGAGTCTTTCTCCTTTCATATAGTTCACATTAGTGGGGTGTTCTGGTCAGGCCGTAATGCACTCGAGCAAAATAAGTTTTTCTCAGAAAAAAGTACCCCAAAACCTGACCTCATATATTGGTTTTAGAGATTTGAATACAAGCCACATTCTGGTAAAACCATATAGCCAAATTTCCAATTATGCCTCAACCCAGCCTCTAAATTTATTCTTGCAGTTTTGCACATAATTTTTTTTGTCAAGCATACAGCTGTTGCATCTGCACCTAGAGTTTTATGCATGCAGAAATGTATTGGTGCAAATGCAGAGCTCACATTTGAAAATGTAATCCTTTTGA
Organism: Emys orbicularis; assembly: GCF_028017835.1. Classification (NCBI taxonomy): domain Eukaryota; kingdom Metazoa; phylum Chordata; order Testudines; family Emydidae; genus Emys; species Emys orbicularis. The sequence goes on from NC_088686.1 coordinate 150,316,993, forward strand.
TAAACTTTGTTTTTCCCTCCGGACTGTTAGATCATGAGATTTGAAAAATAAAGCATATTTTAATGAAGCTGGACACATTGTCCTAACCGAGGGTCTTTGGTGATGTAGGAGGCAGTTACTATTATGCAGTATTTTGGCCCATCGCACCAGCCACAGCAAAAGACTCTCCTGCATTCTAAGGCCTTCTTTTTCCCTGAAAGTGACTTTACATTTCTTGCTGTGAAATTCTCAATTACAGATGGGAACAGAAACTGTAAGCGCAAAAAAGACCATGAAATGAGGCCCCCAGAGAATCAGACACATTTGGAGTATCTCCTAAAACTCTCAGGGAGGGAATGAGAATAGCTCTTCTTTTTTGTTCCAAAAATATATATCTTTGTTAGTGTTCTGGGGGCAAGGGAGGATCTCCTCCCTACAGTCAGTTACATTCATTGCTCCCCCCTTTTTTTGTTACGGTTAGTATCTGTTTTTTGCATATGAAGCTTCTATACAAAAGGATTAGAAGCGTTGACTTAGGTGTGAGTGCAGGAGATTTCTTTAAACACCATAAATGGTACTTTGAGTATGAGCTATAGTCTACATTATCCACTAAAGATTTATCTTCTCCAAATAAGTAAAGGAATTTCTGGAAAATAATAATGTTGAGATGAATATATTCTGTTTTGTGCAAACTTGTCTGAAGGCCTCAGTCCTAAACCTGGATAATCTTGAATGAGATACCACACAACAAATTCTGTTTCTATTTCACATACAGTAGAGGAAGAGTTGGAGTCAGGAACTAGGTGTTTTGTTTTGACTGTTTTGTCTCAGAGTCAGAAAGTGTATTACGAGAGAGAAACTGTTTCCTATCAGTGAAATGTATTCTGTAGTATTACATTATAGTACCACGGTTAAGAGCGAAATTATTACAGAAAATCAGGAGCTCACTCATGAGTTATAGATAAATGGGTCATGTAAGCCAACTCATTACTGATTTGCTGTAGAGCTCAGTGTCCTGTAAATATTGTCTTAACTGTTTCTGCCATATGAGTTCTTGCTGAAATCAATAATGCACGGAATTCAGCTGGGGCACAATCAGAAAATTGATCCACCCTTGATTAATTTATATTATATTGCAGCTCAGACCAAGCAGTGCTAGAAATGTTGAGAGCTGGTGAATTATGCAAGTGATCTGGGCTAGGCTAATTCTTTTTTCTTGTTTGGAAGGGCACAGTAGGAATGCACTGTCTTGTTGTTTATAAGAAAAAAATCTCAAAGATCTGGGGAAAACGGCACTGAGTTTAGTAAGGGCAAAATGTGTGTTGACTGTACAAGTGCAGTAACACCAATTGAAACCTATAACAATAGGGGGGAGGGATAGCTCAGTGGTTTGAGCATTGGCCTGTTAAGCCCAGGGTTGTGAGTTCAATCCTTAAGGGGGCCATTTAGGGAACGGGGATAAAAATCTGTCTGGGGATTGGTCCTGCTTTGAGCAGGGGGTTGGACTAGATGACCTCCTGAGGTCCCTTCCAACCTTGATATTCTATGAACAATCATGATTGTGTTATAGCGATGGAGCATCAAGTAGGGGTTGGGGGCGTCAACTTTAGAAAGCTATGGGGAGATAATAGGGAGACCACCTTTCAAAAGTTAAAAATTGGGCTGCTGTAGCAGAGGGTGGGGTGGCAGTGCAGGGGATTGTCAGAGGGAGGTGGGCCACAGGGGGAAGGACTCCAACTGAGTGGGGGGAAGCTCATTTGGAGGCCTCATGATGGGGAAGGTGACCATATAAGATTGGCTTTGTGGAGGTCATTGAAGTTCATGCATGCCACTGGTATTGGTTTCATTGGCTCAGCTGAGTGACAGCATTTTCAGGGGGCCAGTTTGTAGGGTGACCAGATGTCCTGATTTTATAAGGACAGTCCTGATATTTGGGGCTTTTTTTTATATGGGCTCCTATTACCCTCCCACCCCGTCCCGATTTTTAACATTTTGCTATCTTGTCACCCTGCCAGTTTGAGAAGGAGAACCTGAGGCAAAACACTGTTGTTGTTTTTTTTGTAAAATTGAACAGGCCAATGGGATAAGCCCTGAAAAGGACAATCCTGGTTTCAGGGACACAAGGTCACTCTGAGAAAAGGATACAGTGAAGGAGTTGTAGGGTATTGTCAGTGGATTTGCAAACTCACTGAAAGTTTGAAGCCTCTGTATAAGGGAACAATACAAATCAATTGGCAGGTTAACTACATATAGCTTTAATAACCTTCCAAAAATGTTCTTTACATGCATAGGATGAATCCAAACCACTTTGGGTTAGAAGAAAGCAGGGTTTACTCCAGGACACGTCGTGCAGTATTTGCAGATCATTGGACAGAGCAGCATAGTACAGATCATGCCTTTTTATGGGGACATTCCTGCTCCAAAGAAAGCAAATTCTCCTGAAACACATTGTCTTAGTTAAACTTTTAATGTGTTTTGAGATTTCTAGAAGCAGCTTTACATAATGCAGCCATGTAATAGTTACCCAACAGAAATGTATTCTATACACTGCTCAAGTGTGGGGGAGCCATTACAGATGTAGTTTGTATGTTATTACATATGTGATTTGCACAGTATATTAGCCTTATCATTAAAGGGTTAATTATCTCATAGGGTGTGGACATGTACTAAGTAAGAGGACCTCCTGTATGTCTGCTGTATTAGCTAAAAAGCACTTAAGCAGAGCTATGCTGCGAAGTGTGCTGGTTTTCAAGTTCTCTGAAAGTTTGGATAAACTGATGGGTTACTCTCCAAGTTCCTTTAAAATCTATTTTAATAGATATTAATTAAGTAAGGAAATCCAAGTGGGTGCTTCATAATTTTTCAGTACATAGGTTCCTGCAAAGATTTGGGTCACTCTGAATATGGAGGTTCATATTTCTACCACTGGGCATTTGCCAGACTCTATTAAATTTGAATCTGTTTGAATATGACTTTCTAGGGTAAAACACATGGAGTTTTGCAGGAAATTGCAGATTAATGCTGAATAGTTAGTCTCTGCTTGCCATATACAAGATGCACTCTAGTTCAAACAGGAATTAAGTCCTATGGCCTGTATTATACAGGAGGTCAGAGTGGATGATCTTGATGGTCCCTTATGTCCTTATAATCTATGAATAACACAATGCATGCAAAAGATGATGTGATACAGCCTCAAAGACTAAATATTTTGATATCTTTACTCTGTATCAAAGAGTGCAGAGGGCTGTTCTCTAATCAGAAATGACCATTCCATGCTAGAAAGCTAATTGTTTATCAGTTTTAGTCATTATCCTGGCCCAGTGAAGGCAGGCTGAAGAATGCACTGCTAAACAAATGACAGAGAGGTGGTGGAACAGAAAACAAAGAGGAAAAGTCTGGCTTAAAAGTCTCCTGCATTGGTATGTCATATTACAATATAGCACAAGACAGAAAACCAATTTAATCTCCTGTACTGCTCTAATTGCCAAGTTTCTCTGCACTTGAAATATTTTAAAATAGTTCCTCTTGGCTGCAGAGACAATTGCTGTGAAAGTTCTGGAGAATGTGTAAGTGAAGAGTCTGCTCTTAAATAAATAGAAAAAGTATCTTTGTCCCCAGTGATGGCTTGTATCCCCCACACAGGTGACAAAAGTGTTAACATAAGCCAGAGGCCAGTTATGCTACCTGGCCGCACTGGAGGAGGGTGGACCAGACAATTAGTCCCAGCTGGGAAAGGAGTTGGATGAATAGTTTTAAACAGATGAAATTGAGCAAAGAAAGGGGCTGCAGGGAGAGAGAGTGAATAACTCTGTAGTCGCTCTCTAGGACTAGAGAGGCTGTGAGGAGAAAGCCAGGGAGAGAGTTGGCCTGGGATCCTCCCCTAGTTGGGAGATCCTTGCAGGAGACCAGGAGAGACTTGGAGCAAATAGCAGGGTAGAGCAGGCTCTGGTGGTGAGCCCTGATTAAAATGACAGGATCTGGACTTCTGGGAAGAGAGTCTTGGGAGATTTTCAGTTGTGGAACAGAGCAAGGGAAACAGAGCGGCAGAGAGGAATGAAAGGTCAAGTCTGAGACGGGGAGAAGTTGGTACTTTAGTTTGGGATTTTATTGGAGGTTTCCAGGGGAGAGTCCTGTGAGGCCAGGCCCTGAAAGAGGGGTGAACTTGGAAAGAGTGATGTTGGAGAGGCCTGCTGACAGGCTATGGTAAGAAGATCTCCAGGGAGGCAGCAAGGAATCTGAAAGAATAGACCTTGGCTGCTAGTTAAATGGTCGCTGGACTGTAACCTGGTGTAGTGGGAGGGCCTAGGTTCCCCAGCAGGCATTGGTGAGGTGGCATGAGGCCAGAGAAGGGGATTGGTATTGTCCAGGAGAGATCTGGGAATGTAATTCCCAGAGCAGTTTTGGGAAGAGTCCTTGTTTATTTAATTGTCAGCACAGCAGGGCAGGGCTTACTTCCCAACCACTTGCCAGAGCTTGGGGAGCCCAGTCTATGCTGCAACAGGACTAGTGAAGTAGAATGTGTTTGTAGTAGCGTGGACGACAGTGAAGTGTTGTGCTAAAAGAAATCAGATTCTGTGTTTACTGCTGACTGCCATTGTTTGAATCTTGGAGACTGAAATGTATGTAGGACCCTTTCTGCTTGACTGCATCCTTCTTCCTGCTTGGGTGATCCAAGAACCCTGTAAGCTATGATGAAAAAACATTAATTGTTTATAAATTGCAACAACCCTATTGAAAAGAAGCCCATACAAGATAAAGTTTATTCCCTTGCTGGTACAACTTGTCTTAGTAAATACACTGTTGCTCCTCCGATAGGGGAGCAATTGCACTAAAAACCATTTTGGGCCACAGGGGAGGGAAGGGAGGCAGCTATGCTGGCTGTTTCACTGGCCCCCTTGTCCAGTGCAGCACCCTGACTCCCCTTCACAAAAAATTCATGCATCTGACAGGTTATGAAAAAAGAGGCATGGCCTGAGAGGAGGGAGGAACCAGCAACCATCTCTATAAACAACAGATTTTATTGTGAACACTGAGTGTTATGTAGAAAAAGTTCAGAAACCTAATGCTGCTGAAGCATCTTTAACTGCCTTCATGCTTTAGCCCCCTTTCTTCTATGTCCCAATGGGTCATGAAGCATGGCCAGTAATTTGCCAGGCAAATGCAACTGCCTTGTGGTGCAGCCATGGCTGTGTTGGGAACGCTGAGGGCAGAGTACCTTTGTATTCATGGCCAGGATGTGCAAGGTTGAGGGCTTGGCTTCCTGGCCCCCTGCTACTTCTCTTAGCACCATCCCCTGCCCACACTACAAGCCTGCTGACACACTGCCTGCAGGGGGAACATGCACCTGACTCACATGTCTTACCATGCTATACAGTATTATTTCACTCTTCTACATTATGCAGAAAGGGGACATGTATTTTTGTTTTTTCCCCTGCTAGCAGTAATACCTCCTTTTTTCAGCACATGCATATACAGTTTTTGAAGAGTTTTACACTGCATTTATTGTTCCATAATTTAGTCTGGTATCCAAATACAAGCTGTCAGATGGGCAAAGTCAGCCTGCCTGGAAGTTACTCTAAAAATTACAAGAGTTACTATATTAAGAGCAGAGCTCAGATTTATAAATTGCATGCTGTAAACAGACTTCAGTTTTCCCTATAAAGAGCAGACAGGACCTTTGCTTCTGTTACAAATGTTATAGCAGTTGTCTTTTCTACAATAAAATCAAGTATAATTTGTTACTTTTCATAACGTTGAGCTAGTTCTTAGAGCCCAGCCAGCTAATGCAGTGCAAGTGTTTGGTTTTCTGAGAAATTTACTGATACTGATTTTAACAGTAACATTAAAAGTTTTCCATAGCAAAGATTGAGCCTTCGAGGTAAATCAAGAATAAATGAAAAACCCAACTGTAAAAGGCACAGAAAGGTTTTTTGACCCTGCACAACAGCCTTACTGAGTAAAATGTAATAATTATGCCACATTGAGCAATAGACAAAGTGAGAGCCACACACACGGCTATGTATACTTGCAGACATAAAAGATGGTAGTGCTTTGTGCAGCATTTGAAGATGCTGTCAGGCAAATTTTTATAGAGTGTGATAGTTTGACATCAAGGAGGAATTCTCCTATCTTCTCAGCTTTACTTCAGAATCCAGAGTTATTTTAAAAGATAACTGTTTACTCATTCAACTCTCCCCCACCTTGTACCAATTCACACATGCTCTGAGGATGCATGAGTTGACCATCAGCCATGATGTAATTTGATTCTGCCCACACTTGATTATGAAAAATGTGAGGTTTTAGAACCTCTGGTCAGAAGCAGTCCATGGCCTTTGTGCAATAACTGAGAAGTTGGTCTAATTCCAACCTGAATGTTAACCTCTGTATTCACATTATCATCTCTTCTATAGGGTAGAAAAGGGGCTTGGTAGCCACAAATGACAATGAGTTTTGTTTTTCATGCTAGTCACCATTTCTGTCTGTTGCAGAACTGCCATGCAGACTGGCACATTTCAGCATCACTGACAAACTTTACTCAGGAGTGGACTTTTAAGGAGTGCTGGAGGTCAGAAATGAGGTGCAGTGACAGTGTGGACAGCTTGCCTGCCTTATTCTTTGGCTCTTCTCCTGGTTCCACCATTTTCATGGGCCCTATATCCTCTCACTAACCTTTCACAATGAAGTGCCTGGTGTAGTGACCATAATGTGAAAAGTGACACATGCTTCTTTGGGGCTATAGTTTCTGTATAAGGTGATATTACTCGTAAGCAATGCATATCATAGAAATCTAGTGTATATACAGTACTGACATAACCCATCAGGGCTTGCCTGCAGCCAGCCCAGCCCTGAGAGGAGTTTTGATTGCCACCCATTTGAAACTCAGTAAACAGACATAGTGCAGTTCACACACTGTTGTTTTGGAACAAAATCCTGCTTTTGAGAAGAGCTGCCTCAGAAGTGAAAAGGGCACACGCGGCTTGGGGCCCTGAAATAGAGGGTGATGGGTGGGGCAGTGGACAACAGAGTAGGGCAGGGGGACTCCGTCCAGTGCTGAGTGGAGGTGAATTGTTGAGCAGTAGGTTTTAATGTCTCTGTTTCTCTTTGTCTAGACCTGGAACCATATTTAACTAGGTCATAAATGACTGGAATTTGTACAGTGTCAATTAGTCTGTGAATTCCAAAAAGTGAAGCATAGGAGCTCTCACTTTAGAGTATTAACTACAAGTTGATTGACAGCAAACTGTCCCACTCTGGAAAGTTGCTTTTGTGACCCAGTCAAGTTTGAGCTCTCAAAATCCACAAACCTGTTTGAAGATTTTAACCTGCTGGCTGGGAACAAGGAAAACTCTCTTTCCCAGTATTTTCTTTTTCAGATTCCCTTTCCTATCAAGAGGACTTCAGTGAAAAGCAAATAACCTTTATTCCGGAGGCAAATTTGCAATGGAGTCTTTGCGTCTATTTTCAGCCAGTACCAGCTGGACACAAATCAAGAATTTGATTCCCCCCCCTGCATACATACTACTTTAACTTTTTTTCTTTAGCTGACTCTGAGAGCAGAGTCTGAACCACAAAATTCAATTAAAACATGAGGAATAAACAGAGAAAATTTCATTAGATTCCATGGATAGTCTTCATGGTGCACACTCCATCTTGTCAAACTCTTTTGGCAGTCAGGCAGCTGCGGAGGTGGAACAAGAGTAATAACAGATTCCTTAATGATTGGGGCATTGACGCTTCCCAGCCAGTGGCAAAAAGCTGGTTCTGTAGTGCGGGACCATTCTCTCATATGCAGATGTTGTGGATGAGTTCAGTGATCTTAATGAGTTTGAGAATCCTCTACAATCTCACCTGGGTTTAAATAATGTCTGAAACCAGCACAGTGCAGTACAGACACCAGAGTCAGCAGGCTTTTGGTTTACAAGCATTGCATGTGTCTAGTAAATAAGGCCAAGACACCTGCAACAGAATTCTAAACTATGTGGCTATCTAAAGAGAAATGTTTACTTCTACTGTCTGAATCAGCACCTTCTCTAAAGCCACTTATTAATACCTACCTGCACCCTCTGTGTTCCATCAGTGCCTGTAACTTTTCCATGTAGCAGCATCTCTCGAAGTTCTACATCAAGGCTTCTAAAAATCGATATCAGTGGCAGTCACTACAAAGAGCATTTTCAGAGATATTTGTGGCTGTTTTGGGAATTGGCTACAGTAGCAGGACTTTGGTTTTTTTTTTAAATAGATTTAAAAAATCTGAAAGATTAAGATGTAAGAAGATTTTTTTGCATGAGGAAAGGTGCACTCAAACACTTCAGACAGACTATGATTAGCCTCAGTCTGTTTAGCAGCTGAAAAGTCCTCCCAAGTATTGCAAGCTTGGAAGAAGATTCCATTAGTAATTCATCACCCTGGACTGAAGGCACCAAATCACAGAATGGCTAGATCACCAAAGTTGAAAGTCATTGTTACTGACTCAGTAACACATATCAAAAAGTCAGCATGATGGAGACATGGCTGTGGAGCACTATGTGACCCAATGGGTGGCTCCACTGCTGCTTGGTCTTCAGTGGTTCAGAAGCTGAAGGCCTTTCTTCTTGGAATGTGTACATCTCAGTTGGTGGCCATTTGGGAAGGAGCATGACTTGGGGTACATGTTTTCCATTAATACCCATACTGGTATTATTAGTAGGGCTGTTGATTAATCTCAGTTAACTCATGTGATTAACTCAAAAAATTAATCACGATTAAAAAAATGAATCATGATTAACCGCAGTTTTAATCGCACTGTTGAACAATAGAATACCAATTGAAATTTATTACATATTTTGGATATTTTTCTACATTTTCAAATATATTTCAATTGCAACACACAATACAAAGAGTACAGTGCTCACTTTATATTTTTTATTACAAATATTTGCACTGTAAAAATGATAAAAGAAATAGCGTTTTTCAATTCACCTCATACAAGTACTGTACTGCAATCTCTTTATCGTGAAAGTGCAACTTACAAATGTAGATTTCTTTTGTTACATAACTGCACTCAAAAACAAAACAATGTAAAACTTTAGAGCCTACAAGTCCACTCAGTCCTACTTCTTGTTCAGCCAGTCGCTAAGACAAACAAGTTTGTTTACATTTATGGAAGATAATGCTGCCCCGCTTCTTATTTACAATGTCACCTGAAAGTGAGAACAGGCATTCACATGGCACTTTTGTAGCCAGTGTTGCAAGGTATTTACATGACAGATATGCTAAACATTCATATGCCCCTTCATGCTTCAGCCACCATTCCAGAGGACATGCTTCCATGCTGATGACGCTTGTTTAAAAAAAATACATTAATTAAATTTGTGACTGAACTCCTTGGGTTTAAGAATCTGAAGTGCCTTCCAAAATCTGAGGGAGACGAGGTGTGGAGCGTGCTTTCAGAAGTCTTAAAAGAGCAACACTTCGATGCAGAAACTACAGAACCCGAACCACCAAAAAAAGAAAATCTAGCTTTTGCTGGTGGCAGCTGACTCAGATGATGAAAGAGAATGTGCATCAGTCTGCACTGCATTGGATCACTATCAAGCAGAACCTGTCAGCAGCATATCCTCTGGAATGGTGGTTAAAGTATGAAGGGACATATGAATCTTTAGCGCATCTTGTGATGCCAGCTACAACAGTGCCATGTGAAAGCCTGTTCTCACTTTCAGATGACAAGAAGCAGGCAGCATTATCTCCTGTAAATGTAAACAAACTTATTCAGCCACTCTGAGCAATTAGCTGAACAAGAAGTAGGACTGAGTGGACTTGTAGGCTCTGAAGTTTTACTGTGTTTTATTTTTGGATGCAGTGTTTTTTATATACATAATTCTACTTTTGTAAGTTCAACTTTCATGATAAAGAGATTGCACTAAAGTACTTGTAATGGGAGAACTGAAAAATAATTTGTTTTTTACAATGAAATATTTGGAATCAAAAATAAATATAAAGTGAGCACTGTCACCTTGTATTCTGTGTTGTAATTGAAATAATATATTTGAAAATGTAGAAAACATCCAAAAATATGTAAATGATATTCTATTATTAACAGTGTGAATAATTGCAATTTTTAAAATTGCTTGACAGCCCTAATTATTAGTATTGGAAATTGGTCCAATAAAATATATTACCTCGCCCAACTTGTCCCTCTCATACTGGTTCTGTGCATTCAATATAAAACATATATTCTCTTTCAATATGGGGTGGTTTCAGCTGGGCATATGTGGTTGAGTTTGTCCCTTGATGCCATTGCCCTGACATTGAAGAGGGAGTTTTGAAGGAGGCGCCTGTAAGAGTTAGGGGTGGGAGAAGGACCCTACAGAAGAGTGTAATGTTTGCCTGGGTGCTACAGTGTCTACTGTTATGTATTTCTTTCATGTATTTTCATGAATGCTCAAATGATGGTGAAGTGTCATGTGACTAAAGAAATGGATGTACAGCCATGATTAATGTTTCACACTCAAGGTAGCCTTATTGACTTCCTCGGCACCTAGCAGAACAATACATTTTTCTCTCATTGGCCGCCACAGATACCCATAAACATGTCTTCCTTTCTTCACTTCTTAGGATATATTTATTTTTGTAGGGGAGAGGGAAAGACAGAAAATCCTGAGTTTTAGCCACAGGAGCTGATCCACCACTGAGCAGGCACTAGGCCAACTGAACACATGGCCATAAATGTATGCAGTCAAGAGGACAGATGTATCAAGTCAGGTTTATGAGGGCAGTTTTCCCAGCCAATAAAGTCCAGATTGCTGTCTGCACTGTCAAAACCTTCCCATGGTTAAATGGATGAGAAACAGATAATCCAGCCTTTAGCAAGAGCAGCACTGATAAAACCACAAAACATAACTGGTGTGGCCACATAAGATGACATTTCCAATTTAACAAGATGTTTTGGCTTGAGGATTGCTAGAGAGGTCACATTATTATGTACCCGTTGAATGTGAATAAAGAATCTCAGTCCTGGAGAAGGAATAGAGTACACATCTTTACTAGGCTACCGCAGGAAGGAAATTCACAGCTTGTCCTAAAACAGCCACTGAAGATACCTCCGGAGCAGATATATGCAGTTTACTTCTAAATTGCAGAATGAGTTTCTGTTAATTACAATTTCATACACTGAAAGAATTTGTCAAGTGCTGGACATATCCCATGCAGACAAAAAGCTAAATATTACACAATATGGTGCTGTGCAGAGAAGTATACTCACGAGCCAGCCATTGTTCAGGCTGCTGCCAGGTGCTCAGGTAGAGCTAGTTTTGGAATTTCAGTCATGGGACACGTGTAGTAAGGGCGGATTGCAAGGCCAGTGGACTTGGATGCACTCAGCTACTGGCAATAATAGAGGAAAGTGGAGAGTGCAAAGGGTGTCTCAAAGCACTTGAAGAGTTGGTACTTCTCCAGATGCAAGCCGACCCGCTCTTCCTCAGATGGGGTTTGAGTGAGGCTGATGCGTTCCTGCTGCATCACTCTTTTGGTATGACAGAGCACAGGGGATCCAGAATGAGATCCTTGCCAGCTTGCTGTTAACCTTACCAATATACAATAGGAACCAGGATATCATTCCTATCAAGATAGCGGTTTAAGTAATGATATGCCTTGAAAATGCCTAAATCCATATTTTCATGATTATTTGAAAGTCCTATTCTTGATGTAGATTAATGCAAAATCCATAAACTGCTTGTGATGTTCCCCTGGTGTTATCTGGACTGGCGATCTGCTAGGTCACTCCATCCTCGACTCTGGGAGCCAGCCTTACCCTTCTCCGCTGTGAGAATCCCCACTCCTGGGCGGTTCATGCACAGCCTCTAGCATGTAAGCTGCTCCCAGCTACGTGAGTGAGCACTTTTGGCCAGCCGCTGCTTGGATTGTGCAACTGAATGACACTAGCCAATATCTCCAGTCCCAGACACAACCCTAGGAACCTCCATCTTGCAGTGTCCAGTTATGACCGCTGGACGGTGCAAGCTTATATGAGTTCGTCAATTTAACCAAGAAATTGATATGTACCAAGCTTGTTATCCCAAGGGAGTCTCTGACACGCTACAAACCAAACACACTGCTTTGGGTAGAATAAACAAATTTATTAACTACAAAAGATAGATTTTAAGTGATCATAAGTCAAAGCAGAAGAAGTCAGATTTGGTCAAATGAAATGAAATAAAAGCAAAACGCATTCTAAGCTGCTCTTAACCCTTTCAATGCCCTTACAAACTTAGATGCTTCTCACCACAGGCTGGCTGGTTGCTCTTCAGCCAGGCTCTCCCCTTTGATCAGCACTTCAGTCGATTGGTGGTGGTATCTGTAGATGTAGGTGGAAGAGAGAGGAAGAGCATGGCAAACGTCTCTCCCTTTTATCATGTTCTTTCTTCCTCCTTGGCTTTGCCCCCCCCACCTTCAGGGTCAGGTGAGCATTACCTCATCGTAGTCCCAAACTGACCAAGGGGAAGGGGGTGACTCACTTGAGAGTCCAACAGATCCTTTGTTGCTGCCTAGGCCAGTGTCCTTTGTTTTTGTGAGGCTGGGCTGGGTTTGTCCCATACATGCCCTGATGAGGTGTGAACTGCCTCTCTGCTCTTGGAGAGTTTTGCCTGGGTTTGTTTTAAGCCATGAAGGCACATTTTCAGCCTCATAACTATATACATGAAATTGCAACCTATAACAGGGGTCGGCAACCTTTCAGAAGTGGTGTGCCAAGTCTTCATTTATTCACTCTAATTTAAGGTTTCATGTGCCAGTAATACATTTTAAAGTTTTTAGAAGGTCTCTTTCTATAAGTCTATAATATATAACTAAACTATTGTTGTATGTAAAGTAAATAAGGTTTTTAAAATGTTTAAGAAGCTTCATTTAAAATTAAATTTTAAATGCAGAGCCCCCTGGACTGGTGGCCAGGACCCGGGCAGTGTGAATGCCACTGAAAATCAGCATGCGTTGCCATAGGTTGCCTACCCCTGACCTATAACATTACTATAACAACAATACTCAGTGCATCATGAGCCGCCCGAAGACACCCGTGGGCTGCACGCAGCCCGTCAGGATAATCCGCTGTGGAAAGCACCGCAGGCCGCAGGGACGTGCTGGCCGCTGCTTCCCGCAGCTACCATTGGTGGGGAATGGCGAACCGCGGCCACTGGGAGCTGCGGGCGGCCGTGCAAATGTAAACAAACTGGCAGCCGGTCAGCGGATTACCCTGATGGGCAGGTTGCCCACCACTGATCTAAGGCCATAATAATATTTTATTTTAGAACTGGCATTAGCCACACAGTTCACTACAGTCCCAAGAAGAAATTTGGAAAGATAAGGTATATTTAGCCAATAGCATGTTAAATATAATATCCTAGCAACATCCTTGCTGTCCTTACGCATACATAGCAAGCTCTAGGGTAATATCACTTGTGTATCAAAAGCTGGTCTCAATCTTATCTGTACTAGATGTGGAATTAGCTTTACATGCTGAGTATTTCTAGGCAATAGTTCTTCTATTGAGCAAATACTGCAGTAAATTAAGACATTTTTGAGATGTAAATGATCTGATTCATTTGTGTTGCACACTTTGATATCCAGTGCAATACTAGTCCACACTGAAAACAACCTAATAAAGTGGCAGTCGGGGATCACCAATCAACAATGTTAAATTAACACACATTTCCTTGCCAAATGCAACATGCCAAGTAAGCTTACAGCCAAACTCCTAAGATATAAAACCAAACATAGACATTCAAAGTTCTCCAACAAAGACAAATGACAGTGATTGAACCCCGGTGGATAAATCTGTTGGGCCCCAAATGCAGAGTTGATGACCTCTGTATGTCTGAACTAAATCTATCATTTTAGAGTTGTTTTATCCATCCTGGGGTAAATCACAAGCATACAGATTCATGAACAATGATGAATGACAATCTTGGATAGAATTGTATTGTCACATGGCGTTTCATATTTAAATGAAACAAGTCCCTCACCAATGCTCTCACTGCATGTTAAGCTGTGGGGTCCATTGTCTGGCTTGTAGGAAAAGGTGTGACCCCTTTTAGGGATAGAGAGCCAAAATGACCGGCTGCAGCAGCTTCAAACCAGGTCAGCATGGGGACAGTGACCCAGTTTCCTTCCCCTCCCCCGCCCCCCACAGGTGACTGGAAGAGAGGGGGAACTGTTTAGGTCCATGTCCCTGCAGGAAAAGCCCCCTTTTACCTGGACCAGACAGAGCTGCACCCGCCATCCCACCCATGGAAGTAGTTAAATACCAGATTTTGTCATGACCCACTGTGGGCATGACTTTCTTAGGGGAGGAGGGGCTGGGAAGGACTTTTTCTCCTCACTGCCAGATTGGCCAAGGCGAGGTGAGGGTTTTTTTGTCATCCCCCAGTGGGTTGGGGGCGTAGTTGGGGCAAACATGGAATGGGAGTTTGGCTATGAAGTTGCAATTCATTATGTAAGTGTGGGGTGAATGTTAAGTGCAGGTACTCCATAGGGAAGGGATACAGTGATCTGATCAAATGGATTGGTAAAGGATTTTAAGGAATACTGTACCTCCTTTAAGGAGTGGAAATGGGGGGGGAAAGGGGTGTCAGGGCTCCTATGACTGGTACACAGAGAGCTAACCCCTCCTTATTTATGACCCCCTCCCCTTAACCCTTATTTAAGGGGTGAGGGTGGTAAGGTCCCAGCAGCAGATTGGTGTGGGACCAGGATGTATGCAAATTATTATGGAATTACCTGCATTGTACACTTTTATCTGCCAGGTACTCCCAGACTTCTAGGAATATAGTGGCAACCTGATTAAACCACATCCGGGGTATAGCCGGACAAAGGCTCTTAAGTGAAGTAAGCAGTTGTGGGATAGGAGGGAAGTTCCTCTCATGCATCAGTAACCGGTTAAAAGATAGAAAACAAAAGGTAGGAATAATTGGCCAGCTCTCACATTGGAGAGAGGTAAATAGCGGGAGTCCTCAAGGATCTGTACTGGGACTGTGATGTTCAACATATTCATAAATGACCTGGGAAAGGGGTTAAACAATGAGGGGGCACAGTTTGCAGATGATACAAAATTACTCACAAAAGTTGAGTCCAAAGCTGACTGTGAAGAGTTCAAAAGGATCTCACTAAAGTGTGTGACTGGACAACAAATAGCAGATGAAATTCAATGTCGATAAATGTAAACTACATTAGAAAAAAATTAGGGCTGTCAAGCGATTAAAAAGATGAATAGTGTTCTATTATTATTTAACAGTGCGATTAAAAGTGTGATTAATTGTGATTTGTTTTGAGTTAATCATGTGAGTTAACTGCAGTTAATCGAAAGGCCTAGAAAAAAAATCACAACTCCGCACAATATGATGGGTTTTAAATTAACTATTACTGTACTACTAAAGAAAGATATTGGCGTCATCGTGGATAGTTTTCTGAAAACATCCACTCAGTGTGCAGCAGTGGTCAAAAAAGCTAACAATGTTAGCAGCCATTAGGAAAAGGATAGATAATAAAACAAAAAATATCATAATGCCACTACATAAATCCATGGTACATCCTCACCTTAAATACTGAGTCGAGTTCTGGTCACCCCATCTCAAAATAGATATATTAGAATTGGAAAAGGCACAGAGAAGGGCAACGAAAATGATAAGGGGTATAGAACAGCTTCCAAAACGAGAGATTAAAAAGCCTGGGACTATTCATTTTAGAAAAGAGATGACTAAGTGGGGATATGATAGAGGTCTCTACAATCATGAATGGTGGAGAGAAACTGAAATAGGGTGAATAACACTTCCTTTTGATGTAATACAGGAACCAGAGGTCACCCAATTAAATCAATAGGCCATTTGAAACAAATAAAATAAAGTACTTCTTCACACAACACATAGTCATTGTCAGGGGATGTTGAGAAAGCCCTGAAGCTCTGGTCCTGGCCACTGTAGGAGACAGGATACTGGGGTAGATGGATCATTGGTCTGACGCAGTATTGCTGTTCTTATAAGTCTTAGATTTGTTACAGACTAACCTTTTACATTCGTGAATCTGCAAACATTCATGTTTTGAAATGAAAAAGTTAGCCTAGACACAGGTAGGTAAATAGATTTTTAAAGGCCCGTTAATTACACACTGAAGTTCTTCAAGAGGAGCACATCTTTAGGGTGTAGTTAAGGAAAACCATTCACCTAGCACAGGGGTTGGCAAACTTTTTGGCCTGAGGGCCACATCGGGGTTCCAAAACTGTATGGAGGGCCAGGTAGGGAAGGCGGTGCCTCCCCAAACAGCCTGGCCCCCGCCCCCTCCCACTTCCAGCCCCCTGATTGCCCCCCTCAGAACTCCCCACCCATCCAACCCCCCCTTCTCCTTGTCCCCTGACCGCCCCCTCCCATGACCCCCGCCCCTAACCGCCCCCCCGGGACCCCACCCCCTATTGGAATGCAGCCGTGAGCAGGAGCGCCGCCAGCTTTTCTGCCGCCCTAGGTGGCGCAAGGTCCCGCCCCGAAATGCCGCCCCCCACAGAGGCAGTGGAAGGTCCCGCCGCCGAAATACCCCCGCGGTCACCGACCCCAAAATTGTAGTGCCCTAGGCGACCGCCTAGGTTGCCTAATGGGTTGCGCCGGCCCTGGCCGTGAGAACATGGGCGGAGGACTCAGGAGGAGCTGGGGCAGCCGCACAACCGGAGAGAAGTGGCGGTTTCCCCTTCAAAGCGCCGCTTCTCTCCGGCCGGCTGCGTGGCCGCCCGGTGCTCCTCCTGAGTCGTTCGCCATGCTGTGGCAGTGCTTTAATGTTGCTAGTGAGGACGTGCCCTTAGTAATCAGCCTTGTTCTGTCTGCTACCTCCTTAACTACTTAAAATACACCTGTTATAGTTAATAAATTTATTTCTGGTTTATAATACAACCCAGTTTATGTGATTTTTAACTGTGTGTGTGTGTGTGTGAGAGAGAGAGAGAAATTGTGCATACCCTCTTCCACATTGAGGGAAGAGGCGAATATAGTATCTTTGGGTCTGTACTCCAAGAGAGGTGGACATCTGAGTGCTGGAGCAAGTCCCTTAAGCTGAGCCTTCCCACAGCTGATCTGCAGCTGGATGTGGCCCTGCCTGTGTGTGTTAGAGGAGGTTTTCAGAGCCTGGCTCAGCAAGACAGGTAAAAGGGGGCCCATGCTGGCAGAACAGGTAGACTCAGTGGTATCTCAGCACATCAGGTGACTTCCCAAGGGGTCCAACCCGTCACAGTTTGGTTTTTAATATTTAAACATTTTTTATATTGTTTTATTATGGTTTTGATTATGCTGTTGTATAACTTTTTTGTGTGCTGTGCCTAATGCCCCTGGGTTGGGCACTTTTTATAAATGAAAGTATTTGGGGCAACTTTTCAAAACTGTGGTTTAAAATGCATGTGTAGTTTTGCACACATACGAACTCTGGTCCACGTGCCCAGATCCAGACTAGGGTGCATATGTATGGGCATGTATAAATCTGGGTTATCTGCATGCAGTCTCCAGTGCATGTACACTGAGCTGGGTATATGCAAAAGTGCACGTGCAGTTTATCACATGCTCGTCTGAAAATTCAGCTTTGAGTAATTATTAAACATGGACAGAAACGGGCTTTTACATTGAGATCTGCTTATTTCTGTTGCTTTATGATAACGCTGGGCATCCCATTAAAGACAGCTTGCATTTGGTTACTAAACTCTGTCTGTTTACATCAGCTTCTCCACATTCGTATGCCAATGTGTCTGACCCCTAGCCATGAGGGACCACTTCTAGGTATCAAAAGGGAGGCAAGGTTTATTCCCTTTAATTCCTTGGATTTTCTAATGAGACTAGTAACAAGGATTGTAATTAGTGTTGGGTGTGGTGTTTATTACACTGTGGACTTTGGTCGATTAGGAATTGGTATGAGATGACTAATTCAGTTTACAGAGACCACATAGTAGCCAATGAAAAATAACACTTTTCAGTCACTCCTAACCTTGTCTAAATTTCAAATTGGTACTCAGAGGGTGAAAGACTCCATTCCCATTGCCTTTCCCTGAATTTTCTAGTCCTCAATAACTATAGATGATGTTTTGAATTGAAAGTTTAATTTGGACAGTTGTCCTGTATTTGATGCCTTGGCTGGTGGGCTGGTGCTCGCACCATTCTGTGTTGTATTTCTGCTCCATTACTTTGGTCCCTTTAGGCCTCAGTGAAGACTGCAAAGGTTCACTAACCTGCACCCATGCCACTGTGGGCTGTAGTCTTTTCAGATCTCATATGTAAACAGAGTTGGACCTCATCATTATTTTGATAAAAGATTAAGAAAAAGTAGGAGTTGGTGGAACACACAACTTTTCTATACTAAAGTGCTATTTTATCTCCTACAGAACCTTTCTCTGCAGGTCTGGCTTTACTTCTCTCCTTGCCAACCCTTTCATACAAACATTTCTGATTTATTGATGAATTTACTTTACATGTGTTAATTTCCTTTAAAAATTAAAGAACACTACTACATGCAATTATTACATTAATGAAATACTGAGAGTAAGATTTTAACTGCAGAAAATTAGGAAGTCTAAAATTCAGGTTCCCACAGCAGCCTTAACCCAACTCATTGCATGTACAGTATCATCTCAAAAGTGTCTTTCATTACAAACTCCAGAATTCTGGGCAAGGTGATGTGGTACACTGTGAAGCAAATAATACAGTACAGTAGTACATAGGAACCACAAATGTTTTCTGTAATCATAAAGGCACATGTAATATAATCATAGAGTGAAAAGTCCTATTGTGACACATGCACAAGGGAACAGAGTTAAGGATTCTGTGGAAATCATAATATTTTCTAATTGTGGTGCAATAAAACTGCAACCTTGTATTAATGTTTATGAACTTAAAAGGAAAATACAAACAAAGTTGCTCTCCATAGTTATTTTTTTCTTGGCACAAGTTGCAAAGTTATCTGCCTCCTAAGGACAATGTGTTTTTATTATATAAAAAGGAACGTCCTATGGATATGCTCAGTGTCTGCAATATATTTTAAAACATTCTGAACTATTTCTGTAAGTACCTGGACCTTCACCATAAGAATGTGAATCAATGCATCACTTAGAAGTTGTTAATGTTCTCATTCTATCTCCACATTCCCAGTTCTCACCCTGAACTTTATCAGCTCATTTGCTTTAATTTCCTGTTCTTCAGTTTGTTGATGTTGGACTCTGCAAATCCACTGGCTGTTGCAGCTTGCTGATGGAACTGTTAATTTTGACAGAGAATGGATCGTTTTAAACAAATGTATCTCCAAGAAGTCTCTAGGCAAAGAGATGGGATGGTTTAGTAGCTTTGCTGTCACAAGGCAATAAACAGAAATGTACACCTTTTTGGTAATCCACTTACGCTCAGGCCTGATCTACACTACGAGGTTGGGTCAAATGTAGCCGCATTAGGTCGATTTTATAATGAATGCGTCTACACAACCAACCCCGTTCCGCCGGCTCTTAAAATTGACTGCTGTACTCCTCCCTGACAAGGGGAATAGCGCTAAAATCGACCTTCTTGGGTCGAATTTGGGGTAGTGTAGACGCAGCACTGTTCAATTTGATGGTATTGGCCTCCGGGAGCTATCCCAGAGTGCTCCAATGTGACTGCTCTGGACAGCACTTTCAACTCCAATGCATGGGGGCGCAAATGGACATGATGAGGTATCTGGTAGAGCTGCAGGAAAGACAACTAGAGTACAGTACAGTACACCGCTGCAGCCATTGTGTAACCGCCTGCCCTCATCGCCAAGTTATCCTCCTCACCCAGATGCCCAAGAATCCGGGGGTGGGGTGGGGAGGAGAGGCTCCGGGCACCCTGCCACTCAACTCCAAGGGATGGCCCAAGCAACAGAAGGCTGTCATTCAAACAGCTTTGGGATTTGTAGTGTGGCTACAATAAGCAATGTGGCCTTGTCCTTCCTTCCTCACCCACCCCACCCCGTTATCAAACCCTTTGTACACCTGGGCTTCCTTTTACCAGTGAGCATTGTCAGTGATTTCAAGTTTTTTTAAATAAATAAAGAATGAATAGATTCAGAACAATAGGGACTTTATTTCCTGTGCCAGCTGTGGTCGGGGGGGGGGGAGAGGGAGGGCGATTGGCTTACAGGGAAGTATATTCACCAAAGGGGGTGGCTTTGCATCAAGGACAAACACACACAATGGTCACACCGTAACCTGGTCAGTCATGAAACTGTTTTTCAAAGCCTCTCTGATGCACAGCGCGCCTCAGTGTCCTCTTATAATTGCCCTGGTGTCTGTCTGTTCAAAATTGGCTGCCAGGCGATCTGGTTGCACTGAGGTCTAACCTACTCAGCAAACTGCGCCGGCGCCCTTTTAAACGTCCAAAGGCGCATTCTACCACCATTCTGCACTTGCTCAGCCTATAGTTGAACTGCTCCTTACTACTGTGCAGGCTGCCTGTGTATGGCTTCATGAGCCATGGGAGCAAGGGGTAGGCTGGGTTCCCAAGGATAACTATTGGTATTTCAACATCCCCAACGGTAATTTTCTGGTCTGTGAAGACAGTCCCTTCTTGCAGCTGCTCGAACAGCCCGGAGTTCCGAAAGATGCGAGCGTCATGCACCTTTCCCGGCCATCCCACGCTGATATCGGTGAAACGTCCCTTGTGATCCACCAGTGCTTGCAACACCATTGAGAAGTACCCCTTGTGGTTTATGTACTCTTTGGCAAGGAGTCCGGTGCCAAGATAAGGATATGCATTCCGTCTATCGCCCCGCCACAGTTAGGGAGCCCCATTGCAGCAAAGCCATCCACTATGACCTGCACATTTCCCAGGCATTGGGAGCTTAACTCAGGATTCCAATGAGCAGCGGGGACTGTGGGACAGCTACCCACAGTGCACCACTCCGTGAGTCAATGCTAGCCACGGTATTGAGGACGCACTCCGCCGACCTAATGCGCTTAGTGGGGACATGCACGATCGACTGTATAAAATCAGTTACTAAAGATTGACTTCTATAAAATCGACCTAATTTTGTAGTGTAGACATGCCCTTAGTTGTGGCGCTCACCTCAGGAAGAGGTGGGTAGGGGATGGGATGTAGACATGACGCTGGCTGGCAGAAAAACATGGAATAATAATAAAACTTAGCTCTTATATAGCGTGTTTCCTGGCTTTTGTGGCTGGGGAATATGTGGATGGAATTTATCTCAACTTTTCAGCTTTTTATACAGAACTGTGCAAAGAACTAATCTCCCAGTTCAGTAAATCAGTTCCATTCAGTCAGAAGCAGATCTTGTTCTTGTTTCCTCTGGGAGCAAGATGAAGCATTCCACATGGTGGAGCAGATAAAATATCACCCCGTCTTCAGTAAGCAAGCCAGTTCTCATCCCCTTCATCATCAACACTACAAATTCCTGAATCTTGAAATTGGGGCCCTGATTCTGATATCCCTGTCACTTGCTTTAACCCTCCTTTTGACTTCGGATAAAAGACTGCAGATCCCCGAGCACAACTGTCAAATTCAGGTAGATTCTATCCAGTCAAGTTGGTCAGGAGCTCCCCACTCAGTTTGTGAAGATGTTTCCATGATCTTTCCCATTATGGAAGTGAAGTTTTCCAGATCTTCTCTTGATGATCATGTTCTAAATATGCGTACTATAACTGTTTCCTTAGAAGGAATCTATGGCATGTATTTTTTGTAGTCCACCTATTTATTTTGATATTTCCTTACCAAATCCACTGATGAATACAATTTGTCTCTGGAGGTTACCCCTCTTCAGACATATCTGTGGCACTAATTCTTATACTTAACAACCAGTAAATCTTGCACATTCTTTAAAAAGCAACATTAAAATTCTGGACACCAAACAGTTTAATTACAGCAAAGAGGCCTATCAGCATGGTACCATTTTAACAGAAGCCCAGCTGGCAGCACATTTTAAAAGTAAGAAACGTGGTGGTGTTTTTCCCTTCCATTTTTTTATATTTTTTGTATTTTGTGGATGTACATGAACATGAACCACAGCTGTAAGGTATCCATTGAAATGACTTTGTTCAATGTGGCACATATTACATGGAATATAGTGCAAAGTCCACATTAAATTCCTGCATTGAAGATGTCAGCACATCACAGCTTTACTAAGTGTTTGCAATATTGTGCTGCCATTTTCAGCTGCCACACGTAAGTAGAATATCCAGATCATTTAGCTTTGTTAACTGGTTAGATGAGAGTGTTAAACCCTAAATAAACTAACAATTTCATATCAGTGAAAATGCCCCAAACTCTACCCTGGATCTGACTGTCAGAAAGAGAATTAACCACCAGGGGCCTAATTGTGCAAAGTGCTCTTTGGAAGCTGAGGATGCTCACCACCTTTTCAGAGCCACTCAGAATCTTGCAGGTTCAGGCCTTTAAGGCCCAGTTTTCCTTTTATTGAAGCCACTAGCAAAATTCCAATTGACTTCATAGTGGGTGGCAGATTCAAGCCCCAATTCTCCAGCAAGCCAATTACACCAGTTTACAAGCCCTAAACAGCTGGGTTCTGTGTACTCGTCAATGTTTTATGTGACTGTAGGTGATGGTGGGCTTAAAATGACCTATTATTAGCATTTAATTTTCCACATTGAACAATTTCTTTGGGTCTTTTGCTCTGACAAGGATTTAATTCCCTCTTTAGTGACACTTCTAAAGTCAGCAGTGCAGTCTGTTAATCATTTACAAAAGTTATGACCATCTGATTTAGTTGTTTCTATTTTTCCTCTGATTATTCAGTAGACATCACATGACAGGACTGTCCGATCTTTTCCAGTTTGCCAAAACCACTCCTGTGCACTGCTCTTTCACTGCCTGCTTGTTTCTGCTGAGGGAAGTAACATATACCTCCACCTCGATATAACACGACCCGATATAACACAAATTCGGATATAACGCGGTAAAGCAGTGCTCGGGGGGGGCTGCGCACTCCGGCGGATCAAAGCAAGTTCGATATAATGTGGTTTCACCTATAACGCGGTAAGATTTTTTGGCTCCCGAGGACAGCGTTATATCGGGGTAGAGGTCTGTATGTTTTAAATATAATGCAACAGTTACCTTGAGAAAAGTCAAAAATAGCAGAACAGTACCAGAGAAAGATTCAGATAAAAGCTGAGTTCCTGGAATCATGGATAAGGCAACAATTTTGTCATGGATATTATTAGTAAAAGTCATGCATAGATTGGGCAATAAACAAAAAATCATGAAGCAGTGACCTGACCCTGACTTTCTACTAAAAACATCCCTGACAAAATGGGGAGGGAGGAGGGTCGAGCACCCTGCCCTCCTCCCCCCCCCCGCCCAGTGGCTTGGAATTGCAGGGACCCTGGTGGCTGGGAGGGGTCCCCCTGCTGCCCTGCGGGGCTGGAGCCCCCTGCCGCCTGTGGTGGCAGGGGACTTGCGGGGGAACCCTTGCCAGCAGCGGAGGCTGGGGAGCTGTGGGCCCCCCCCCACTGCCTGCGGCTGCTGAGCTGCTCTGGTGTCTGCCTGAGCAGCTGCAGGGGGGACCCCTGCCGGCAGCAGTTGGGCAGCTCATGGGTTGCCACCGGTGACAGTAGCCGGTCAGTTGCGGGGGGGTCCCACAGAGGCTGGGCTGCTTGTGGGGTCTCCAATGTCATGGAGGTTGCTGGAAGTCACGGATTCCGTGACCTCCGTGACACAATCTTAGCCTTAATCATGGAATAGGAAGGGGGGCAAAATTCAAATAAAGTTGGGAATAGAATTAATTAGATTCTACCTCTCTAGGAGGCTGCTTGTAATATCATACAAAGAGACCAAAACAGTTTTTTTTTTTACAAATTTTGCCACTGGTTGCAGAGACAATCTATTCATTTTATAATGTAAATCACATGGTGAAGGTCATTTCAGATGTCTGACCCTTTCATTTTTTGTATTTTCCTTCCGTTAGCTGAGTGTAGGTGGTCATCACGGAAGTGCCAAAAAATCCCTGATGGGATAACAAAATAATTTGGTGATAGCATACGAATGTCAGGTTTCCGCAAATTAATCCCAGGATAGTCACCCGGATGTGTGTATATCAAATAATCTAAACTAAAAAATAACACTTTAATCTGCATAACGATGACTCAGTAACAGATGCCAGATAAATCCTCCTTTAACCCCAGGACAAACAATCAGTGTCCATTACACAGAAAGCTGAAAAATGCTAAAGACATTGAATATTTTTAAATCAGTGGTCTAAGTTATTTTTATAATCATAATCACACATTACGAAACACTAGATATTCCTTTGAAATACTGATATAGTTCAGGACAGAAACAAAGACGCAAACAAACTCAGGAACAAGCAACTTTGGATACTGTGGGAGCAAGCTGGTAAGGTTGGTGAGCCTGACGCGCTTAGCCCCTTGCAGGATTAGCGCCTCAATGAGTCAATCCATAATGTTCTCAGTATTTTATTCAGATGCTGTTTCAGGTAAAAGAGAAGGAAATGGTCTGAACAATATTACACATGTGGATGTTGCAAAGATACCAAATTAAGATGTAGATACTTGGTACAGGACTGTAGGTCACTGGTATTTTTTAAATCTCCTTTTTCACCATGGGTGAAATTCCCTGTGTGCAAAGGCCCGACACAAGGCCTGTGTGCTATTTAATTCTTCATTCAACCCTCAGAATAAGGCTGAATTTCTGCAGAGAGATAACTTTCTCCCTGTGTATGCTGCTCACTTGCATTTTGTTTTCTACAGTATAATGAATAGTCTATGCTGTCTGTGCATCCATCTCCCACTTCTAGGAACTCTCTTCTCAAATTCACAAATTTCAAAGTACAAATTGTGTCCCATGGAAAGGAAGTGATGTTGGTAATTATTGCACTGGGCTCACCTGCGATCTGTGGGTTATTTGCTTCATTCCAACCTACTACAATTAATTTGAATTGCTTATTCACAACAATAATTTTCTTTTAGAAACATACAGCACCAGTAAAGTCTTCCATTAAAAATATGGTTGCCTTCATCTCAGGGTATGCATTTCCATAACATGGCAAAATGTCTATTGCAAAATGGTAGGTTATAAAGGCTTGCATAATGAGAAATAAAAATTTTCTTTCTACAAAAACTAAACTGCAGCATAATAGGCCACCTTTTGATGGCCTTTCAACTTTTGATGGACAGTTAATATGTTAGGGCATCTCGTATTAGTGAATAATTCCCATCGTGATTCCCCTGAAGAGAAAGATAAGATACACTGACAACCATTGAAAAACTAGAACAAAATGGAATTTCAATCAAGTATTTTAGCAACTCCTGAAATCAATGATCTGCTTCAGCATTTATACTCAGATTGTGTCACTTTTCAACATTATTGCTCATTTATTTTATTGGTTCCCAATTTTAAGCTGAATGTCGTATGATGCATACTGTCTATACGCTCAAGGAATTAATTTCAGATAAATATTTCTAATAAACTCCCTCTGCAGAAAGAAAGAGTGAGAGACCCACATTTCAACTGCAATGGGATATTATTAGAAACACAAAAAGGAAACTGAATACATCAATTAAAATACCAAACAAAATCATAGCAAAAATTTCCCAGGCCAAAACTCCCAGGAGACATGGACTTAAACTCAACCCAGTCCTTATAGAATTCATACTCAGACCTACAAAATGAATGATAAACAACCTAAGGTCCCCAAAAGATGACTTTCTACTCATGACAATTAATAACATTTTGCATTTATATAGTACAAAGTGATTTACACACAGACTTACTAAATAAAAATTAGTTCTGTTGACTTCAGTCTATATATCTTATGACAATTTACATCAGTCAAGGATCTGCCCCTTAAGAAGCATATTTGCTACACTGATGACTGATTTTCATATCACTAATCTGGGATTTTTTGTTTTATTTTATTTAAGTTTTTCACTTTGAGGGATTCTTTTAAAATCTTTTGCATCACAGAATTTAGGAGCTTACTTTTTCTGTGTTCTGTTCTTCTGGCAAAGTGTGTGAGCTCTGCAAAATTAATAGCTCCAGATTTTTTCTTTTCCCTTTTCTCCCTTTAACGGAGTACATTGAGCACAGATATATGTTGCACTCTTAGTAAAACTATAAGGCAAGTCTTCATACTTGGTGGATGAACCTGCTAAAATTCTGGACAAGTTTCTTTCTTCATAGAGACACCATGAGTTTGCATCAACTGACAAAGTACTGTTCATACTTCATATGATTTGTACGTTTATGCATCTGCTGTAAAACCAATTAGCTTTGGTGAAAATTTACTCTTCTGAGGCTTTGAATATAAGTCCAACCCCCTGCTCAAAGCAGGACCAATCCCCAACTAAATCATCCCAGCCAGGGCTTTGTCAAGCCTGACCTTAAAAACCTCTAAGGAAGAATATTCTACCACCTCCCTAGGTAACCCATTTCAGTGCTTCACCACCCTCCTAGTGAAAAAGTTTTTTCCTAATATCCAACCTAAACCTCCCACACTGCAACTTGAGAACATTACTCCTTTTTCTGTCATCTGGTACCACTGAGAACAGTCTAAATCCATCCTCTTTGGAACCCCTTTCAGGTAGTTGAAAGCAGCTATCAAATCCCCCCTCATTCTTCTCTTCTGCAGACTAAACAATCCCAGTTCCCTCAGCCTCTTCTCATAAGTCATGTGCTCCAGCCCCCTAATCATTTTTGTTGCCCTCCGCTGGACTCTTTCCAATTTTTCCATATCCTTCTTGTAGTGTGGGGTCCAAAACTGGACACAGTACTCCAGATGAGGCCTCACCAATGTTGAATAGAGGGGAATGATCACGTCCCTCAATCTGCTGGCAGTGCCCCTACTTATACAGCCCAAAATGCCGTTAGCCTTCTTGGCAACAAGGGTACACTGTTGACTCATATCCAGCTTCTCATCCACTGTAATCCCTAGGTCCTTTTCTGCAGAACTTCTGCCTAGCCATTCGGTCCCTAGTCTGTAGCAGTGCATGGGATTCTTCCATCCTAATTGCAGGACTCTGCACTTGTCCTTGTTGAACCGCATCAGATTTCTTTTGGCCCAATCCTCTAATTTGTCTAGGTCCCTCTGAATCCTATCCCTACCCTCCAATGTATCTACCACTCCTCCCAGGTTAGTGTCATCTGCAAACTTGCTGAGGGTGCAGTCCACGCCATCCTCCAGATCATTAATGAAGATATTGAACAAAACCAGCCCCAGGACCGACCCTTGGGGCACTCCGCTTGATACCAGCTGCCAACTAGACATGGAGCCATTGATCACTACCGGTTGAGCCCGACGATCTAGCCAGCTTTCTATCCACCTTATAGTCCATTCATCCAGCCCATACTTCTTTAACTTGCCAGCAAGAATACTGTGGGAGACTGTATCAAAAACTTTGCTAAAGTCAAGGAATAACACATCCACTGCTTTCCCCTCATCCACAGAGCCAGTTATCTCATCATAGAAGTCAATTAGGTTAGTCAGGCATGACTTGCCCTTGGTGAATCCATGCTGACTGTTCCTGATCACTTTCCTCTCCTCTAAGTGCTTCAGAATTGATTCCTTGAGGACCTGCTCCATGATTTTTCCAGGGACTGAGGTGAGGCTGACTGGCCTGTAGTTCCCTGGATCCTCCTTCTTCCTTCCCTTTTTTAAAGATGGGCACTACATTAGCCTTTTCCCAGTCATCCGGGACCTCCCCCGATTGCCATGAGTTTTCAAAGATAATGGCCAATGGCTCTGCAATCACATCCGCCAACTCCTTTAGCACCCTTGGATGCAGCGCATCCAGCCCCATGGACTTGTGCTCGTCCAGCTTTTCTAAATAGTCCTGAACCACTTCTTTCTCCACAGAGGGCTGGTCACCTCCTCCCCATGCTGTGCTGCCCAGTGCAGCAGTCTGGGAGTTGACCTTGTTCGTGAAGACAGAGGCAAAAAAAGCATTGAGTACATGAGCTTTTTCCACATCCTCTGTCACTAGGTTGCCTCCCTCATAAGGGGACCACACTTTCCTTGACTTTCTTCTTGTTGCTAACATACCTGAAGAAACCCTTCTTGTTACTCTTAACATCTCTTGCTAGCTGCAACTCCAAGTGTGATTTGGCCTTCCTGATTTCACTCCTGCATGCCTGAGCAATATTTTTATACTTCTCCCTGGTCATTTGTCCAATCTTCCACTTCTTGTAAGCTTCTTTTTTGTGTTTAAGATCAGCAAGGATTTCACTGTTAAGCCAAGCTGGTCGCCTGCCATATTTACTATTCTTTCTACACATCAGGATGGTTTGTTCCAGCAACCTCAGTAAGGATTCTTTAAAATACAGCCAGCTCTCCTGTACTCCTTTTCCCCTCATATTATTCTCCCAGGGGATCCGGCCCATCAGTTCCCTAAGGGAGTCAAAGACTGCTTTTCTGAAGTCCGGGGTCCGTATTCTGTTGCTCTGCTTTCTTCCTTGTGTCAGGATCCCGAACTCAACCATCTCATGGTCACTGCCTCCCAGGTTCCCATAGACTTTTGCTTCCCCTACTAATTCTTCCCAGTTTGTGAGCAGCAGGTCAAGAAGAGCTCTGCCCCTAATTGGTTCCTCCAGCACTTGCACCAGGAAATTGTCCCCTACACTTGCCAAAAACTTCCTGGATTGTCTGTGCACCGCTGTATTTCTCTCCCAGCAGATATCAGGGTGATTGAAGTCTCCCATGAGAACGAGGGCCTGCGATCTAGTAACTTCTGTTAGTTGCCTGAAGAAAGCCTCGTCCACCTCATCCCCCTGGTCTGGAGGTCTATAACAGACTCCCAACACGACATCACCCTTGTTGCTCACACTTCTAAACTTAATCCAGAGACTTTCATGTTTTTCTGCTGTTTCATACTGGAGCTCTGAGCAGTCATACTGCTCTCTTACATACAATGCAACTCCCCCACCTTTTCTGCCCCGCCTGTCCTTCCTGAACAGTTTATAGCCATCCATGACAGTACTCCAGTCATGTGAGTTATCCCACCAAGTCTCTCTTATTCCAATCACATCATAGTTCCTTGACTGTGCCAGGACTTCCAGTTCTCCCTGCTTGTTTCCCAGGCTTCTTGCATTTGTGTATAGGCACTGAAGATAACTTGCTGATCGTCCCTCTTTCTCAGTATGAGACAGGAGTCCTCCCCTCTTGCGCTCTCCTGCTCATGCTTCCTCCCAGTATCCCATTTCCCCACTTACCTCAGGGCTTTGGTCTCCTTCCCCTGGTGAACCTAGTTTAAAGCCCTCCTCATTAGTTTAGCCAGCCTGCTGGCGAAGATGCTCTTCCCTCTCTTCATTAGGTAGAGCCTATTCCAGTTAGGTGTGTGCGCATGCTGCATGCATAGCTGTCAGAAACTTTTCTCTAGCAGCTACCTGTCGGGCCGGCTGTGGAGCCCCCTGGAGTGGCACTCTCTATATGACCCTGCCGGCCCAACCACCCTTCAGTTCCTTCTTGCCGGCTACTCTGACAGAGGGGAAGGTGGGGAGTGGGGGGGAATGGAATAGATATGAGCAACACATCTCGAAGAACAACAGTAACAAAAGGTGAGTAACCGTTTTTTCTTCTTCAAGTGCTTGCTCATATCAATTCCAGTTAGGTGACTCCCAAGCCTTACCTAGGAGGTAGGGTCGGAGTCAAGGCACTGCTGACCGAAGTACCGCTCTGCCAAAGGCCTCATCGTTCCTAGATTGGTGGACGATGGCATAGTGCGATGTGAAAGTATGCACAGAAGACCATGTCGCAGCCCTGCAGATTTCCTGGAGAAGTACTTGGGCTAGAAAGGCTGCTGACGAGGCCTGTGCCCTCGTGGAGTGAGCTGTGATGGCAGGCAGAGGAACCTTTGCCAAGTCATAACAGGTGCGGACACAAGCTGTGATCCAGGAGGAGATCTGCTGGAAAGAGACTGGCAATCTCTTCATCTTCTCTGCTATCGCAAAGAACAACTGAGTTGTCTTTCGAAACGGCTTCGTGCGCTTGATATCGAAAGCGAGCACCCTCCTAACATCCAACGAGTGCAGCTTTTGTTCTTGAGGGCTGTTGTGTGGCTTTGGATAAAAGACTGGCAGGAAGATGTCCTGGCTAATATGGAAACAGGATCCCACCTTGGGAAGGAAAGCTGGATGAGGTCTAAGTTGTACCTTGTCTTTATGAAAAATCGTGTTGGGGGCTCAGAGGTGAGGGCCCGCAGCTCAGACACACGTCGTGCCGAGGTGATAGCCACCAGAAAAGCTACTTTCCAAGAGAGGTAAAGGAGTGAACAAGAAGCTAAAGGCTCAAAAGGAGGGCCCATGAGCCGGGAGAGGACTAGGTTAAGGTCCCAGGCCGGGATGGGGCGCTTTATGGGGGGATGTATCTTCTCCAGGCCTTTCAGGAAACGTCCCACGATGGGGTTAGTGAACACCAAACGCCCAGAATCACCTGGGAGAAAAGCCAAGATGGCTGCGAGGTGGACCTTGAGAGAACCAAATGCCAGACGCTGGTCCATTAGGTACATAAGGTAGTCCAGGATGCAAGGAATGGGAGCCTGGGACGGGAGCACCTGCCATTGGGTGCACCAGCTGGAGAATCTCTTCCATTTCATCCTGTATGTGGCCCTAGTAGATGGTTTGCGGCTCTCCAGAAGTACCTGCATCACCGGCTCCGAGCAGGCAAGCTCTGCCTGATTCAGACATGGATTCTCCAGGCCGTGAGTTGGAGAGACTGAAGGTCTGGGTGAAGGAGGCTGCTGTGGTCCTGTGTAATTAGGTCGGGAATGAGAAGTAGCCGTATCAGTGACTGGACCGATAAGTCCATGATGGTGGGGTACCAGTACTGGTGAGGCCAGGCTGGGGCTACCAAAATGATGTCCGCCTTGTCCCTGCAGATTTTGAGGAGCACTTTGTGGATCAGTGGAAATGGTGGGAAGGTGTATAGCAGCTGCCTGGATCATGGGATCATGAACGCATCCGCCACTGAACCTGGGCTGTGGCTCCTGAAGGAGCAAAAGGTTGGGCACTTCCTGTTGACCCATGTGGCGAACAGGTCAATTTGGGGAAGCCCCCAACTGCAGAAGACGGAGTGGATGATGTCCGGGTGAATCGACCACTTGTGTGTGAGGAAACGTCTGCTCAGACTGTCCGCCAGCACATTCTGAATGCTCGACAGGTATGAAGCCTGGAGGAGAAAGGAGTGGGCTAGGCAAAATTCCTACAGTAGGAGGGCTTCCTGACAGAGAGGAGACACGCGGGCTCCACCTTGCTTGTTTATATAAAAC